>NC_090436.1:510393378-510697491 GCF_031143425.1 Pleurodeles waltl
TACCCTACACGAGGTATGGGAAACAGCACATATATGTTTAAAGAATGCCCAAGACACTCAAAAGAAATATTTTGACACCTCTTCTCGACCCAGAACCTTAGACATAATGCAGAAAGTCCTCGTACTATTACCCAGTACAAAGAATAAACTATTAGCCCAGTGGCAAAGACCCTTTTCGATACTTGAACAAGTCACTCCAGTGACGTATAAATTAGAAATACCCAACAGGAGGGAGCAGATTTATCACATCAATCTCCTTAGGCCATGGCATGAGACTGAAGAAGCCCTCCAGGTTTGTGTAGTCAGTACTGGTTTCACAGGTGATCTTCCCTTATATCCTTTGAGCTCCCAGGAGAACCCCAAGAGTGAACCCCAGTTTGGTACATGTCTCACTACACTCCAGAAATCACATTTAACTGCAATAGTAAATAATAACTTAGATGTTTTTTCAAAAACTCCCGGGAAGACCAATTTAATCTCCCATCACATATGGACAATAGGAGAGAAAATAGCTAGGCAAAGACCCTATCGGATACCTGAGGCCAGGAGGAAAATGGTAGAAAAACAAGTCAAAGAGATGTTACAGGCCGGTATCATTGAACGGTCCTCAAGTCCCTGGGGTTCCTCCATCGTCTTGGAAACCAAAACCCAATGGTACAATAAGGTTTTGCATTGACTTCCGCCAATTGAATGCTCTGTCCCACTTTGACACATACCCTATGCCCCGAATTGATGACTTGTTAGAACGGCTGGGAATGACCAAATATGTCCACCCTAGATCTAACAAAAGGGTACTGGCAGATACCATTAAAAGATTAATATAAAGAAAAAACAGCATTTTCCACCCCTTCCGGCCTTTATCAGTTTAGAGTCCTTCCCTTCGGTCTCCACGGCGCTCCCGCAACCTTCCAACGCTTAATAGATCTAGTATTGAGACCATTTCAGCAATACGCAGCAGCTTACTTAGATGACATTATCATCTATAGTAAATCATTGAGAGACCACATATCTCATTTGATCAATATCTTAAAGTACCTTAGAAAGGCAGGTTTCACGACCAGTCCGGAAAAATGTAAATTGGGATATGATTCCATTAAATACCTAGGCTACATTATCAGTCGGGGCACAGTGAAACCCCAACTGGAAAAAGTACAGGCCATCACCCATATACCTCTTCCCAAATGGAAGAAAGATGCCAGAGCCTTTTTGGGGATGGTCGGATATGACAGGAGATTCATCCCTCACTTTTCTGACATAGCAGCCCCTCTCACCGCTCTCTTGTCCAAATCCAAGTCCAACCAGATTTCTCACTTGTCTGATTTGGAGATAAGTTGCTTTGAGCTCCTGAAACATCTCCTCACTGTTGAGCCTGTGTTACAATGACCTGATTTTTAATGGCCTTTCCAAGTCCAAACAGATGCCTTGGATAAGGGCCTCAGCGCCGTCCTCTCTCAAGCTGACGACCATGGCCTCTACCACCCCACACTCTTCCTGAGCCGCAAGCTGTTGCCCCGAGAGCGGCATTTTCCTACCTTGGAGAAGGAATGCTTGGCGATCAAGTGGGCCATAGAATCCCTCCGTTATTACTTGTCGGGCCGTACCTTTACCTTGTTTGCCGACCATGCCCCTTTGGCTTGGTTAGTTAACCATAAGGACTCCAAGCCGCGCGTTCTCAGGTGATTCTTATCCCCTTAATCATTTTCCTTTCAGGTCTGTCATTCACCTGGCCGCCTATTTGTCAATGCGGATTTTGTGTCCTGTTATCCGGGTGACCTGTGGCCTGAACAGCCACTGTCTGGGGGGAGTGACTGTGACGGGGCAGTTTCCTCCGAAGCTGCCCCTCGGTGCCCTGGAGGCACACCTCCGAGTGCAGAAGGCCCCGGGGAGCCCTCTGGTGACGTCCATGCCGACCCAGAAGCCCTTCTGGGTGCTGCAGGCGGACCAGAAGAGGACAGAGCCGCAGGGCTTTGTAAGAGCCCCAGCCAGTGTACTTGGCGAGAACCACCGACCACGGAGGAGGGATCCTGGAGACCTGCCGAAGCCGTCCCAGAGGAACGCGTTCAGCTGATGCCTAGAGAAGCCGGACACCAGGAGGAAGCCCACGCTGAATCCGGCCACGCTCTGGAGAGCGTGGCCCAGGTACGGGAGGGAGAAGACAGTAAGGGGGAAGGGGTCGGGAACGGTGTGTTTTTTTTACTTTCTTTTTTTTCATTTTTCCCTGGTTGCATTGCGTTTGGGGTGTCTTTATGTTTTGGTGACTGAGGGGTCTTGGAGCATTGAGTAATGCAGCCAGCAATCAGAGACACACACGTTTTCTCCTTGAGCCTCCAAACAGTGTTTCAGTGTTTTTTTTTCTTTATTGAGCGCCCATATGTTAAAAAACCATCCTGTACTCAACGTATCGGCAGGAAGCCAGTTAAAGTATTGTTTATTTTGTATTATATGGCACAATTCAGGTGCAGTACTGTTAAATAGTAAGAAGAAGACAGTTATGTTGAACTGAAAGCTACAATGCAAACCATATATGTATATTGCAACTACAGAGTATGCTAGAGAGCGCAGAGAATAGATAAAGAGGAAAATAACCCCTTGAACCCAAAGGAGAGAGAGAGAAAAGACAGAGAGTGAAGAGAGAAAGAAGAGACAAGAAGGAAGGAAAAGCGAGAAGCAATAAAGTAAAGGCAGAAGAAAAGCAGCAAAGGAGATACTAGTAACAGTAAAAGAGGAGAGAAAGAAGAAAGAGATAAAGACAAAAAAAGAGCCTATTTCAGACAAACAAAAGAAGAAAGGAGAAAAAAGGGGAGGGGGAGGAGAAAATAAGAACTACTTACCCACTACCTGTATTCTTCTTTCCTTTACATGCTCCTCCTGAGTTGACCCTGGGGAAATGAAAGAGAGACAAGAAGAACAAATGTGAAGACCCAGATAAGAGGATTGAAAGAAGGAAAAGAACATGCAGCCATCAAAGACAATTTGATAAATGACTGACATTATCTTATGTTCAATCATTAAAATTCTTTCGAACTATACATTTGTGTCCCTTCATTTTCTGACGCCTCTCACAGGTGTAAAATTAAGTTACCTCAATAAATCACACAGCCAAGGGGGAAGAGGGTTAGGTGTTCAATAAATGGATGGGAAAGAGAATTTGGGGAAAGGTGCGACAAAGACAAACATTGCACAAAATAATGATAATATTCATCAAGGCACTGAGCAACACACTATAATTATCCTGGTGTGGAAGGAAATGAAGGAATGTGTATGATACAGTTCAGTTAAGTACAGCAAACAAATACTAAGCAGCATTGCCCAAGTCAATGCACCTCTCTCCAGTCCACAGAGCTGAGTAGTAGGCCTCAAAGTCATCATTGTCATCCTGGTTTCCCTCTGCAGTTGATAACTTCCTTATTCTAGCTTTTGCAGTAGTCCTGCCCTGAGTCCTTCCATCCTCCTCCTGACTTTGAGCAACTCTGTCCCCCACCCAACCTGAGGGAGATACACCTGTAGTGCACTGCTGGTAAAAGCAAATAGAGAAACAGGATGGGAGGATTTTGTGTAGATTTGTGTTTGTTAACTAAAGTGACTGGTCTGGTCTCTGAAGAACCAGAAAGAAGGTGTGAACCATCTAGGTATATATCACTTAGTTTGAAAGGCCTATCACCTTCTGGAAAAATGATCACCTATGAGGCCCCAAACATTGCAAGTCATCAAAATCAAGTTTATAAATTAGTTGGACAGCCTTCCTCACTGTCGACAACCACATACATCATCAATCATCACTCACAATCACTCAATAATGTATATCATCACTCATTGGTGCAATGGTTAGCAGTAATCTCTTCCAATATAAGCATGGAGGTAGGTGCAAAATTGTGTCTCTTCTCTGATGCAAGCAACACATTGAAATTTGGCATTGGCACTGGCAGTCTTCTGGGGCAGCCCTGCTAGGTGGTGCACACAAATATTGGCATGCTAAAGAGGCAGGCATTGTCTCTAGTGTCCTGAAGAGAATGTGAAGGCTTCATCACTGAACACTGCTCTAACTCCAGTCTGGCCATACATGTGACTAGAAAAGGGTGGGAAGCATAAATTAGACACAAACATAATGTTCTACTAGCTGTATCTTTTTTGGGGGGCAAAGAGAGACGTTCAACGATAAATAAGCAAAACGTTCTATGGTGACATTCTCAATCAGGGAAGTAGAGTTCATCTTCAAACTAAGGTGGCTTGCCCAGAAGTTGGTCAGCTAGCACACTCTATTCTGACCAATCATTCTCCTCCTCCTGTGCAGTTTCAGGAATGGTGCAATTATGTGGTATGAAATATGGGTTCAATCTCTTCATATTTTGATGTGAGAGACTGGTCCTTTTCCCTGTGATAATTGCAACAGCTGCATTGAACACATGCTCAGTGGCTACAGGACAAGCCAGATACTTCATTGCCAGCCTGCTGAGCACTGGCCATTGGCTCATCTTTACATACCAATAAACTAATAGACATATTTTGTGACATCCAAATACTCTTGGAACATCCTGTCAATGGTCATTGGTGCTGCCCCTTGCTTGACCTGTTTTGACTTTGCCTCTGCACTGAACATATGACCTGCCATTTGAAACCAAGCCAATACAGATGTTGGGGCCAATTCCTCTGTTCCTGTTTTTGTGGGTGTTCTTGTTGCTGAATGTGGCTGCTGTGAGACAAGTCTGCCCTCTCTGGAAGTTGAAGGCGGCATCCCAGAACTTCTACCGGGTAGTGGGACTTTAGTACTTTCCAGCCATTCTTCTTCTAGGTGCCTGGCTTGCTTAACAATCCACCACTTGTATTTTGAAACACACCCCTTTCCGAAAAATAAATAAAAGTGGGCAGAACTTTTTCTGTACATGGATCAATTAATGTGGCAGATATGTACTCTTTGGACAACATAATGTCATTTTGCAATCTAGTGTGCAGTGGTACACATGTAATCAGTTGCCTGACAACTGGTCAACATGTCTGTCGTCAAGTGGATACTGTGAACAACACTTTGCTGAAAAAATTGTCTAATAAATTGCACATCCTGATGGAGCGCTTATACAGCAGCTCTGGCACAATAGGTCCAACATGGAACCTTCCATTTCCGGAAGCTGGCAACCACAGATTCTAAAAATCTCACTCCTTCCACAAAAGAAAAATGGAGGAGGAGGTCCAGCAATAACATTTTAGCCAGATTCCCATTGTACAAACATTCCATTATGTGGTTATGGTTGAAGGGCTCCTCCTGCCTAAACATGCCTATAATAGCAGCCTGGATCTTCTTCTTTTCTGGGACCACTGATGCAGGTGACTTCTGAGAAGTAGGAGGTGGTAGACTCAAAGTACGTCGTAGGGCAATCACTATATGTCATGGTGTCTCCGTCTCACTTTGAGTCTTGTACCATTTAGAGGTGCCACAGGAGGGTGATGCTGGTGCACTGCTGGGGACAGGGGTTGCTCTGCATAAAGATGTCACTCTTTTCTTCCTCACGACCTCCTACTGTGATTCAACTTGCAGCTGATATTTCCCCACCTCTCGTCACCTTGACCGCGACCATGTTCAGCAATTTGTTTAAGGTGCTCCTCCCACCGAATTGCATAATGTTTTTTCATGTGAGTCGTTTGGCCTCCAGTACCATAGTGTGAACCCAGCTTACCTCGAGGAACACTTGCGTGTCAAATGGAGCATATTGCAATGTTCTCCTCCTGCTTGCTAAGCATAAAAAAGGCCCATACCGTGGAGGAGTACTTTCTTAGTGTGCCAGTGCCAATGCCTGAAGAAGAAATGGAGGACTGGAGGTAGATGGGTGTGTCATCGATTCCCTCTCTGCTGTGCTTACTTCTACTGAAGGTATCCTTGTCCAGATTATAATCTTCCTAAGAAGGGGTGCTTGGTGAAGATGGTGGCTTGTCCCATTCCTTTTCCTTGCTGGAGATATGGGAGCCAGAAATTAGAAAAGGGGTGGTTCTTGCTGAGCAGGAAGCTCAACCTCCTGTTCTGCTCCAACTTCAGGAAGATCTACCATTACTGGCTGCAGGTGCTGTCCACTTTGTTCTGTTTTTTTAAACGATTGGTTACTACTTTGCAAAAAGGATAAATCCAATTCAACGTCACTGCTAGTCGTGTTGACATGATAGCAGTGGCTGCCTCACTGACAGACATGAGCTTGGTCTTAGGTTAGGGAGGGGCTGTTGATACAGGAGTGCTGCTCCCAGGTTCCTCCCCAGAGGCTGGTGTGGCAGGCACACCTCTCCCGAAAAAGGTTGTGGTCTGCACGCCAGTTGTAGAAAGCTGTTTTTTCTCACTGGCCGCTTTCTTGGCAGAAACTTTCTTTGAGGCATCTTAAAGCTGTCAGTTGGGAGAGGCAATAAGCTGCACAAGAGGAAGAGATTAGAGGGCTGATGTCACATGTGTTTTTGTACAAACCTTCTGTTTGGCAGTACTGTGGGTGATTTTTCTTCTTCTCTTGTACACCTAAACAAACCAGCAAGAAACACAATTGGGAAACGTGACATTGTTGCAGTTTGAATTATTGCAGACAAAGGCAATATAATTTAGTGTGGTTGGTTAGTTAGGTAATAATTAACAACAATTTATTTAACCAATTTAAAGTGAAACTAACACCACCACACCATATAATTTAATTTCCAATGAGGATAATAACACAACATACAGATATAACTCTTTGCTTTATGTGCATCTATTCTAAAGGAGACACTTGTGGTAGTCAGGGTGGTGCATGGGTAAATGGAACAATCCTTAAAAATAAAGGTTAGTATGTGCCAATGGCAATCAAAGTGGTCCAGAGGAAAATGGAATAAACATAAAAACAACGAATGATACTGTTGTGTCTGAAGTACACTTACTCTATGGCAGGCATGGTGTCCAGAAGTAAATGGAATTATAGTTAAAAAATGAATGCTTTTGTATGGATGTGCACTTATGGCGGCTGGATCAAGGGAAAATGCAAAAAAAGAAGAATAACAAAAATAAAATAAAATAAATTAAAACAACTAAATAAAATTAAAGCAATAAATAAAAAATAAAATTAAAACGTAAATTTTTTGAACATAAAGTAAAAGAAAAATTGAAAATAAACCATTTTAAAAATGTAAAATAAAAAAGTTCAAATAAAATAAAATGAAAAAATGATAATGAATTTCTGATGTTCGTATGGGATTATGAGAAACCTATTTTAAGGCAAGGAGGTACAAATAAAAAAATGCAAAAAAATGCATGTAATATAAAGCACTGTTCATCTTAATCACTTTCATAATATACATACACTACAATGATCCTTGATCCTCAAGCATATTATTAAACTGATATCACATCCATGCAAGCCTATAGCAAAAGCAGACTGGCTGGCTGCTCAAAATTGCCGCCAACCACATGGTCAAACAACAACAGCGAGTAAGGAGTCATGGGGAACAAAGAACACATACAAGACTATGGCAAAAGCACACTGGCTGGATGCACAAAATGGATGCCAGCCACATGGTCAAACAACAACAGTGAGCAAGGAAGCATGGGGAACAAAGAGAACATGCACGCCTATGGCAAAAGCAAACTGACTTGAGTGCGCAAAATGGCCTCTGACTACATGGTCAAACTTCAACAGTGAACATGAAGGCATGGAGAACAAATAATACATTCAATCATATGGCTAAAGGCAGTCTGGCTGTCTGCACAAGATACCCAGCAGCCATATGGTCAAACAACAAAAATGAGCAAGAAGGCATGGAGAACAAAGAACACATTCAGGCCTATGGAAACAGACTACTCAAAATGGTCTCTGGCCACATGGCCAGAGGAACAAAGACAAATGGTGGTGGTTGGCAACCACACTCCCACACACACTGGACAGACAAAGGAGGCATGGAGGCACCGTTGAAACACTACCAATAATTCTGCAATGCCAAACATGAAACTTAACTGAGATATAAAAATTGTACAACAACACTGTAGGAAACTGGCTCTCTAAATCGTGTTAGAAAATGACATGCATTGTGCAGAGAGTCCAAGCAACCCCACTTTGGTATCCAGAGGTAAAAAGCAGATCACCTAATGGTCTGTTTTTGTGGAAGTGTGGGCGAGCAGTTAGGCTTATCTTGGAGACAATTAGTTGTACTCGCAGTATCAATAAATGTGGGCACACCCTCTGAAGAATAATTCAGAGTTCAGAATGGATTTTGGTCAGGCTGCTCATTCCAGTTAATTGGTCAGCAGCCAGTCAGTAAACTGGACTTCACTGGCTCCTTGCAGTTTTTAGAGTCCTTCAGGTTTTTAGGCAACACCTCAGCAGCAATTGTGGAGTCCTAAGAACAGTAGGCAGGGTTTGGGGCCTTTTGCTTGTTGCAGCAGGACTTCTGTGTTTGTGCCTTGGGTCCTCTTAGTTCCTGGTCTTCTTGTGTCCATTGAATCTGATCAGTAGGTCTAGGGATGTCCAGTAATACTCCGTTTGGTGAACATTAGGAGGAGTAAGTGGTATTGGCCAATAGACCATTAACCAGAGGGTGGCAACATCCTCTAAGTGACAACTTCCTGTTTAAAGGAGGTCACATCCTTAAACCTGATTGGCTATTTTCCTACCATCGAAGATGAAGGAAAATGAAATGTCACCTCACTAGTCACACATGAGGGATGGTGAAGGCTGAGGGTGGCCACTCCTCTGAATCTGGCTAAGTTTTCCCACCAGATTTCTCACTCAAAGTGGGGGTGAAACCATTGGGCAGCCATCTGCTGCTAGCAGCAGAGGAAGTGGTCAGAAGTCAAAAGTGGCAAAGCCTTTGAAGCTGACCACTAGTGTAGCGTACCTTCTTAGGGAAGGAGGTGTAACACCTCCACCCAAGAAGGGCTTTGTGTTCTGGCTCCTGAGAGCAGAGACTTTTACCCCAGGAGTCCAGAATTCTGTCTGGTGGTGGCAGGCTGGCTAGGACCAGTCAGCAACCTAGCCAGGGCTGTTAGGTTTTGCAGGGGGCACTTCTAAGAAGCTGTCTGGCAATAAATCCCACACTGGCATCACTGTGGGTTTATCATTCTGAGTTGTTTGATACCAAACAACCCAGTATTCAGAGAGGCCATCATGTAGCTTGGGAACTCGTAATGACCAGTGTCCAGCACATGCATTTGCTACAGCTTCCCTGTACACTTACTAGGTCTAAAGGTTTTGCAAAGACACAGTAGGGGCATATTTGCTCATTAACACATATACCCTCACATGCATTATAGTGCACCCTACCTTAGGGCTGAAGGCCTGCCAGAGTGGTGACTTACCTATATTGCATGCATTGTTAGGGGGCATGACACTCTTGGAAAGTGCCCTGTCGAGTTTGTAACTTTTAAATACACCTTGTCATGCACTTGCAATGGCAGTCTACATGAGGCTGGTGTGGGGCCTTTCAGAGTGGCACAGAGGTGCTGCAGCTCTGGAGGGCCCTCTTCAGTACCCATGCCCTAGGTACCAGGTGTACCATTTACTAGGGACTGAAGTGCCAAAGTACAGTTTTGGGGAAGAGATCTGGCCCTGGGAACCTGTTTAGCAGGAGCTCAGGGAACTTACAGTTTGAAACCACATACTTTTGTCAGGCACAAAGTGGGGGGCCTTTCTCACAAACACACATCCTCCTATGGCAAAAAATATTACTCCACATACACACTTTTTGCAGAAGAAATAAACATGAAATACTAACAATAACCCACATTTTAAATTTAATACATTGGTACCTGCCCTAAATGTTGATTTAATTAAAAGAGCAACAAAAATAGTTCTTTCTTGTACTGGGCCTACTGGCTGGAATCTCCCTTGGAAGACTAGGCCACATAGTATAATAAGTGAATATTGCAAATGTAACAAACATAGAGAAAAGGTACTGAACTGTGCAACATGTTTCCTTTACAAAAGGTTAAAAAAATGAAATGAAAAATAAAATACCTAGGCCTCTACTGAAACACCAGGCCGCCCACCACAATGAAATTTAAACATGAAGTACAAGTACAAACAAATACTAGTGCATTCCCCAATCAAACAAATAGAAGCTTTCTACAGTAGTTTTTGAACTTACTTGTGCGATATCTCTAAAACAAAGGGCCAGTTTTACAAGGCCCTTTCGCCACCGGAGTGTCACTTTTTGTGATGCTCTGGTGGCACAATGCCCTGCACTGTATTAACAAGGTGGCATTAAGCCACTTTTTTGTGGCTTAACGCCACCTTGTAAATATGGCCTCTTCACATGCAGCACTTTCCGTGGAAGGGACTTGTAATGGGTGTTGCTGTGCCACAGCAACACCCATTGCATTTTCACGCTACCTCAGATTTATGATATTTTGAAAACCTGAGGCAGCGCCAAAATCTAATGCTACCCCCAGGGTAGCGTTAGAGTGGTGCAACAAGGAGAAATGATGCCCCTTCATGCACAAAAGCAATCTCCCCACTCAATGCAGCTATCCTTGTACCATGGAGCAAAGTTGGCTGCGTTGTCTCTCAGCAGCAAATTTAGCACCGGTGCAGGGGGAAACACAGGGGTGCGGCATATCCTATTAAATATGGAGCATCTCTGTGTTTTGAAAATGATGGAGCGCAGCGCTGCCAAATTTAACACCGTGCCTCTCTCCGTCATTTTCTAGTAAATCGGGGCCAAAGTCCTTAAATCCAAAGGCATCTATCCTGCAGTGAATTAAAGTGCCTCAAAATCCAAGTGAAAATCGACCAGGAGATGGGCAAAGGACTGGGAGGAGTATGCTGGACACTAACAGGAAGCTGGAGTCTCTGGTGCACTTCCTTTCTGTAGGCAAAAAAAGTCAAAAAAAAAAAAAAGGCTTCTCACACAAAAAATAATTTTAATGGTGTGTTGGATAAGGAAAATCACTCAAAAACATTGTTTTAGTAGTTTAGCTGCTTCTTTAGTAGAGAACCTGCTCAAGGTGTACCCACAGTTGCTCACGCTTGGCACTGTGAATGCCCCTTTGTGGCTGCAAAATCTCAAGCGCTCTCCTGCAAATATCATGGTGCTCAAGTGCCCCAAAAATAATTCTCAGGCGTGCTAACTGTGAGAAAAATTCCAGAACACATCTATTGGTGGAGTTTTAGGAACTCTGCATTACTCCACTTAGCACAGATGGTCCAAATTATATAAAATCTGCTAGCGGAGCATATTTTACCTCCCGGGCTTACTATTAAGGAGGACCAGGACCAGTGGAAGCAGTACCAGGTGGACCACAAGGACTAGGGCAAGAAGAACCAAGATGACTCAAACCAGGAAAACTAGGAGTGGCAGCATTACAAGAACCAGGACAATGTGGCTAGGTGAATATGGACCAGGAGACCAGCAGAATGAGGATGAGGATCAATAATACAGCATTAGGAGGTCCAGGAAGGGCTAATAAAAGAATGAGCCAGGAGCAAGGCCAGGGAGACTAAGGTCAGTGAGGACTACTACCAGGACCACCAGAACTAGATGGGCCAGAAAGAGGCTCAGGAGGACCAAAAGAGCCCAGAAAAGGATAACTCGGCACAGGACTAGGAGATGAACCAATGCCTAAAGGCACAGAAGGACCTGGAAGAGGAAGATGAAGATCAGAAGATGAAGGGCACACATGTGATTCTAGACCACATGTTTTAGGATATACCTTTTTTCAGTGGTTCTTATTCATCCTTCTCATACTGCTGAGAACGCCCACCTTTTCAGGCTACATATAGAACAGGAAAGTATTAGCTGAAAAATCAGATCATGCAAAGTGAAGACAAAAATGTAATTGTTACACTTTGACCTATGAGTGATAGATGATACTGTCTGATACTTGCACAGTAGTCTGAGGGAGGATCAGTGGGCATAGAGACTGAAACTTTGCAGAGGAGTTTAAAGGTGGATAGGTGAAAATGATCGTGGTCTGTAAAGGATGGCAAAAAAGATTGGAGAACCTCGGATGGCTGATGTCAGGAATAGGATTAATGGCTAACAAAGGGGTCAGAGGGCTATGGCAATCAGCAAAGGGATGCTCAGGATCAAAAAAAGGTCCTGATGGGCAGAAAAGGGGGATGGAGGCTCCAAATAGATTGTCTCAGAGGTGTATTGTGGGACCCCCAGATTTTTGCACTGACATTCCATGTGTGTGTGTATGCTGTGGGTCTGTAGCAAGTGCGTAGTAGTTAGAAACTTTGGTGGTCATTACAACCCTGGCGGTCGGCGTTAAAGCGTCGGAAAAAACCGCCAACAGCCCGGTGGAAAAAAAAATGGAATTACGACCGTGGCGGAAACCGCCAACAAAGACAGCCACTTTAACACTCCGACCGCCACGGCGGTACAAACAAACAGCTTGGAGGTCACCGCCAACAGACAGGCAGAAGACAACTTACCGCCCACAGTATCACAACAGTCCAATCCGCCTCCTTTTCCGGGGTGGATTCACCGCGGACAAAAACATGACGGAAACAGGACTCTGAAGGGAAAACGCTCACCTCTACACACCCCACGAGGAATCCGAACGCCAAGGAACCCGAACTCCACATCCTGCCAGCCCTTATCTTCTTGCTCCTCTACCAGGAGCACAAACGCCGGCGGCGAAGACCACGGTGAGTACTGTACCTACGACACAGGGGAGAGGGGAGGGAAAAATCAGGGACACACACACGCAACACGCAACACCCCCACCCCCACCCCCACCCTCACCCACGAAAACACACACACTATTACAGCATGATACATTACAGTTACACCCCGCAACCCCCCTAGGAAGAATGCAAGGACAAGAAGGAAATGATTGTAACCATTGTAATATATTAAAATCCAGTACGCAAAAATATATATTTACACTATAAACAAATATATACACCAAGAATAGTAGTCCATTTAATGCTCCATTGAAGTCCGTGGAACACTGGGCCAACGCGGTATAGGCGAGGCCCACACTCAATCCCCGAAATGACGGAGAGAACACTGCAGGGGCATCAGATAGCAATAAAACAGGCACCTCAGGGGGAAAATGGGGGGCACCTCAGCCGGTTGACTGCACGACGCCAAATCCACGAGGAAGCCACATGCCCACTGTTCCATCCTGGAGAGTGCAAAGCCACAGTCTCTCAAGTCTCTACAGTGGGTGGTTTGCCCACTGTTCCATCCTGGGGAGTGCAAAGCCACAGTCTCTCAAGTCTCTACAGTGGGTGGTTTGCCCACTGTTCCATCCTGGGGAGTGCAAAGCCACAGTCTCTCAAGTCTCTACAGTGGGTGGTTTGCCCACTGTGCAATCGTGGGGAGTGCAAAGCCACAGTCTTTCAAGTCTCAACAGTGGGTGGGTTGCCCACTGTTCAATCCTGGGGAGTGCAAAGCCACAGTCTCTCAAGTGGATAACAGTCTCCACTGGTTCTGGAGGGGGCATTGTGCCCAGAGTGCTTCATCCTGCCAAGGACTGAGGTAGTGGGTGTCTTTCTCCACTGGTTCTGGAGGGGTCTTTGTTCCCAGAGTGCTTCATCCTGCCAAGGACAGAGGTAGTGGATGCCTTTCTCCACTGGTTCTGGAGGGGGCTTTGGGCCCAGAGTGCTTCATCCTGCCAAGGACTGAGGTAGTGGATGTCTTTCTCCACTGGTTCTGGAGGGGGCTTTGTGCCCAGAGTGCTTCATCCTGCCAAGGACAGAGATAGTGGATGTCTTTCTCCACTGGTTCTGGAGGGGGCCTTGTGCCTAGAGTGCTTCATCCTGCCAAGGACTGAGGTAGTGGATGTCTTTCTCCACTGGTTCTGGAGGGGGCCTTGTGCCCAGAGTGCTTCATCCTGCCAAGGACTGAGGTAGTGGATGTTTTTCTCCACTGATTCTGGAGGGGGCTTTGTGCCCAGAGTGTTTCATCCTGCTCGTGACAGACTCAGTAGCGTCAGCGCCCTTGGCGCTCATGGGCCAGCGGTGCTTGTGGTGGCGGTGCCCTGTTCAGCTGTGCTTTTTGCGGCGATGCCCTGTTCAGCGGTGCTTGTGCGGCAGTGCCCTGTTCAGCTGTGCTTGTGGTGGCGGTGCCCTGTTCAGCGGTGCTTGTGGCGGAGGGGTCCTTTGCAGTGACTCAGCTGCTGGCGGTCCTGTCTGGCCCAGCGGGTCTGGTGCTGGTGGTCCTGTCTGGCCCAGCGGGGCTGGTGCTAGCGGTCCTGTCCTGGGCAGCAGGGCTGGTGCTGGTGGTGGCCTCCTGTGCAGCAGGGCTGGTGCTGGCCTCCTGGGCAGCGGGGATGATGGCGGTGGCCTCCTGGGCAGCAGGGCTGGTGCTGGCGGTGGCCTCCTGGGCAGCGGGAAAGATGGCGGTCTTCTCCGCTGTGCTGCTCTTCCCAGACTTGCTGACTTTCTTGTGGCCCTTCCCCACCTTGGAAGGTGTCGCAGCTGACTCCACACTCCTACCTGTACCCCTGGGAGTGGCTTTGGTGGCTGGAGTCTTCTCCCTCTCTCCCCGGGCACTGGCCAACTTTTGATGCTTGACAGGTGGGGGACTGTCCGTGCTGTGGCTCCGTGCCACACTGGCTGCCCTGGTGGCCGGTACACTCCAGACTCCGGTGACTACAAGGACCACTGGTCCCGGAGATGTTGTGGCTGAGGTGCTAGGTTGGGACCTGGACAGTCTGGCCTTAGGAGACGGACGGGGTGGGGGAGGTGAGGGAAAGAGGTCAAGGTTGGACAGGAAAAGTTTCTTGGGAACACTGGGACGGGTAGCTGGAGGGGGTTTGGGAGTGGAGGAAGAGGTTGTGGTTGTAGGAGATGTTCGTTTGGTGACTTTGGGTGAAGGTGAATGTGCTGGAGGCTGTCGTGAGGTGGATGGCTGTTGGGTGGGTGTGTGCCTGCGTTTGTGTATCTTGGGAGGTGGCATCACAGACACTCTGGGAGAGGACACAGGGGACATGTTAATGGCACTGGGGGTGGTGACTGCACGTGAGCGGGTGTGGTGGTGTGTGTGCTGGTGATGGAAGTAGTGGCTGTAGATGTTTTGCATGCAGGTGTGAGTGGAGACGAGACTGGGAGGGAGGAGGGAGACGAGGAGGAGGGGGACACAGTGGAGGCAGTGGATGTTGGTGTGTCTGCATGTGTGTGATGCTTGCGTGAGTGCCTGTGGGATGTGTAGTACTTATGTTTGCCTGAGCTTCCCTTGTGTGTTGATGTCTGTGCATGCTGGTCTTAAGGTGTGCTTGGGATAGGCTGAGTTAGAGGGGATTGGGTCTGGGTGGAGGAAGTTGGAGGGGGGAGGCTAGAGACAGGGACAATGGCTGCCATCAGTGCTGAGGCCAGAGTCTTAAAAGCTCGCTGAAGGGCCGCCTGACCAGAATGAATGCCCTCCAGAAATGCATTTGTTTGTTGCAACTGCCTCTCTACACCCTTGATGGCATTCAAAATGGTAGACTGCCCAACAGTGAGTGACCTGAGGAGGTCAATGGCCTCCTCACTGAGGGCAGCAGGGGTGACTGGGACAGGGCCTGAGATGCCTGGGGCGAAGGTGATGCCCAACCTCCTGGGTGAGCGGGCACGGGGCAAAGGCTGAGGGGCTGCTGGGAGGGCGGTGCTGGTAGGGGGGGTGGCGGCTGTACCTGTAGATGCGGGGGCACAGATGTTGCCACCACCACAAGGGAGCTCCCATCAGAGGACGAGTCCGTGTCACTGGTGTCAGCTCCTGTGCCCGCCGTGGAGCTCCCCTCGCCCTCCGTCCCACTGGTGAACTCCGAGTCCGTTGTCTCGCCCTCCAGGGCCATGTGGATGCTCTGGTGCCACTGCTCCTCCGCCTGATGATGCTAATGCACACAAGAACAGGGAGTCCACAAAAAGGGGGGGGCGACAGAAGAAAGACATGTTGAGTGCATGCATTACCGCTACCGTTGGCGGACACGACAGACACAGAAGCCCCCTGCACTACGCCACGCATTACAAGAATGACACAGGAGCCTGACTTGGTGTACTTGGCACTGTACACAGGTGGGGTGCCACAGGGTCTGCCAGAACAAGGGGACCTAACTAGCATGCTCGCCCTGGCCTAGGAAAACCCACAGCCCACCTCCCCCACCCAGACACCTCCACTGCATGCTAAATCAGCAAAATGAGAGTGTACTCACCCCCTTGTGGCTGCTGTGATGCCCTCAAGCGCCCATCCAACTCCGGGTACGCCACCGCCAGGATCCTGAACATCAGGGGGGTCATGGTGCGATGGGCACCCCTCCCACGTTGGGAGGCCATCCCCAGCTGGGCCTCCGCCGTCTTCTTGCTCCAGCGGCGAATGTCCTCCCATCTTTTCTGGCAGTGGGTGCTCCGTCTGTGGTGGACCTCCAGGGTCTGGACTTCCTTGGCGATGGCAGGCCAAATATCCTTTTTCTGGTGGGCGCTGGCCTACAGGAATTGTACAGGGGGAAAAGAAAAGTTATTACCAACTGCACCGTCACAGTCATCGGACCCCATCCCTACCCTTGCCACGTGGCACATGCACTCACCGTCGTTTCATGCATGCCTCAATCTCCCCCCCCATCTTTCATCCACCCCACTCCACACAGGCATTGTCCATACATTATGCTACCAGTGTACTTACCTGTTTGTCTGGAGGACCGTAGAGTAGCGTGTACTGGGGAGGACCCCATCCACGGGTTTCTCCAACTCCTCCGATGTGAAGGCAGGGGCCCTTTCCCCAGACGCATGAGCCATTGTCTCTTCCAGATCGAGGTCACAGCAGCACTTGCAGTGTAGGTCCTCTCCTGTCGAAGATCAGGTATCGAGTGATTGAACAGATAGAAAATGGCAGTCATGCCGCGGCGGTGCGTACCGTCACCGCCGGCATACATCGTCATTGGCTCCTGGGACCCATAGTGTCCAATGTTAATCAATGCATAATTGCGCCGCGGTCTTCGACCGCCTACCGCAACGGTGTACAACACCAGTTCAGTTACCTCACATCCCATTGTCCCACTTTACAGGTCAGGCAGCCGCCATTTCAGGGGCCCACATGGCTTAATTTCTAAGTGCGTCACACATACCTAGGCCTTTCCTCAACACTCATACAGGCCAAATTTCGGATTGGGATTCGTGTTCTGTGTAAGCTGTGGGTACGTACCTCTGAGTTGGTTGACTCTGTGCTCGCTGTTGTCCTTCATAGGCACCGTCCGGTGGGACATGTGAGGAGATGGCGGCATCCTCCGGTGTACAGACCGCTGGTGGACCTGTCAACAATGGAGGAAAGACATGTGATCATCACCTACAGGCTTGATCGTGCCACAATCCTGGAACTGTGTGCCCATCTGGAGCCAGACCTGATGTCAGCTATCCGCCATCCCACAGGAATCCCCCCTCAAGTGCAGGTGCTGTCAGTACTCCATTTCCTTGCAAGTGGGTCATTTCAAACAACAGTGGCCATAGCATCAGGGTTGTCCCAGCCTATGTTTTCCAACGTGTTGTCCAGAGTGTTGTCTGCCCTGCTGAAACACATGCAGAGCTACATCGTTTTCCCTCAGGTGGAGGATTTGCCTACAGTGAAAGGTGACTTCTATGCCCTGGGATATATCCCCAACATCATAGGTGCCATTGATGGGACACGTGTGGCTTTGGTACCCCCCAGCAGGAGTGAACAGGTGTACAGAAACAGGAAGAGTTATCATTCGATGATTGTGTAGATGGTGTGTTTGGCAGACCAGTACATCTCCCATGTGAATGCCGAATTCCCTGGCTCAGTGCATGATGCTTACATCCTGCGGAATAGCAGCATCCTTTATGTGATGGGGCAACTCCAGAGGCACCGTGTGTGGCTATTAGGTGAGCACCTGGAAGCAAGTCAGTGGGAATGGTTGTCTGGGTCTGGGGATATCCCTACAGGTTAGTGTGTGTCTAACAGTTGTCCCTCGCTATTTGCAGGTGACTCTGGTTACCCCGACCTGTCATGGCTACTGACCCCAGTGAGGAGTCCCAGGACAAGGGCAGAGGAACGCTACAATGAGGCCCATGGGTGAACTCGGCAGATTATAGAGCAGACCTTCGGGCTCCTGAAGGCCAGGTTCAATTGCCTCCATATGACAGGTGGATCCCTATTCTACTCACCAAAGAAGGTGTGCCAGATCATCGTGGCCTGCTGTATGCTTCACAACTTAGCTTTGCGACGACAGGTGCCTTTTCTGAATGAGGATGGTCCAGATGGCGGTGTTGTGGCAGCTGTGGAGCCTGTGGACAGTGAAGATGAGGAAGCAGAAGAAGAGGACATCGACAACAGGAACTCGGTGATCCTGCAATATTTCCATTGAGACACAGGTAAGAATACAAACCTGCCTACTACATGTTCTTTAACACTACTACCGCTCTACTGTCTGTCATTTTCACCCAGTGTATGGTCACTGAGTTGTCACTTTCCCTTACGATTTCACAGATGTTGGTCCCACTGTGTGACATCTGCTGTGTTTCCTCATGGACTAGAGCTGTGTGACATAGGTATGTTGACATTACATTTGAAAGAGCATTTTGACACTGTAATTGCTAATACACTATTTTGAAATCACAGACTGACTCCAGATTGTTTTGTGCTTCAAGGGTGTTTATTTAAGTGCTCAATATTGGAGGGGGTGTTAAAATGGTGAGGGGTGATGGTGGAGTATTGTCCATGGCAGAGTCCAATCTATTAGTCTCACAGGTGCATTGCCCAAATGGGCTTAGGAAGTGGAGCTGGGGCAGTTTGAGGATGGACAGGGTGACAAAGTGGGACAGAAGGATGACATTCAGGGTGGTCCCATTTCTTGGCAGGGGTCTTGGCATCGTTCTCTGTCTTTGTCCTGGATCTCAGGGACTGTTTGCGGGGTGGTTCTCCCTCTGCAGGGGGTGGGGTGCTGGTGTGATGGTCCTGTGGCGGGGCGTCCTGTCCACTAGCGCCGGCAGGGGTGGTGGGCTGTTCATCATCCAGGCTAGTGTCAGGGGCCCCTTGTTGTGCCACAGTGTCCCTCCTGGTGTTGAGTACTTCCTTCAGCACCACTACGATGGTCCCCAGGGTGGAATTGATGGATCTGAGTTCCTCCCTGAAGCCCAAATAATGTTCCTCCTGCAGCCGCTGGGTCTCCTGAAACTTGGCCAGTACTGTTGCCATCGTCTCCTGGGAATGATGGTACACTCCCATGATGTTGGAGAGGGCATCGTGGAGAGTGGGTTCCCTTGGCCTGTCCTCCCCCTGTGGTACAGCAGCCCTCCAAGTTCCCCTGTGTTCCTGGGCCTCCGTCCCCTGGACCGTGTGCCCACTGCCACTGCCCCCAGGTCCCTGTTGTTGTTGGGGTGGTGGGTTAGCCTGGGTTCCCTGTAGTGGTGGACACACTGCTGATTGACGTGTCCTGGGGACAGAGGTATGGGCCTGCTGGGTGGGTGCTGTGCTGGTGTTTCCAGAGGGGGGAAGCTCTGTGGTGGCTTGTGCCAGTGTGAGGGTAACCGACTGTCCCGAGTTCCCAGATAGGCCGGGCTGGTCATCTAGATCCAGTTGGACAGAGCTGCTGTCATCACTGTGGGCCTCTTCTGTTGGTGGTGTGTACATGTCCAGTGACGTTGGGTAGGGGTCCTGCAGGGGTATAAAAGGATGTTTATTACATCTGTGTGTGCTATGGTGTGCAATAGGTGGGAGACCGTGTACCCCAGTGCTTGCATTCCTGTGTGGGACCTTGTGTGATGGTGATTTAGGGGGGTGTATGGGTATGTGCAGTGGCCATGCATTGGTGATGGGTGTCTATGCTTTGGTGTTGCATGCAGGGCTTGGTGTTGGGATGTGTGGTTTGTGATATTGGGACATTTGTGAGGAATTGGAGTGATGGGGTGAGGGTGAGGGTGGGGGTATGTGATAGCATGCAAGTAGGGTGGGGGATGTAATAGTTAAGATTTGACTTACCAGAGTCCATTCCTCCATCTACTCCTGCGAGGCCCTCAGGATGCATAATCGGCAAGACTTGCTCCTCTCATGTTGTTAGTTGTGGGGGAGGAGGTGGGGGTCCGCCGCCAGTCCGCTGAACCGCAAGGTGGTGTCTTGAGACCACGGAACGCACCTTCCCCCATAGGTCATTCCACCTCTTCCTGATGTCATCCCTATTTCTTGGGTGCTGTCCCACTGCGTTGACCCTGTCAACTATTCTGCGCCATAGCTCCATCTTCCTGGCTATGGAGGTGTGCTGCACCTGTGATCCGAATAGCTGTGGCTCTACCCGGATGATTTCCTCCACCATGACCCTGAGCTCCTCCTCCGAGAACCCGGGGTGTCTTTGCCATGCCATGGGGTGGTGTGGGTGATGTGTGGGGTGGTGTGTGTAGTGATAAGTGGGGTGATATTTAGTGGTGTGTTGAGTGAGGTGCATGGAAGTTCTGAGGGTGATGGTATTGTGTGCCTATGGATGCTTGGTAGTTGTTTGTGGTGTCTCTCTCTGGCCTTCTCTCAGTAATTTTTGTCGTAGGGGTTTGTGGGTGATGGGGTGTGTGTTTTATATTGTATTGGATGTGTGGGAGTGGTGTGTGTATGTGTATCAGTTGTGTGTATTTTGATTTGTCCAATGTGGCTGTATTTTGTAAGAGTGTGTGTACTTTGAGTGCGGCGGTGTGTACCGCCAATGGAATACCGCGATTGAAAGACCGCAGTGTGGATTCGTGGGTCGTGATAGTGTGGGCGTATTTCTGTTGGCGTGACGGTGGAGGTTTTGTTTTTGCCAGTCTATCACTGACCTTTGGTGTGGCGGACTTGTGTGGGTGTCTGAATTTTGGCGGATTCCGAGCTGTGGGTCAATATAGCTGTGGCGGATTTCCGCGGCCGCGGCGGTGTGTTGGCGGTCTTCTGCACGGCGGTAAGCGGCTTTTACCGCCAATGTTGTAATGACCCCCTTTGTGTGTTGAAGGTCTAAGTGCATGAACCAGTAGGATATATTTTGCATAACATGATTGAGAGTAGATACAGCTTTCCTACACAGTGGGCTTGTGTTGACTGCACCCCTTTTGGATGGAGGATGGAGACCCTGAACTGAAGCAAGGGACAATAAGGAAACGGTTACCCAAAGAAATTCTATGAATGCCTTTTCAGCAACGGGCTGCTGATTACTTCTTGCTGAGTAACAGTATAGGGTGGATGGTGGGATTAAGGGATGGGTCAGAGGTTTCTCTTCTTTAAGCTGTCCAAGTGTCTAAGCAGGGCTTTTGCCTCTGCCTGATGACTCTTGACGAAGGCTGATGACAGTCAAGTGCTGAGATCTCATGTTTCATTGTTTTGGTTACTTCTTCTTGGAACCAGAACAATTTCTACTGCTGTGAGAGACATCACATATCACCTAGGCTTCTGAGCTACAGCCAGAAAATGATAATTGAATGAGGTTGACTCCAAATCAGTTCTGAAATCTCAATAGTGGATCCACATCCCATGTCAGAAAATGATTATTAAAGTGGAATTGTGGAATGATCGATACATAGGTTGCAAGAATGGGGTAAAAGATAAATCTGTTTTTCAGTGTCTTATTTCTTATAATATTTATAATAAAGTCAGTGAATAAAAATCTCCGTAAGTTCTGTTTCTTTTTTGTCTTTGATGTCCATGCCATTCTCTTATTCACTGGGAAAAGTAATTTATACTGCAAAGACACCCAGTTCAATTAATTATAGTCCCATTCCTTTGTTTGTGGCTCCTCGACAGAATACTTCCTTTGAGGGGCCCTACATAGTAGGGTTTATCAAAGGAAGGACTTTACACTGTTTACTCTAATTAGAACCTGAATAATGGGACCATTATTTTTTGGTTTTCAAAAATGCACTCCTTTTAAAAAACAAACAAAATTAAAAGTTTGTTGTTCATCCTTCATGTCTGACAGTACTGCCCTTCAATGTTGCATTCATAGACAGGCACCACCATGGCAACAGTTCCTGTGAATGTGGAGAGTTGTACACAGAGCCAGTGGACAACTCAAAATTTGTCAGGCAGAGGTCCCTCAGAATTGAGGAGGTATTGTCCTCTGCAACCCTAACGGAGTGACCGCCATCTTTGAAACTCTAAATAAGGCCCATAATTATAAATCCTTCTTTCATGAGACTGGAATTGTCTCTCAATTATGTGCTAGTCACTTTATAAGGAGCCCTATGCAATTGTTTCTATTTTGATAAAATCAGTGCCAGGTAAATAGTGAAGTTTCTCTGCTGTTGTTAGACTGATGGCCAAATAATAAATAATTGCTATTAGTTGACTAGCTGCTGGGTAAATAACAGAGTAAATTCACTAGTCACCCAGTAGACAGGTAATGTTCTATTAGGTACATATGAAATTACGGGACTTGATTGGGTAACTTAATTTAATGCAAAAATGTTATTTGTACTGTTTGCTTATTTAAATCTTGTTTGAAGATACCCTTAATTTACCTGAAGTCTCTATTGAACCCCTGAGGAATGGCCTTTCCTTCGTTCCAAGCTTATTTTAAAAGTGGGGGAAGGATTGACTTTGAATTAAAATTTGTCGCTGAATTGGAATATCAGGAGGAACAAATCTATTAAATAATTGTTTTAACTTGAATTTGTAGAATAGTATACACTACTTCATGCGTTTGGGTCTAAATTCCATGATTTTTTCGTTATGTGGATGAATTTAAAATATAATATGATAAGACAAAAGAAAAAGGCTTACTTTGACTGTATTCAGAGAAATGCCACCATTCTATTTTTTTTTAATGTTTTTTCCCAATGTAAGTTTGAACGAGGACATTGCAAAGATTGTTGCCACATTAGACTAGAAAAAAGTCTCTATCACAGTAATTTTGTCTTTAAACTCTGCTGTAGTCCTCTGAGGCAATATAGAGCTACTTCATTATACTTCTGTCAAGTCAAGTCAAACATAATTAATTTAGATCTCTAAAGAGACATCATTAATGTAAGCACAATCGTAAACTAACAAATCACTACATATAAAATCAATACAATAAGGTGAAACATTTAAAACATCTAAACATTTTGAAACATGAACTCATTTAGAAAGGATAATATAGTAGACCATGCTTCATTTACCAAGGATATTCTGCACTGTATAAAAAAATATGGTTGCATGCTTACAAATAGATGAACGAAAATGACTTGATTGGCACTGTTGCAACTAATGACCTTCTTTGGACCCCTACCCAGTTCGAATCTTGCAGGTCATTCTGGATGCAATTGGTCCCACTTTTATCATGCTCTGTAATCCCTCTCAGAGAATGGTGAAAATCACATCATGTTGGAAACGTGCTTTTTTTTCTCGGTCTTAAAGAAACCATCCAAAGACCCATTGTCTACTGCCCTGCATTTTGGGCTCAGTACAATAAGGCTTTAGATTGCTTTATAATACTGAGTCAGCCTTGATCATAGTGGAGGGTGAGCTTCGCTGGGCCCTGGATTAGGGAGGCTGGACTCACATGCCATGTTCTAACAAGAACAATAAGGCTTTGGATCATTCTATAGTACGGAGTCAGCTTTGGTTATAGTGATAGACGAGCTTTACTAGGCCAGGGTGACTGCGATGCTGTTATTCCTTTAGATTTACCCCAGTTCTTTGGCATGTTTCACATGATTTTCTCAAAGAGACGGTCTCTGGAATTGGTGAGGGAGAGACCTTCCGAAATAGGATACCTTCCTACATATAAGAGAGGTCACAAGTGATCAAAATTACCTCTACTTTTCTGAGGTTAAAACTGTTAAACATAGAGTCCCCCAAGACTCTTCCGACACTATTTCTTATTTATGCTTTAGCACAGTTGATCTGTTCCTTTGTCCATTTGCTTTTGACGTGTGCCAATGATATACAGTTTATTATTAGACGGGATGGCCCTGTAGACTATACTACTAATTAAGCTACCTTTAAAAATTGGCCCTGGATGAAGAGATTGCAATATGAAGAAACTAAATACAGACAAGACAGAACTACTGATCCTAGGCTATTCTAGCTTCATCTGGTCTAATACTGTATGTCCCCATGACAAGGGGTCCCTTCTGGTGCTGTAAGATCAGTTCTGAACCTTGGGTTTCATCTGGATGAGGGCATCGCATTAACCACTCAAGCCAACAAAACATCCACAACCTATTTTACAATATTAAATGTGTTACAAAAACCCTCTATTCTATATAGGAAATTAAGGCCCTCATTATGAACATAGCGGTAAACACCGTCGGCCGCCTTGGCGACGGTGAACAGAAGACCGCTATTGGAGGTGAACAGAAACCCACCATATAATGATGCCAGAAACAGAAACGCCAAACATTCTGCTACCACCAGCCACCGCCAGGGCCCTTGTCGGAAGAAAGGCTGCACACCCCATCCCCCCACCGCCAAGCACACAAAGCCCCGCCCTTCAAATAATGATGCACAAATCACCGCAGCGGATAGTGGATGTCGAACGACCATTGGCGGTATGGACCTCCACGGCAGGCAAGTGGACCCAACAGCAAGAAATGCACACATTGGTAAGTGTGAAACCCACACACCTGACACACATCCGCAACACTATAAAACACTCACATACACACCCTACAATCCTTTGCATCGCCAATAGGACAACTGAGACTGACAACACAACTCGCAGACACTGAATGCAACATCACACAAGTCAAACACCCAACCACACAACAGCACCCACACCAATCCACACAACACACCACCCACAACACACACCATGGCCCCCCCCAAGCACCCACGCTTCACAGATAGGGAGCTAAGAACAATGGTGGACGAAATACTCAAGGTAGAGCCACAAATATTCGTGGCACAGGTCCAGCACACACCCATCAGCAGGAAGATGGAGTTATGGCAGACAATAGTGAACAAGGTCAACGCAGTGGGAAACCATCAGGGACGGCATCCGCAAGAGATGGAACGACCTACCCAAGAAGGTGAGGTCGATGGCATCCAGGCACAACTTTGCGATCCAGAAGACTGGGAGAGGACCCTTACTTACACCACCCGACTACACCGACTGGGAGGAAAAGGTACTGGCCATCCTGCACCCTGAGGGCCTTACTGGACTCACTGGAGGAATGGACTCGGATAAGTCATCTACAATTACCCCATATCCACCACACCTGTAATGCATGTACCACCCCACCCCTCCAACTACCACCAGGACCACTACCCCACCCAGGCCACAATCACTACATCCAGTCACCCTGCATGCCCACAAACCCACCAACAGGCCCACATCCCTCCTCCTGTGCACAGCCACTTACCCCTGCAAGGAATCACAATGGCACTACACCACCCACAATGCACCTCCACAATAGGTCCCTGCATGGCCCAAAGGGGAATAAAATGCACAAAATAAGGCAGAGCTGTGCATCCTCATCCGATTTAGTAAATGTAACATATATGTCCATTCCCCCCCACAGGCACCACCACCCATGCCACCCTGACGGAAAGGGCCCCACATGGAGACAGAGGCCCCACTCAGGACACTGGAGAGGGGAGTGTGGACAGTGAGGAATACCCTGGCCTGTCACACAGTCCTGGACTGTCACCCTACAGCAGTCCCACCCAGGATACCACTGACACCCCTACCACCAAGCCCCCAACATCAGCTCTGGCCAAACAACCCCGCACCAGTGTATCCAGGCCACAGACTAGTGGAACAAAAGTACAGAGGCCAGAGACTCCACCTACTAACAGGCAGGATGACGATGGCCCCAGTGCAAGTGGTACTGCCAGACCTGTACAGGGAACACAGGCACAGGGGACTAGGCCCAGTGGGAGGGTATCAGTGGCCCAGGGGGGATGCCAAAGGATGGATGCTGCAGCCCAAGAGGTGATCTCTGAGGTCCTGGGAGCATACCACCATACCCAGAACAGGACCGGCCAGATCCTGGCCACCCTGGAACAGAGTCAAAGGTTGCAGATAGCCCAACATCAAGAGACCATGGAGCAGTGGAAACAACTGAATGCCACCATGGCCACCATAGAAGGGCTGCTGCAGCAGCACCACCTAACCCAGGCTGAGACCCCCACAAACCAGGAAGCCCCTACCACTGACCAGGACACAGACCAGCCATCTACATCAGCAGCAGCAACTGGACTGGTGGCACTGGCAAAGGACACACAGGAGACCAGCACCCCTACCCGTGCAGCCCAGCACCAGACCCTCAAAGGTCCTTCAGATCCAGATATGGCACAGGAACACCTGCCAAGACCAAAGCCCCCACCAAGAAGTGACTCTGACATAGACTGACTCCCAAGTGTGCCACTGTGCCACCATCCTCAGCTGCCAATAGCAACATAACAACTTGCTAGGGACAAATGGCCCTATACCCAATGCCACCAATCACCCAGCCCATGTACCTACTTTGGACATCCACCATTAGCCCATTCCCTATCTCTGTAAAGCGCACCAATGCATTAAGGGCACCAAATAAAACACATGTACACCAAATCGTATGTCCCCAATCATATTGATGAATTAATTGTAAATGTGGAAACATTTGCCAGTCAATTCTATAATCAACCTTTATTGCAGAATGGCACCCTACGCACAACATTGTGTGGAGTAAACAGAAATGTATACCATGTTTGTTTCTATGGCACATGCCACCTCAATATTCAGGTAACACTGTCAATGACTACAGACCCCACATCCCCATAGTAAATAAGTCAGACAGATATTATGCATTGCAGACAACATCATCAGTGAACAGTACCTCATAATTACTGGAAGTATAGTTGGATCAGCTGGTTCCTGGAGTGGACATCTTCCCCCTCTTCATCCTCACCATCACTCTCATCCCCTCTCTGAGGATGCAGGTCTGGATATACAGCACTCTTCCCCTCCAGTAGAGGGATAGCTTTCCTCACAGCCACGTTGTGAAGCATGCAGCAGGCCACCACTATTCTACACACTTTCTCAGTGCCATAGCACAGGGAACCCTCAGAGCGATGGAGGCAACAGAATCTAGCCTTCAGAAGACCTATAGTGGTCTCTATCACCCTCCTAGAATGTCCATGGGCCTCATTGTAATTCCTCTCTGCATCTGTCCTAGGATTTCTCACAGGTGTCAGGAGCCATTGCATGTTGGGATAGACAAAATCACCTGCAAAAGTGGTTGAAACAGGACTGTAGCAGACTGCCATTATTTGCAGCCAGCCTGGCTGTCAGCTATGTACAGAACCAGTGTCATACACACTCACCTGTGAGCCATCCTCTGTCCCCTTGTAGTTGATCAATTATGTGTGGTACACTGCTGTTCCTCAGGACAAATAAATCATGGACTGATCCTGGAAACATAGCATTCCCAATTGCTATGTACTGGTCTGCAGTACACACCAGTTGTATGTTCATTGAGTGGAAGTTCTTCCTGTTCCTGTACACCTGTTCATTTACTCTTGGGGGGATGAAAGCTATGTGGGTGCGATCAATGGCATCTATCACATGGGGAATGTTAGCAAAGGCATAAAATTCTGACTTTATGGCAGGGAGTTCAGCCCTTTGGGGAAACTTCACATATGTCTGCAGGTGTAGTACAATGCATCCAGGAATTTGGACAGGATGAGGCTAAACAGTGGCTGTGAGAACCCTGCACCCTTACCCACTATCACCTGAAATGAGCCTGTGGCCAGGAAATTAAGCACAGAGAGCACTTGCACTCCAGTAGGGATGGCATGCTGATTCCGATTAGCCAGTCTCAGTACTGGATCCAGTAATGCACATAGCTCATGGATTGTAGAACGATTGAGTCTGTAGTTGATAATGATGTGATGTTCCACCATGGTCTCCAAATCAACAAGAGGTCTGAATACAGATGGGGCCCTCCCTCGCACATAGGTCTGCACCTAGGGGGAGTGAAGAACACATGTGAGATACACACATACATATGCACAACATGTATATGTATAATGGCTGTACAATATGTAGGTTACACACAAGCAATGTATGATGTACAACTGTAGGGACATGTATGAAGTGATACGTCTGGACTGTTGTAGGGAGAAAAGAGTCATGTGTGCATGTGACTAAGGGCTGGGGTCCACAGGGCCTGCATGGGGCCCATGACCAGGAAATTTCTGCATCATGCTAGCAAAATGGCAGCCCCCTGCCATCCAGATATTTAGTTTAGTTTAGTTTAGGTAATTTGTAAAGCGCATGGCTACCCGAAGGCCTCCCAGCGCTGAAAGGTAAGTGACAGCACAGAACAGAAAACACAAGAAAAGAACTATGATGAAAATAGGAAGGTCTTCAATTTTTTACGAAAAGGTAGTTCCAAGGGTTCTTGTCGGAGTTCTAGGGGGAGGGAATTCCAAAGATGAGCTGCTTTAACAAAAAAAGAGTTACCTCCTGATGAGGATCTCCTGAATCGAGAAATATGAACTAGCAGGGCAGTAGAAGATCTCAAAGTCCTTGTAGGAATGTAAAATGAGGTGTTTTGCCTAAGAAATATAGGGCCTTTATTATGAAGGGGTTTGTGTGTCATGCATAGGGCCTTAAAGTTAATCCGATGTCTTATGGGTAGCCAGTGAAGGGAGACTAAAGCAGGTTTAGCTGATATCTGTCCATGTATGTTCTTGAGTAATCTTGCGGCTGCATTTTGCACAACCTGCAGTCTCCTTATCACATAGCCAGGGGAGCTAAGAAAGAGGGAATTGCCATAGTCCAGTCTTGACAATATTAGGGCCTGGATAAGAATTCTCCTGGTGAGAGGAGGCAGGAGATTAAGAATTTTCCTTAAGGTTCTTAAGAGGCAAAAACATGATGAGGCAATCTTTTTGCCAGAAGCCTAGACTCTTTATATGATCCTTAGGGAGCGGAAGATTACTAAAATCCTCTGGAAGTAGTGCAGGGAAGTTAGATAGGGCACAATTACCCACAATCATTACTTCTGACTTTGTAGCATTGTACCATGTAGCAGTGGAAGTGACCTAATTCCGCTGGCGGTTGTTGTTATGGCGTAAGGTGGTGTTCACCGCCGTGCATCCATTCATAGGTTAACATGGTGAACCTGGGCCTATCCTGATCTCTGCCACCGGTGACGGTGCACACCGCCACGGAGTATGCGCCATGTCATCACCCCAGGTTCACTTGACTCCTGGATCCCGTGCATTGAAGTACTCCACTGAGTGTACTGCTGTGTCCTGGCTCTGGTTACTCAAATGGCACGAGTCACAGGGGAAAGGTCCCCGGCCTTCACCACGGAGGAGCTGGAGAAGCTGGTGGATGGGGTCCTACCCCTGTATGCCAAGTAATATGGGCGACCAGAGAAGCAGGTGAGTAGGCGGATGACGTGCATGGATGTGTGATGGTGGTGAATGCCTGTATGCATGTGTGGTCGGTATGTACCTGCACAGGCGTAGAATGTGTGGCAAGTAACGTGAGTGAAGTGGTGAAATGATGTTGTGAAGTGTCCGTCCAACAGGGGACGTATAGTCAGCGGTATCACATATCCATTTTGTGACCTCTGTTTTTCTTTTCTGTGTGCCCCCTACAGGTCAGTGCCCATCAGAAGAGGGCATTCTGGCATGCCATCGCCAGGGAGTTGCAGACCCTGGGGGTCTACAACCGGGGGAGCATCCACTGCAGGAAGCGGTGGAGGACATGCGGCGCAGGGCCAGGAAGACCTGCGAGGCCCAACTAGGGAGGTCCTCCCAATGAGAAAGGGGCGCCTATTGGGCCCTGACCCCTCTAATGCACTGCATTCTGGCAGTGGCATATCCACAGCAGCCACAAGGGGGTGAGTACCAACACCATATCATGCATCTTTGATGGATGTCTGAGGGTGCTGTAGGATGTATGCTGTCTAGTGCCAGGTACTCTGACAGGTGTCTAACAGCAATCCAGCCCCATGGGCACTGAGATGATTAGGGGCAGGTCTGCAGTCCATCAGGTCCTTGTGTCATGTGGGAGAGGAGTTGTATGCTTGGGTTGTGGCCACTAGTCAGGAGCATAGGCATGACTATAGTTGTAGGTGCTGCGTGTTGGTGTATAAGCTGAGTGGGAGTATGAGTGAACCAAATTTGTACATCCATTCAGGTATTTACACATAGCTCTCATGGTGTGTCTCCCCACCCCTGTACTGTTGTGTTGTCTGTGTACATCATCAATATTTCTGGCGAGGGAGCAGTGGCGAGTGGGGATGCAGCGGCCTACAGTTCCAAGTAGAAAGAGTCTACCGACTCCAAGGTGACCAGTGGGTTTGGAGGGCGAGGGGAGTACCACACGGGAGACTACTACCACTGGCGGTAGTGATTCTGATACCTCCTCCGATGGGAGCTCCCTAGTGGTGGCAGACCCTAGTGGGCCCACCTATTCTTTGCTATCTTCCGCCACCCCCATACCATCACCGCCCTTCCAGTTGCTCCCCACCCAGTTGCCCTTGCCCACTCACCTAGAGTGCTCCTCTTTGACGGTAGCCAGTGTCCTGGCCTTTCCCTCCCCCCTCCAACCACCTATGCCCCTTCCAGCATCCCACTTCCTTCACCCATCCCAAGCACACAGCCATGCACACACCTCAACACACAAAAAACATACACAGAAACACAAGCACCACATTTCCCACCACAGGCATACACACCGCCAACATACAAAGCACACACGACAACATCCACTTCCCCCAGTGTGTACACCTCTCCTGCCTCCCTGTTTGACACCTCAACATTCACACTCACAAGCACAGCACCCTCATTCACTGTTGCTGCCCCATTTTTGCAGTCACCACAACATCAGACATTCATTCATGCACCCCAGACACCACACCTGCACTCACCACAATGATATTGACTGACACATGCAGCACACTTACCAGACCTGCAGACACCCAGACAAAATCCATGCACATTGGCAGCCTGTCTTGTACCACTGTGTCCACCCCCCCTTCCCAAAACACTCAAACGTTCCCAGACACCCAACCAACACACATCCACCACACCTCAGCATACTGTACAGGATCCTGCATCCACGTCCAGCACACCTACACCTGTTACAAGCACTCCCTCTACCTCCACTCCCACACCGTTCTCCATGTCCACCCCAACTTCCCCTAAAAAAACTTTCCTGTCCTGTGTTGACCTTTTCAAATCCCCTGTCCCACCGGGTTTCATCCCTAAATGTGCCCACCTCCTTGCCCTGTCCACCACTTCCATGTCCAAGTCCACCCCAGTCCACCCTTCCAATTCCCGTGCCCCTTCCCTAATGAGCAAGAAGCCCCGTGCTGGCCCAGGTCCATCTGCCACCCCCGATCCAATCCCGCTCCCCCACCTTCCAGGAGCAAACCCAAACTCCCACCACCTCCCAAAAGTGAGCCCCAGCCCCCCCTCCCAGACATAAGTCCCCACCCCCGCCACCCTCTGCCCCTGTTCCGGAGGTGCCTGGCTGCCCCATTGATGTCCCTTTATGGTGGAGTACTATGTGCACAAGTGGGAGTCAAGTTCAACGCATTTGGGCCCTTCAGCCTTTTATCTGTTGGACTGGCCAATGGTCTTATTTGGACATTGAATTTTCTATGATTATTAAAGTTTGAGTGCCCAGTGTTGCTGTTGGCACACTCTGGAGATGTGGTTCATTGTTTCATTGTAGGGGTGTGGTGTGCACATGTGTGTACTTTGGGCAGGTTGTCTTGGCCTTGTGTCGGGTAAGTACCTCTTGTTCTGGTGTGTATGGCTTGTGATGGTGTGAGGGGGTTGGGGGTGCGTTGCAGCGTGGGTGGGGTGGGTGGGTATGTAACTGTGCCCTTTCTTCCCTTGTTTAGTAGGTTGCAGTACTTACCTTCATTGTCTTCGTTGGCAGTTTCGGTCGTGGAGGTATATGGCAAGGATCAGCACAGGCATGATTTCCAACTCTCTCTCCATGCCTGCTTCGGCGTGTTGTGTGTGCCTGCGGTGAGTGTTTCCTTTTATTTGGTTTGTTTCCACCAGGCTTTTGCAGGGTGGTGGTTCCCACTGGCCTCCGTCTTGTGCTTTATTATTTGTTGGGCGGGTGGGGCCTTTCCGTCGGCCCGTGGGCAGCCTGTTCCGTCGATGTCGGCACTCCTCTGCTGGCAGTGAGTGGTTTTCATGCTGGTTGTTTATCATGTGCTTCATTATTTGGCAGTCCAGACTGCCAGCCTGTTGGCGGTAGTTACCGCCACTGCCGGCGGTGCGGTCTTTCCCATCATGTTCATAATGACCACCTAAACCTCATTTCTTTATTCATTGCATCATCACAAACATAGCCCCCATTTATATGCAGTAGCACATGATTATTCAATCATTTTAAAAATACAGGGTCAGGAATGGAGGGCTTTCTACACACTCGAGGGCGCAAAATATTGGAAGTCACCTCCTATTGAACATAATGGTTCATAATAATGCTTATTTCCGGTAATTGCTGAAATCTGCTATTTTTGACTAATGGGCATGTTCTGAGGTGACTGGGATTGACTCTTTTTTAACTCCTGGATGGTGCTTTATAAATTCCCGTACTATATTGTGTGTTCTGCGGAAATTAGCACCAAAATCCTCACCATGAGGTTTGGCAGGTGAAAAAGTTGAAGATTCAAGGGGTGGTAAGGAAGAGAGAGAGCTGCTTTGAAATAGATCCAATACCCCCATTCATGTGAAGTGAGGTTTTCAAGCTCTTATCATTTTGCAAACTTGCACTGCACAGAGACTGTCAACGCCAATAATCACACCCTACCTCTAACCTCGCCAGGTCTTCTTGGGGGAAAATATTGTTAGGATAAATATGTATATATTTTTCTTTTAAATAAATATATATAGGTGAATCGTGAGCAGGTAAGTCCTAACTATAACTACCTACTAGCAACCACTAGTTGGTGAAACATATATATATATATATATATACATATATATATATATATATATATATATATATATATATATATATATATATGTACATATGTCAAACATATATATATGTGTGTGCATATATATTGTGTGTGTATATTTATTTATTTATTTATTTATGATTTACCTACTAGCGGTTGCCACTAATTAGGGCCTATCTGCTCACCGATCTGCCCATATATATTTAGTTAAAAGAAATCTATAAATATTAACTCGGACCCTAAAATAACGATAACTCGCACCCTCACCATGCATGTGTACTTACTGCATATATTACATAAGTTCTGACACCGTTCATAATATAATTTGAACATTTGCAAAAAAAAATGTGATGTTAAAACTGTGCATGGTGGAGGTGTGTGTTATAGTTACCTTAGAGCATGATTTACAAGGGCCTTGGACAACCTTAGCGCTCCCATAGTGTCATTTTTTTTTTGCTAAGGCAGCATTAAGGTGGCCTTTCCTCTGCACCAGATTTAGTAAGTGGCACAATGCATACATGCGCCATTTTAAACCCCTTGTACCAAGTTATGCCTGCGCCAGGGGCATTCTGATGCAGGGAGGCTCAAAAGAATGGCGCAGTGAAATTTACTAGATCTTACTGTGCCATTTTTTCCATCATTTTTTTATGCCTGCTCAAGGCAGGCTTTAAAATGACACACCCATTAAAATCAATAGGCCTCCCTGTGCTTCAATGCACTATATGCACTAGCATCAAAACTTTTGAGGCTAGTGCAGCAAAGTGCCACAGCGGCATCAAAGTGTCAACGCTGTTGTTGTAATGTACGCCATGGTGTTTTGTATTGTAAATAGGGCGCAACCATGGTGTTGTTAGGTGGGGCAAGGGTGACTCAAGAGAAGGGGCGCACCGGGACCAATTCACCACTTTCTCATAAATATGCCCCATAGTTTCTTGAGATAACTAAAACTGGTGAATTTCTATGGTTTGTGCACGTAAAATCTGAAACTAACTATAACATCTATAAATGTTATAGTTAGGTGAAAATGTCAGGTAAAACATAGCATTTTAAATGAACCAAACCACAGAAATTAATTAATCATAATTATCTCAAGTAACTATAACTCGGGCTCTAACGTAACTATAACTCACGCCATCTGCATATGCTGCTTATGACCTCACATATTACGTCACTCATGACATGTTCTATGACATCATTGATGACATCACTGAAACATCAGAATTGACATCATTGATGCCAACTCTGTGCATGGCAGGGGAGATTGTTACAGTTACTTTAGGGCATGAGTAACTGATACTTGAGATAACTGTAACTGGTGAATTTCAATGCTTGAGTTCATTTAGGATGGTAGGTTTTAAATGACATTTTCACCTAAATATAATGTCCCTTTAACCTTTATTTTTTTCAGGGAATTTCTAAAGTATTTTTATTATAAAGTAAGGTATTATTGCATTTCCCAACTATTACATAATTTAAACATGTTTTTTTCCAGTGAAAGCTATCTATCTATCTATCTATCTATCTATCTATCTATCTATCTATCTATCTATCTATCTATATGTATACAGAAATCCTGTAAGTCTGTAAGTCGCCACAATCCAAAAGGACCAGGTGCAGACACCAACTGTGATGATCAAAAGAACTTTATGGATTTATGCTGCTCTGATGTATTTTGGCCGACCAAGCAGCCTGGGTGACAAACAGTTGCAGCGCCATTTTTCACCATTTAAATACTGCACATTTGATCTAGAATTATATATATATATGTGTATATACACACTACTCACATTTACATTGCTACCATTCGATGGAGGTTATAATTATCATATAGTTTTTTTTTTCTTTTAGGTATTTCCCTTCATGAATTATAGATGTTATTTATTTAGGTATAAAAGTCAAGTTTGAATACACATTTATTCATGTCATAGTTCATTGCAATATACCTTGATAATAAAGTCTGATTGATTATATTAATTTTTTTCTGTCTGGACGGAATTCCCTTTTCCAGTGAATGTTTTTAAATAATGAACAAGATTCCACAGACGTTGATAAAATAACTTCTCATTTCTTAACTTTTAAACAATAGGCAACGTTTCACAGAATATGTTACTGAAAGGGTGCCAGGGACTTTTTTCTAACTGTTTATTACGAAATTGTTCAACAATTTTCAAATATGTTATATAAATTAAGAAAACAGTGTAATGAGATAGAGAGTAACTTTGTACCATTAACTCGAGACAAAGACCATACAGAGCATTAATTATCTTCCTTAGCTGAAGACCACCCAGAGGCACATCTAGCCTTTGCTCATTGGGCTCATCTACCTGCCTGCAAACCCAGATGCAGTTACTTTGCTGACCTTTGGTTCTATTGTTTAGAGGAAATATGGAAGTATGAACCATCTTTGAAACTCATATTAGGCTTCTTTTTGGTGTTAAATCTTAGCTTAGAAAGCTCAGGGAAATGTGGGTGGGTTGAAAACGTTATTATAAAGAAGTCTTTATATCACAACAACTTTACAATATTTTTGTCATTCACAATTTTGATAAATATCATTGCCACTTTTTTGTTGAATTTTACAACAGTTCCTCATCACATTGTCTGCGCTAGGATAGGAATTTTATTTTAAAATGGATCTTGGGAATATAGCATTGTTTTCCTAGTGTTCTTGAATGTGTACTTTCATGTTGAGAGTGGATTTTGGTTCCATTAAATATCCCCATGATATCTACAGGATTGATCTTTACCTGGAATGCATCTTACTCACATGTAGTTCTCAGTGGTTTGTGAGGTGGTTGCTGTCCAACTGACTTTCTTTCTGGGGTTGGCAACAATTGAGGTGACATTAAGGACTGTCCTGTTCCCGCTTGTAGCCAGGTTAAATAGGTGGATTTAAAGGGTCAGTTTTCTGGTCTAAGTGGCTAAAGGGTTATCAAAAAATGCAAAACCTAATTTCAGGAACTGATCACTGACTAGTTGCAACTGGAAGAGGTTTGGACCATACTGGTGGCTTCTGCTGCATAGTAACCTGATCCCTAAATGCTGTCCCAGAGGTCATGGGAGCATTTGTGGTATCTAGAAGGACTTATTCAATCTCTGAAAAATGTGTATTTATTAAAATGATGGTCTTCCAAACTTCTGGAGGAAAAAGGGCAACCACTCAAAACAATCAGCCCAGGCCTTGACCTCGTCGGGCAAGAGAATCAGGTTGATCCAGTTCGGAGCTTTTGACACCTGAAAATCCAATTCAGAGGAGCCTTATAGCAAGTCTACCCGACTTTGGTGCAACCTTCCCAGATACAACTGTCTGCCTTTCCCTACTTGAGGAATCCAACCTCTAAAAAAGAGACTCATTGGCTGATTTAGAGTTTGGTGGAGAGGGCACTCCATTGCAATGACAATGGAGTACCCTCTCAGCCAAACTCCAGGTTTGCCTGCCTGATTTAGAGGGGGGCAGACCATAAACATGTTCATGGCAGAGCCTAATAGGGCTCCATCACCAAAATACTCCTTTGAAAATATTCAGGTCATCGGAGGTTAGCCAGGTGACTGCCCTTCCAAATTAAAGAGGGAGATCGGATGGCTTTTTTTGACTGTCTGTCATAGACAGATAAAACCTGGCAGTGAGAGACAGTAAAATATATTTTGACCCTTCCACACCATTGGAGAAAACTTCCATGGTGTGGGGGATCATTAGTCTCTGATTTTTGAAAAACAAACACCCGCTTTGGAAGTTTGTTTTTGAAAAATGATAAATGTTGTAAAAGTTCGATGGGTGGCTATTATGGTTGATGGATCTGCCCATCAAACGTTTACAACATTGACAGGAACCACCATCATGCAGTTCTAGCCAATGTTTAGAATTGTCCACGGGGCTGGTGGACAACCCTGAATATGGCAGGCGAAGGTCCCTTGGGATGGTAAGGGCAATGCCCTCTGTCATTCTGACAGAGTTGCAACCACCCACCATACTCAAAATTAGCCCCTAAATCTGAAGGTGGAAATCTGGGCAAAGGGGCCGGATGATGAAAATACTGACCTAGGTGTGAAATTTGACTTTTCCCACTCTGTTCTTTTCAGAGGACCTCTTGTTGAACCTGTACCTTGCATTACAGCAGTCAAAGTCCAAGTGCAAAAATAGGCCAAACTAAGATCAAATATGATCTAAATTTACAGCTCAAAATACTGTTACTTATTCAAATTTGTGTTTACGTTTTGGTTTACCCACCAGATATAGCAGGTTACAGACATTTAGTTTAAACAAGAACATATGAATACAATAACGTGAAAAAACGGGATTGGCTTGAAAAGTAGAAATATGGTGCTACTGGATTAGAAGAGTCAACATGTTTTTAAAAGTATAGACTTGCTGTTCGTCCCTAATCTGGAGGGGTGATGAGTAGAGTTTGAATTCCAAAAAGGAGTTCCTTCTAGTGCAAGATTCATAACATAACAAAAACATTCTAATCGCACCACATAGTAACGCTTGTACTGCTCTGGTCGTCCACAGGCGCAGCAATGATTTGAGCGCTGCAAGTCCAAAATAGATTGCACCCTTAGCACATCCCAGCTTCCCCGACCAGCAGCATCCTGTTCGTACCACGAAGTGTGAATGTATACAGTCACAAGTACTGCATACATTTATATCATTAATGTAACTGCATATTTATCTAATGTGTTTGCTTTAATTTCTCGGATTGTGTTGTCATTCAAATACTATTTTAGAACAATGATATATCCACGATAAAGAACTAAAACATTTAACTTCATAAATCGTAATATTTGCATAAATATAAATAATAAATGATCCCCAAACTCCCGTGTAGTTGCTTTAACAATTATCTATTGTACTCTTACCACCATGTTTTACAGATAAAAAACTAAACCATTAACAATTTACCACATTGACATTATGTACTGTGCAGTTGTTTTATCTATTAAATGTTATGCTTTTCCCACCATTTTTAAAGATAAATTAATAGGCTATTTACTACATTGTCATTTTGTATTTCTAAATAATTCTCTAAAAATTACCTACTGATTGTAGACATGTAAAACAAAGTGATTTTGTAATGTAACTGGACTGAGCACTTGCACCTTTTTAGGTTACAGGCCTGATCAAACTTGCCTTCTCCGGCGTCACAGCAGAAACCTTGAACAGCCTCCCCGTCCACTTAAGAACTTCTCCTTCCATCCAAGAATTTAGAAGAGACCTCAGGACCTGGCTGCTTGATTGAATCCCCCTGGCAGCACACTAAGCGCCTGGATACCCTCATACAGTAGTTGATAAGCGCGCCATACAAATCTTGTTGATTGTGTAGGAGATGCACACTCAGCATTTCTTCCAGTTTACACTTTCACCATATTATTGTTTGATATTACTACGTCTGGTCTTCACCACACTGAATTTCCTTTTAATGATTCTTGCTGTTTGAAACAGCTTTTAAACCACCCAACTTCGGCCAGGGGCTGCGCTCAGCCTCTCCGAAATCCAACCCCTGCTATGGATTTTCTTTAGCATATGAAATGGACGATGTCAACATGCTTGGCATTTTTCTACATATCTGTATATTTGAATGTTTATATAGTTTGAACCTATCTGAAGGGCAGTTGATGTTGTACAGATTACTATATATGATTTAATTTACAAAAGGATATGATTTAAAAAAAAAAAAAAGCACTTCCTATCCTACTGATGATAATATTAATGTGATTTGTGTATTTAAAGCGGAATTACATCTCAGAGGGTACCTAACAATTTGCATACCATTGTATGGCTTAGTGAAAAGGTACGTTTTTGGCAGTCTCTCTTTTGCCTAAAACTATTTGTAAATTTTGAAAGCACAGATGACTGCACTGGGCAAAATGAAGGGAGAACAAAAGCCGCCTGCACACATTCGACACGTCACCAGAATATTGGGACATCCCATACAGAATGAATGTGAGCAATCGACAAATTGCGCTTCTACTAAGAATTGCTTCCCCATTATTGCTGATTGTTGTGCTTCAGAAAAAATTTACTAGAATGGAAAAATGGATTTGGTGCTTGCGGTTTTGCTCAGGATAAACGCTGGTTGCATGCTTGGAGATGAAAAATGATTAGAAGTCATTTTTTTTTGCAGATAATTGTATAGTGAGTAATTTAGTTTAACAAGCTCCCTCTTTTTTTAAAACAGCCCTCTTTTTTTCTGTTGATTTTTCCATTTCTTTTTAATTTTGCGTGGAAGTCACCAGGCGCCGAAGGTTGTGACATTGATTTTCTCCTGTTGGTGACTCCTCTCCTTAGAAATGGAAGAGTGCGGCATTATTGCACCTCTCGCAATACTGTAAATCCTCCACATCGTGGGCCTTATTTACAAAGAATTGGCATAGGGCAGTACCTCAAGTCATTTTGCTGCCCTGCCCTACGCCAATTTAAAAGAGCAGGAAAGCACCATATTTACAAGATACAGTGCATTCCTGTATTTTCAGCCAGTGCCGGCACACAAATTGCAGCCGAGAGCCAACTCTTGCCATGATTGTTTTGTGCAGGAAGGAGCATCTTCATACACAAAAACAATCACAGGATGTGTATTAACATTTCTACTTGTTATGCCTGCTCTGGGAAGGCGCAAGTTTTTGGTGCTGCCCCAGATTTACAATATGATTAACACTATGTTGCGAATCTGGGGCAGTGTCAAAACCCGTGGGTTTTTTGTGTGAACATTCACAGCAACGCCCATGGAACGCCTCCCTGGCACAGTGTGAGGCAATGCAGCAACTTGCGCTGCATTGCCTTACACCATATCTACTAGGCCATGAATAGCCGTGCTTTGTGGCTGTGCGTGGGCTTGTACATATGGGACTGCACTATACACCACCAAAGTTAGGGTGACCAGACGTCCCATATTTCCCCAGACAGTCCCGGTTTTTAGAGGACTGTCCCGGTGTCCCGACGCTTCTCTTCATTTTAAACAAATGTCCCGGTTTTTGGGACAAAGGTCAAATTATTACATAAATGTCCCGGTTTTTGGGACAAAGGTCAGATTATCTAGGAAACCATAAGTTAAAGGTATGCTCTCCTACAAAGTATGCAATAATTAAGTAAGTTATCTATTACTGTCAGGCAACACAGGGATGTCAAGCCATAGCTAATTTCATATGTATAGTCTTGTAAATGTGTGTGTGTGTGTGTGTGTGAGTATATATATATATATATATTTATATATATATATATATATACACACACACACACACACACACACACACACATATATAGGCACACATTCACAAAGCTATGCAAAAAACACGGGACTGGCCAGATATAAAAATGAGTGTAAAGTCGTTAGTCCTTCTTTTATGTCTGACCTGTCACTGTTTTTGCTTCTCAAAATCTGGTCACCCTAACCAGAATGTCAAAGAAACTGACGCTCACGTGGCACATGGGGCTCGTCAATAAGCCCCTCTGTCTTGAAAGTTGTGCATTGGTTCAATTCGGAAACATCTTCTCAACCATTTTAAGGCTAATAATGTAGCTACAGTTTCATGTAAACTGTAGTCCATCCTTAGTTGTAGATATTCTGGCGTGGTTTAACATTCTTTTTTTTTTTAAACAAAAATGGTCTGATTTTTAAACGAACGTCTCTTGCATTAATTAATGATTAACGAAATGTTGCAACGCATTCTGTCCTTTCAAGTGTTTTTCATAGTCTTCCGCATTGTAACACAGCGTATTGAAAATAATTTAGAAAAATGTTCTTTATTTAAACAAAAAGTAATACTGCGCTCCATGATGAACGCTATGAACGTTTTTTCTTAGTCAATAAGTAGATGTTGGTGGCATAGGGCGGGATTTTGACGAAGCTGGCCGCTGCGTTTAACAATCATTTGAATGTTAGTAGCACGGAACAAATGCTTAACAGTTAAAACGCCTCTAGAGGGCAGTGTTAAGCTGCTTCCCGAGATTTTATTCGTGCCTAACACAATTGATTTCAGCATCCGACCTTCACAAATAGTAACAAGGAACCTTTTCTTTAAAAATGTAAGTCATAAAATGCCTAAGATTGGAACATTGTTACTTTGAGGGTCTTTCATAACGACTAAGATACGATCAAGGTCCTGTAAAAAGTCCTACAGCATTTTACTTTACATCTGATGCATGTAAATAAGACATGTTTGAATCGCTGCCGATAAGATGAAGGTAATACCAATCAAATGAAAAGTATTTTTTAAAGCGCACATCTACCCGAAGGTGTCAAGGCGCTACACTAGAGAACCAGACATCACCCTGACTAAGGACCTACATAAGCTAAAGGGTAAAGAACAAGGCTCTGAGACTTCTCCTGAGCAGCTTGCGATTTCCGTTTCTTTAATGTGAGAGGGCAGGGAGTTCCAATCTATCTGAGGCACTTCGGACCTAAATCATTTAGGCCCCTGTGTGCTCAGAACAAACCCTTGAACATGATACTTTTTTCACCAATGTCACTGAAGTTTCTTCAACTGGTGAGAGACTGAAATTTAGGAATATCCAGGATAAGTCAAGTGGATGCTTTTTGTGCTGCCTGAAGTAAGTTAAGAGAAGTCTGGTTGATGTTCAGGTACAAAGTATTGCAATAGTATTATTGCCTGGATGAGGTCAGAGCTCGGACACCCGTTCTGCGTGATGCTACAGGAATGTAAGCAGTGCTTTAAATGTGCAGGTTTTGTCCGGTAATGAATACCTGCACTTCTTTATCTTGAAAGGGAGAGTACCTGAAATTCACACCACTGCTGTAAGACATTTAATGGGAGAGCACCAGCACTTCCGAGGAGCAAAGAGGTACTTTAGGTAAAGAGTGCCCGCAGTTCTGTATTTCCATTAAAAGTACTGAATATAAGGGATGCTTTTCTTCAATCCTAATGATCTTAAAGCATGCGGACACAGTGCGGCACCTTGGGTATCAAATGTCAGTTTATCATCATAAATCATACCCAGGTTCATAGGTGACCTAGAAAGGATGGGGGTAAGCCAAATTCAGATGGCCACCAGATATTGGTGCAGATTGATTGAGGCGTACCAAAGCTGAGGACCTCCATCTCATCAGCACTTAACTTAAGACAGTTTTTTTAATCCAGTTGTCAATTTCACACATGCAATCACAAAAGTTTGTAACTGTCTATGCACATTGTAAGAGTCACAAAAATCTGAGTGTCATCCGCATAGGGGAGTTGTTGGACCTGGCTTTTTGACAGGGACATCCCCAAACTTTTTGCCTCCTTCCTCCTATTTTTTCTGACCTGTTGTTGTTGGCTTTTGACCTCTGGGCACTTTACCACTGCTAACCAGTGCTAAAGTGCATATGCTCTCTGGGTAAATTGTACTAATGATTGGTTTATCCATGATTGACTATTTAATTTACTTGTAAGTCCCTGGTAGAGTGCACTACATGTGCCTAGGGCAGGTAGATTAAATGCTACTAGTGGGCCTGCAGCACTGATTGTGCCACCCACCTCAGTAGCCCCTTAACCCTGTCTCAGGCCTGCCATTGCAAGGCCTGTGTGTGCAGTTTCACTGCCACTTCGACTTGGCATTTAAAAGTACTTGCCAAGCCTAGAACTCCCCTTTTACTACATATAAGTCATCCCTAATGTGTGCCCTAGGTAACCCCTAGAGCAGGGTGCGGTGTAGGTAAAAGGCAGGACATGTACCTGTGTAGTTATATGTCCTGGTAGTGTGAAACTCCTAAATTCGTTTTTACACTACTGTGAGGCCTGCTCCTTTCATAGGCTAACATTGGGGCTGCCCTCATACACTGTTGAAGTGGCAGCTGCTGATCTGAAAGGAGCAGGAAGGTCATATTTAGTATGGCAAGAATGGTAATACAAAATCCTGCTGACTGGTGAAGTCAGATTTAATATTACTATTCTAGAAATGCCACTTTTAGAAAGTGAGCATTTCTTTGCACTAAAATCTTGTTGTGCCCTTCAATCCACGTCTGGCTAGGTTTAGTTGACAGCTCCTTGTGCATTCACTCAGACACACCCCAAACACAGGGTACTCAGCCTCACTTGCATACATCTGCATTTTGAATGAGTCTTCCTGGGCTGGGAGGGTGGAGGGCCTGCCCTCACACAAAGGACTGCCACACCCCCTACTGGGACTCTGGCAGACAGGATTGAGCTGAAAGGGAACTTGGTGCATTTCTTAGAGACTCTTTGAAGTCACCCCCACTTCAAAGGCACAACTTAGTATAAAACAGGGCCTCTGCCCTACCTCATCAGACACTTGCTGGAGAAGAAACCTGAACCAGAAACTACATCCTGCCAAGAAGAACTGCCTGGCTACTCAAAGGACTCACCTGTCTGCTTTTCTACAAAGGACTGCTGCCTTGCTGTTGGCCTGCTGCCTTGCTGAACTCTTGCCTGGCTGTAAAAGTGCTCTCCAAGGGCTTGGATAGAGCTTGCCTCCTGTTCCCTGAAGTCTCAGGACCAAAAAGACTTCACTCTTCCTCTTGGACGCTCCGTGCGCCGAACTTTTCGACGCACAGCTTGTTCCGCGGCAAGAAAAACGCCGCACACCGACGCTGATCAACGCGACGCCTTCGGGACGACCGAAACTTTGACGCACGGCCTCGCAAGGACAACGCCGCCCGACTCCGCAGGAGAAATCGACGCGACGCCTGCCGTGAGATCAAAACTTTGACGCACGGCCTCGCAAGGACAACGCCGCCCGACTCCGCAGGAGAAATCGACGCGACGCCTGCCGTGAGATCGAAACTTCGACGCGCAGCCCCGCAGAACGACGCGCAGCCGGAAAACAAGCAGGAAAATCCACGCACAGACCCGGGACATCTGGTAATCCCCGCGACCCACAGAAAGAGACTGTCCGCGCGCCGGAAAACGACGCCCGACTTCCCCGCGTGGAAAATAACGACGCAAGTCCGTGTGTGCTGGGGAGCAATCGACGCACACACCCTTTTTCCACGCACCTCTTCCTTTGTGGCCCTCTGAGGAGATTTTCCACCAGAAACCAGGTACTTTGTGTTTGAAAGAGACTCTGTTTACTTTCTAAAGACTTAAGACACTTTATATCACTTTTCAGTGATATCTTTACAAATTCATATTGCAACTTTGATCGTTTTGACCTGAAGATACACAGATAAATATTATATATTTTTCTAAATACTGTGTGGTGTATTTTTGTGGTGTTATGCTATGGTGTTGTATGATTTATTGCACAAATGCTTTACACATTGCCTTCTAAGTTAAGCCTGACTGCTCGTGCCAAGCTACCGGAGGGTGAGCACAGGCTGATTTTGGATTGTGTGTGACTTACCCTGACTAGAGTGAGGGTTCTTGCTTGGACAGAGGGCAACCTAACTGCCAACCAAAAACCCCATTTCTAACATTGGTGATCAGCGGTGAGGATAGGACTTGTGTTTGTGCAGTGACATACAGTAGCTAAGTATTTCACTACCTACCCACAGTTGAAGGTCAACTTGATTTTTCATCTTTTTTGGCTCTTGGTTCTCTGATGTCCTCCTGGATATACTATTGATATTTTGGACTTTGGATTTTGGTTTTTGCTGATAAGATCTTATCAAAATGGGATTGTGTACCTACTCATTCTTTGTTCGTACGGACCACCTCACTAAGGCTGACCTAAGGAAGCTTTGCAGAAAATGGGGCCTTCCTGTAGCAAGGAGATCTACTAAGGCGGAGATGCTCCATCACTACATAGTCTGGGGGGAGGAAAGATGGGCAGAGAGAGAGGCAGCAAGAAACCAAATGACTAAGTACCCCTCAGATGAGGAGGAGGACTACTCACATGAGGAGGAAGACTGCTCACATGAGGAGGAAGACTACTCAGATGAGGAAAGAGAACCAGTGGGAGATGAATGGCTCCTAGCTCTAGAGCGGTGTCTAGAAGAGCTAGATGAGCAGCTTGAAAGGGCTGAGGCAGCAAGTCTCTTAGCCCTGGAAGAAGAAAAGATTGCAGCTCAAGAGCTGAGCTGTAAAGAGCTGAAACTGGAGGCCGGAAGGGCTGAGTCCAGTTCAGATGGTGGCAGCAAAAATCTTGCATCCAGTACTGCTGAAGAAGGGCACAAGCCCAGAGATGTGGTGCCCAACTTGAAGAAGGGAGTTGACACACCCCAGGCGGTTCAAGGGTATGAGGTAGTTCCCGTTATGCACAGGGTCCCTGAGAAGGATTGGGGAACTGGCACAGGGAGTCATATTCCTACTGGGGGGAGGGACACTTTACTGACTCTAGCAGAGAGTGACAGAGAAAAGGGTTCCCCCCTGGTGGACGTCCTGGATATAGAGTGTAGAGACATCCCAGAAGAGTTTGGGTTGAGTGTCAGGGACAGACAGATACTGTCTCACCAGTCTCAGGAGGGCGAAGTAGAGTGCTTTTCCAAGGTTGAGTTACTGGGTGGTTGGGTGAAGGGTACTGTGGTTAATACAAGTGAAGGGCAGAGTGATGTAATTGCTGGAGAGCATATGTCTGGTCCTTATTTTCCAGAGCTACGCCAACACCAGGTGGAGTGTGAGTTCTCTGACCCCAGGGAGCTTACAATGGAGGCAGACTTCTGGGTGAGTACCAGAGAGTCTGAAGAGGCATTTGGGGGTGCTCCTGAAGGGAGTGGTCTAGGTGGTTCCCAACCGAGTGTGGTGGGAAAGGATTGTAGTGTCCCAGGTAGGTCCCAGGTCCTAGAGGGTTCCATGAGGGAACACCAGGAGGGAAGCCTAGCCTGTACCGTAGGGCCACCTTTTGAAGGAAGCCCCGCAGTGTCAGAAGAACTTGGGGGGGTGACTGTAGCCAGCATCCCAACAGTTCTGGTGTCTGGCAGTACCCCTCATAGTGAGGGGGTGCAGAAGTCCAGACATAGGGTTGAGAGGGGGTTGCAGACCCCAGTGGAGGACCTTGAGAGTCAGGGGACAGCTCTGAGAGCAGAGCCCCCCAGGAATGACCCAGGTGAAATCGTTTCTGGTTTGGGGGAAACCCAGACTCTGCCGGATGGGCAGAGGTCGGGAGACCTGCGCCAACCAGACTCTTGTGTGGCCCTTGGGGACGGTGTGTCCCTTGTGGGGGGTGAGAGTGCCCCCCAGGAAGTCCTGGCATGCCAGGCAAAGATTCAACCTCGGGGTGGTGACTCTGGGTTGGATACCCAGGTTCAGAGGTTAAACTCTGACCTGGTGGGAGGTAGATGTGCCTCCCAAGAAGTCCTGCTGTGCCAGGCAATTGTCCAACCTCAGGGTGTTGACTCTGGGTTGGATGACCAGGTTCAGAGGTTAAACTCTGACCTGGAGGGGGGTAGGTGTGCCCCCCAGAAAGTCCTGGCGTGCCAGGCAATTGCCCAACCTCAGGGTGGTGACCCTGGGTTGGAGAACCAGGCTCAGAGGTTAAACTCTGACCTGGTGGGAGGTAGGTGTGCCTCCCTGGAAGTCCTGGCCTGCCAGGCAATGGTTCAACCTCTGGGTGGTGACTCTGGGTTGGCTAACCAGGTTCAGGGAATAAGCTCTGACCTGTTGGGGGGTAGGCGTGCCCCCCAGGAAGTCCTGGTGTACCAGGCAGTGGTCCAACCTCAGAGTGCTGACTCTGGGTTGGATAACCGGGTTCAGAGGTTAAACTCTGACCTGGTGGGGGCTAGGTGTGCCCCCCAGAAAGTCCTGGCCTGCCAGGCAATTGTTCAACCTCAGAGTGCTGACTCTGGGTTGGATAACCGGATTCAGAGGTTAAACTCTGACCTGGTGGGGGGTAGGTGTGCCCCCCAGAAAGTCCTGGCCTGCCAGGCAATTGTTCAACCTCAGGGTAGTGACTCTGGGTTGGATACCCAGGTTCAGAGGTTAAACTCTGACCTGGTGGGAGGTAGGTGTGCCTCCCAAGAAGCCCTGCTGTGCCAGGCAATTGTCCAACCTCAGGGTGTTGACTATGGGTTGGATGACCAGGTTCAGAGGTTAAACTCTGACCTGGTGGGGGGTAGGTGTGCCCCCCAGAAAGTCCTGGCGTGCCAGGCAATTGCCCAACCTCAGGGTGGTGACCCTGGGTTGGGGAACCAGGCTCAGAGGTTAAACTCTGACCTGGTGGGAGGTAGGTGTGCCTCCCAGAAAGTCCTGGTGCGCCAGGCAATTGTTCAACTTCAGGGTGGTGACTCTGAGTTGAATGGCCCAGTGCAGAGGTTAAACTCTGACCTGGTGGAGGGTCAGTGTGCCCTCCAGGAAGTCCTGGCGTGCCAGGCAATTGTTCAACTTCAGGGTGGTGACTCTGAGTTGAATGGCCAAGTTCAGAGGTTAAACTCTGACCTGGTGGAGGGTCAGTGTGCCCTCCAGGAAGTCCTGGCGTGCCAGGCAATTGTTCAACTTCAGGGTGGTGACTCTGAGTTGAATGGTCAGGTGCAGAGGTTAAACACTGACCTGGTGGGGGGTAGGTGTGCCTCCCAGGAAGTCCTGGCGTGCCAGGCAATTGTTCAACTTCAGGGTGGTGACTCTGAGTTGAATGGTCAGGTGCAGAGGTTAAACTCTGACCTGGTGGAGGGTCAGTGTGCCCTCCAGGAAGTCCTGGCGTGCCAGGCAATTGTTCAACTTCAGGGTGGTGACTCTGAGTTGAGTGGGCAGGTGCAGAGGTTAAACTCTGACCTGGTGGGGGGTAGGTGTGCCTCCCAGGAAGTCCTGGTTTGCCAGGCAGTGATCCAGTCTGAGGGTACAGACCCTGGGCTGGAAGACCCGGTTCAGGGTGTCCCCCCGGACCTGGAGGTAGGGGCTACTGATAACAGTGCCCCTACCATGTTGTCTTCTGAGGAGGCCACTCCTAGTTGGAGGGTGCTGGACCCCAGAAGGGAGGGAAGGGGGAGGGAAGCCTCACCCCGGGCCCTAGTCCAACCTGAAGGTACAGGCCCCAGGTTGGTGGGCCAGTTGCAGGTTAACAGCCCTGCACTGGTGGAGGAATGGTACAGGGTGACTTCTGTAAGCACCCTGACCATGTTGGACTCTGGGGGTACCGCTCCAGGAGGGAGGGTACAAAGCCCCAGAGGGGAGGACCAGGTTCAGGCTGTCATCCCTGACCTGGTGGAAGGGAGAGTGGTTAAAGGGTGCCCAGCACCTGGGGCTACCGCCCCCCACTCTCCACAGCCACAGTGGTTGGAGAGCTTTGAGAGGCCTGGGGCCTGGCTCTCATCCCTGGCAGCTGTCAGTAATCACTGTGGCTTGCTGTCCGGGTGGACAGAGTTATCCCTGGGGAGGGGACAAGTGTCACACCCCAGGGGTAGAGTGGGCAACACCACTGTGTTGGTCATGGTGGTACTATCCTGCTCCTGGGATACATCTGTGAGCAAAGTAAGGTTAGGTGCTGCACAAATGGGATCTGCAGGTAAGGAGAAAGGTTCCCCATGGGTTGGCTTAGTGGGCCCTGAGAGTATGGACAGAGTGATCCAATTGGAGTCAGGAAGGCGAAGAACTGGAGCATGCCCCTGCTGTTGTGGGCCTGGGTCCTTGTTCTGTCGCCTCAAACAGGGAAGTACATCAGGATAGTGATTGTTCTCCCCTGGCTTTAGGCTGGTAGGGGGTCATGTTGGACCTGGCTTTTTGACAGGGACATCCCCAAACTTTTTGCCTCCTTCCTCCTATTTTTTCTGACCTGTTGTTGTTGGCTTTTGACCTCTGGGCACTTTACCACTGCTAACCAGTGCTAAAGTGCATATGCTCTCTGGGTACATTGTACTACTGATTGGTTTATCCATGATTGACTATTTAATTTACTTGTAAGTCCCTGGTAGAGTGCACTACATGTGCCTAGGGCAGGTAGATTAAATGCTACTAGTGGGCCTGCAGCACTGATTGTGCCACCCACCTCAGTAGCCCCTTAACCCTGTCTCAGGCCTGCCATTGCAAGGCCTGTGTGTGCAGTTTCACTGCCACTTCGACTTGGCATTTAAAAGTACTTGCCAAGCCTAGAACTCCCCTTTTACTACATATAAGTCATCCCTAATGTGTGCCCTAGGTAACCCCTAGAGCAGGGTGCGGTGTAGGTAAAAGGCAGGACATGTACCTGTGTAGTTATATGTCCTGGTAGTGTGAAACTCCTAAATTCGTTTTTACACTACTGTGAGGCCTGCTCCTTTCATAGGCTAACATTGGGGCTGCCCTCATACACTGTTGAAGTGGCAGCTGCTGATCTGAAAGGAGCAGGAAGGTCATATTTAGTATGGCCAGAATGGTAATACAAAATCCTGCTGACTGGTGAAGTCGGATTTAATATTACTATTCTAGAAATGCCACTTTTAGAAAGTGAGCATTTCTTTGCACTAAAATCTTGTTGTGCCCTTCAATCCACGTCTGGCTAGGTTTAGTTGACAGCTCCTTGTGCATTCACTCAGACACACCCCAAACACAGGGTACTCAGCCTCACTTGCATACATCTGCATTTTGAATGGGTCTTCCTGGGCTGGGAGGGTGAAGGGCCTGCCCTCACACAAAGGACTGCCACACCCCCTACTGGGACTCTGGCAGACAGGATTGAGCTGAAAGGGAACTTGGTGCATTTCTTAGAGACTCTTTGAAGTCACCCCCACTTCAAAGGCACAACTTAGTATAAAACAGGGCCTCTGCCCTACCTCATCAGACACTTGCTGGAGAAGAAACCTGAACCAGAAACTACATCCTGCCAAGAAGAACTGCCTGGCTACTCAAAGGACTCACCTGTCTGCTTTTCTACAAAGGACTGCTGCCTTGCTGTTGGCCTGCTGCCTTGCTGAACTCTTGCCTGGCTGTAAAAGTGCTCTCCAAGGGCTTGGATAGAGCTTGCCTCCTGTTCCCTGAAGTCTCAGGACCAAAAAGACTTCACTCTTCCTCTTGGACGCTCCGTGCGCCGAACTTTTCGACGCACAGCTTGTTCCGCGGCAAGAAAAACGCCGCACACCGACGCTGATCAACGCGACGCCTTCGGGACGACCGAAACTTTGACGCACGGCCTCGCAAGGTCAACGCCGCCTGACTCCGCAGGAGAAATCGACGCGACACCAGGCAGCGCCGGCGTAGGGGAAAATGGAGCTTGGGTGTCAAGAAATGGGGCAAGTCAGGTTGAGGCAATTTTTGCGCCTCACCCCGATTTGCGCCATTTTTTTTTCACTCCCAACCCCCATAGAAATGACTCCTGTCTTAGCAAAGACAGGAGTCATGCCCCCTTGCCCAATGGCCATGCCCAGGGGACTTCTGTCCCCTGGGCATGGTCATTGGGCATAGTGGCATGTAGGGGGGCACAAATCAGGCCCCCCTATGCCACAAAAAAAAAAAAAAAAATACTTACCTGAACTTACCTTAATGTCCCTGGGATGGGTCCCTCCTGGGGTGGGCAAGGGTGACAGGGGGGGTCCCTGGGGGCATGGGAGGGCAGCTCTGGGCTCTTTCAGAGCCCACAGGTCCCTTAACGCCTGCCTTTTGCAGGCGCTAAAAAACGGCGCAAAAGCGGCCGTACGTCATTTTTTTTGACCCGCCCATTCCCGGGCGTGATTTTTGCCCGGGAGTATAAATCCGACGCACATGCCTCGGAGTCTATTTTTTAGACGTGAACGCCTACCTTGCATCTCATTAACGCAAAGTAAGTGTCCACGCTAAAAAATGACGCTAACTCCATGGACTTTGGCGCTAGACGCGTCTAACGCCAAAGTATAAATATGGAGTTAGTTTTGCGTCGAAATTGCGTCAAAAAAAACAACACAAATCCGGCGCAAACGGAGTATAAATATGCCCCAAGAAATCTTAGATTATTGACTATATTAAAAAGCTCCTCAATCGGGGTTCGAGCATTGTTAAGTTTGTGAGCGACATACATAAACTCTTCATCAAAGGTGGCCACTTTATACTTGTGACTCATATTCCTGTACTTTGCTTTTTTTGAGGGGCGCAACAAAATCTCCATTTGCATCGCTGTCTATGGAATTTCTGCTTTAAGAAAACCAAGCGCATTGGATTTACCCCTTCAATGATTGACATTTCTCATAAGTGCTACAATGGCTAATGCAGTGCTGAGCCGTTCGGTATAAACTCCAACCACCTGGTCAGCATTGGAAGGCTTTAAGGGAGACCCTGCAGTAAGCCCCAGACTACGGTTGGTTTGCGAAGTTCTCTTCCATGCTTGAGTTTTACGAGCCTAACAGGGGACCTTATGACATCCACTGTCCCAGACATTTGAACATGAAAATGTACTGCCCAATGCTCAGTCCAGCTAAGCCTGAGGGCTTCTGACGTAAAGGATCTAGGGGTCCTGGCACTTGGCGCTTTCCAGGCATGGACAAGCACAGATTGGCTTACATCTGGCATTAGTTCAGCACAACAGTGGTGCACCCAGGGGATGGGGGTGGGAATAAAAGCTCAACTGCAGACCAGCAACTTCAACTTGCCCACAGAGGAGCCCCTATGAAGCAAGTTTGCTAGGAAAAAAACAAGTTAAAAAAAGTAGAAGTACAAAAATAAAACATAAACTAAAAATAATGAAAGTCTGTCCCTTCAAGACACTCATTACAATTAGGAGCCAGGCACCCCCATAAACCGGCAGTGAAGTGCCTTACAAGGAAAATAAAAGCAAGGGCGTGCCAACTTGCGTAAATAGGTTGACACATGAAGTGCAGTGTACAACACTTTCAAGCTAATTCAGAATCGGGCTAGAGGCTGTGTGGGCAAATAGTGCCTCTTTACTTCAACGCATTAGAAACGTGTATTTTAAAAACACTTTAGGGGCAGTTTGACTGATATGGCTAAATGTGACAAATTAGTTGGCATTTTTAAATTTGGGAAATATTTTGCAACGTCTGGTGCAATTGCAGATTGACATTTACTTACTGAAAAGCTGGTGCCACATTTCTTATAGCACTCCACATCGACAGACAAGGCACTGTGGTCCCCAGTTGAAATGCAAGTTTTGAGATATTTGTGAAAAAAACTTGTGAAAAATGATCAATTATGCTTCAAAATTCAGAAGAGTATTGTTCCAGGTCAGACACAAGAAACAATTGTTACCATCTACATGTATGGACTTAATTAATGGAAGTGGGTGCCTCTATCAATATGCTATGGGCGTTCCTGTAAAATATCTTTTCAGAAAGGTCTGATCCATAAACGTGATTAGCTGATGGAAACTAAGGTCTTGCTGCACAATTGTCCATTTTGTATCAGTGACATTTGAGGCAGACATGTTGATGAAGCTCTGTGGATACATGTAGTTAGACTGGAAGACCTAGATACAAACAGCCTCATTATGACATTGGCGGCAAATGCCACCTACCGCCACGGTGACCGCCGCCAACATACCGTCGCTATGGCTACCGACCGTCCATGGAATTATGGCCGTAGCCGGAATTCTGCCAGAAGGCTGGTGGAATTCCTGCTACGGTCATGGTGGCGGATGGCGGTAAGGTGGCGCTTCTGCCAGCAGTAATGCCACGCCAGCAAAACACCTCCTACCGTATCATGTTCCATGATACAGCCTGGCGGTGTTTTGCTGGCAGATGCTGCTTCTGGCAGCAGCGCCGCATCCTGTCTCCTGCCAGAGGACCCCCTACAAACAGGTAAGTCGGGTTCTATGACAGGAGAGGGAGTGGGGGTGTTGTGTGCGTGTGTGAGGGTGTGTGAAAGTGTTTGAATGCATGCATGCATGAGTAATGCAAGTGTGCATGAGTGGGTGAGTGTGCACGTGCATGTTGAGTCGTGTGATTGCATGTGTGCCTGGATGTATGTTCGTGAGTGTTGCTGTGAGTGTGTATGAATGTATGCATGCAAGGGTGAACGCCATGGTTTCCGTGGTGGTAGAGAAACCACGGAAACCATGGTGATGGGTGGTGTCAAAATGCCATGGGTGGCCTAGTGACGGCCGCCGGACTGGGGACTGTAGTCTCCAGCCCGGCGGTCATAACTGCCATGGAGGTCGGTGTGTTAACTTAGCGGTTTGGCTTTGGTCACACCGCCAATGTGGTAATAGTGGAGCTATGTACCGCCAGCCTGTTGGCAGTAATACCTCCATTATTACACTGACCACGGGGTTGTAATGACCTCCAAAGTCTTTGCGTACAATATGTGTGAGGCCTCGAGATCCATTGGAAATACCACTGTAATGGGGCAGTGTTAAAATTTTCAGACAAAAAACACACATTCAGCCCGCTGCTAAAATATGTGGAATGGAAGAATGTTCTGATTTCAATAGAATGAGTTTGGGGAGGAGCGGTTACAAAATCTAGGGCTCAGAAACTAGTACACCAGGGAGACAAGCCATCTCCAATCAGCATGATTTTAGACATGTCAGGGTTCAGCTTTAAAAATAATTCTTGGCATTAGCAACCACCATTCGCGATGTGCCAACTGTTATGTAACATTGGCATCACTAAATGAATATAAAGCAGAATAAGTGGAGATAAGATGTCAAGGGATACAGATATAAAAACTAAATAAATGTTGCCCCCCAATGCTCAAATCAGTTCGGGGTTGCTTGTGTTACCTTTGAGATGAAATTTGGCAAAACATCCTCATTCAATCCATTAGAGATAAGGCTGTAGGATTTGTCTGTAGTATGGTACAGACAAGTGGATAAAACAAGAAAATAAGCACAAACTGTAATTGTCTAAAGTATTTGTCTCCTCTCCCCATGAAGACTCAACAGGCTTAAAATACAGAGGGGTGGTGTATAAAATTGAAAGCCTTTTCTTCCATGGATTTAAGCAGATGCATTTTAATTAGTGGTGAGTGGCAAACTACACTCTGCTGGCGGATTTCACATAGTTATTGCAACTCCATGCACCACTTGGAGTGTGGAGTTTGATAAAAACTCCGCCACCCACCACATGACAGAGTTTACCGCTCACCCAGGTAATTATTAAAATGTTCTATGTGCAGCTGACACTGCAGAGTTACCTTGTGGCTGTGCTGCTCTAGCCGCTTTCCTCTCTTTGGTGTGAGGGGAGTGCAACGCTCTAGTCTCCGCTCTGTCTTGAATGCGCCAGCCCCTTGCTATCATACATGCTGCGGTTGTTGAACTTGTAATGACATCCAGACAGACGAGGAGAGGAGGGGCAGAGAGGCATTGACATTCAACTGAGAGCAGAACAGGAGTCCTGGACCTGGCCTCATGGGGAACCACCTGCAGCTTAGGTTTACTCTATCTGCCACAGTGTCAACTTACTTTACTGATGAAAAGTCTGCAGTGAGCATAATGATTAATTAATTAATCACACAGATTTTGAAAATTACTTTCACATATTGATTTATTAAATACCCACATTATGCCAGGTGGTCTTGTCTCAGCCCTGCTGATACAATGAAGGGGATGGGAGCAAGTGAGGGGGGAACATGTTTGAGTCATTGCATATAATGAATTACTGACTTGAGTGTTAGGGGAACTCCTTCAATCTGAAGCATTTTGTGTGTGTGAGGGCGGCTCTGGCAGAGGACCTTGAACATATACAGGTGCTGATGCTAAGCATGTTAAACTGTGACAAATATGGGGACCAAGTGTTTTGCTTCACTACAGACCAAGAGGAAATACACAAACACTGAAAGGAATTTATGAAATATGACACTCTTAGTCTGAGAATTGCATTTATTAAAACACTCTGCAAGGTCCGCAGAAGAAGATTGAAAATGTACAACAAAAAGTGCACATTCAAAAATAATCACTGCAATAAAATCCTAATAATCTTGAAACCATGCCCTAAGAATATTCTACTGCAATCTGTAAACTGCAATTATATAGATATATAGGTATTTATTAATGCACAATGCAAATCAGAAAATAAAGTTAAAAATTAAAAACCATGGGGAAAACTTGAATTCGCTTCATCTCTTTGAGAGCAACAACAGGTCCTGAACCCAGTACACAGTGAAGAGAGAAAACTGCCCTCAAGGGAATAACAGACACCAGCGTCCTGGTCCTGCTCGAGTTCAATCCGTTCATGGTCAATCTGGTTTCAGTCTGTGATATACCTTAAACAAGCCAGAAAGGAGAATTCTAGAAAACCCCGCCCATCATGTGAATGGTTGTTCAAAATATTGGCTACATCAGGTCAGTTTTGAATGAAACACGTTGGAACTGGCCAGGATCCCAAACTCTTCTCCAAAACCAAAACATTCCCTGCCGTACCATAAACATCATCCTAGTACATCCTTATCTCTCTGACTCCTCCATATTATGTCCTAGCCCTTGATGAGAAACAACAAGCAGAGTGAAAACATGAGCGAAAAGCACATTGCATACCATATGCAGGAGAAAATACCTGCAGCTTCTACACCTCTAACGTCTGCACCTCTAATATAGACAGTGGCTAAAGTTAAGTTAAGCACAAAATGGTAAAATGAAGCTGATGGTCACCAATGTGACTGTGTGCAGCTAGGCTCAGTGTAAAGTGGAGTCAGTGGTCAAATACAGATTATCATTACACCAAGGCAAAGAGAAAAAAAGCATGTGCCCAGCTTCACACATGGCATGTGGAAATCAGGATTAGTACTCTGATTTCTCTGTCTATCCATTATATTGTTAGCACTTGAGCACATCTTTCTCAGAGATGAGCATTTTTCCAATCTGCCCGGCAGCCCTATGTACTTTAGATAAAATGATGAGATGAGTTTCACTTAAATTGAACCCAAAGCACCCTTTTGGCAAATAACATTGTTCTGCAAATCACATTTTATAGAGAGCCATCATTTCCATCTAGAATCCGCTCTGGATGTCAGGGATGGCTTGCAGTCCAAAGCATGATAGGGCAGATCTCAAAGAAGGTGGGCTGTTTGTATTTGAAGGCAGGTTACAGCACTCAGGCTTCCCCTCCAATTCCCTTTTAAACTGGCCACATTAGGTCAGCCCAGGCCATTTATGAGACTGGTCTGGATGAGCCATCTGCAATACAACTGGTTGTCTGCTTCCACGCCTTTTGCACCCCAAGCCTATCATTATGTGCAAATGCCACTTTTTATTGTCAACAAGAATGGGATGGCCGGTGATCATGCCAGTTAACCAGCTGTGCAAGAGGTGAAGTGCTCCCATCTGGTTGCCTGCTGCTAGTCATGGCAGCTCCACAACCCATCCATGGTCAGCCAGCATGCATTTTCCAGCTGTGACTTTGAGAGACAGGCAAACTGTCATGATTGATAACACCTTCTGCTGCACCACCTTGCCATAGGCAGTAGTGGTGAGAGCAGTCCACAGCAGTCTCACTCTGATGATGAGCACCCTATGGGTAAACCCACCCTCACATGAGAAGAGGAGCGTTACCTCGAATACCATGAACTTAAGCCTTGTAGCACTTTCAATACTGGAACTTCACAAGGTGGGCAGAACTCCTGTCATGACCACACAAACTTGCCAAGTCAAATCAAAGAAGTGCATGAGAAAAGCCAAGAGATATCCTCAGTGGAGACAGCAAAGCCCAAATTGGAAGAAGGTTTGCAGAGTAATCTTGCGCTTATTTCAAAGGAAGAATCAAGAAGAGAAGATCCAAGATGGCCGCTGTGAGTCCTGAAGGTTAGTTACAGTTCTAGTCTTGCAATCGGTTGGTTGCTAGGTTACAAGCTCTCCAGCTGGAAGCCTTGCACTTCAACTGAGGTCTGACAGGAATCAGCTGTGTGGAGAGAGAGCGCGCTATAGAACAGAAACTCCTGTGAGGTAAAATTACATTTGAAGATTATATTACAGAAAACGGATAAATATTGTCAAGGTTTATTCGAAGAGTTTGATAGTGGACCGTTCCCGTGGAAGTCGGCAAGGCTACAGAGTTGATGTATGAATTAACCTTATGTTTACAAGGTTCTTGTTTAATATATTAAAGTCAAAGAAAAAACGAACTTTAAAAGAGCAAGTATCTACAAATGTCAAGGTTATAAACAAAGGCCAATTTTAAAGGAGAAACGAACTGTTAACAAATAAGCATTTACAAATTCAATGGTAATAAACCAAAATAGAGTTTAAAAGAGAAACAAACTAAAATAAACAAGCATTTACAACTACAAGTTATCGACAGATGTCGAAGCAAGGAAGGAGAAACTAACTGTAATAAACAAGCATTTACAAAAACAAGTTAGCAACAAATGTCGAAGTAAGAAAGGAGAAACAAACTTTAATAAACAAGCATTTACAAATACAAGTATTGACAGAAGTCACAATAAGACAGGAGAAATTAAATAGCATCAGCTGATTTGAAGAACGCATTATCACCAACTATATATATTAATATAGCAACATAAAACCAATCTCTAACAAAGGTTGAGAAGTTCTTCCAGAATCAGTAATAAGCATTTTTTTAAGAAGAGCTATCATTTATAGAGAGAAGCAAGGCTACACAGAACTCAGGGTGAGTGAAGAAATAATAGAATTAAAGAGAATTAAGTGTTGAGAGTAGAAAGTGAAAAACTGATGTTGTATGTCCCTAGTAATTGCGACTGTGACTCTTGCAGGTGCTCTATCCAATCTTAGATGTGAAGAGGCAGACTGAGTACTGGCGTTCATCATCTCTGTGGCAGTCTCTCTACCATCCCATTCCCCTTTCCCCCTCCGGGGTACTCAGCACGAAGGATTAATATTCGTTGTGAGTAGCTCGGGTCGGGACTGAGGAGTTATCTTCTGCTTCTGAGGAAATCGAATTGAAGTATCCTGACAACTCCACAGAACCAAGCAGAGTTTTTATGTGACTCTGCAGAATTCCACAGAGTATGACTCAGTGAGTTCCACCCACCCCTAATTTTATAGGGAACACAATTATATACACCAAAGGGATCATACTCAAGAGAAATATAGTATTATAAGGAAAAAGTAAAACAAAGATTCTGTTTCTTTAAAACACAAAAAGTAAGTAAAATTGTGTCTAAAACCTCTCCAAGCTACAAAATTTAAGATACACTACAAGTAAAGTCCATGCTATTTATTAGCAGGACAGCAAGGCACACATAAAAATAATCTTGAATCGTTCAGAGGAATGGAGGAATGAACCTGGAGAAGCAGAATAGCTGAACAAATTGGAAGATTGGAAAGCTATCAATATCTACTCAGTATAAACATTGGATTCAAATACAAGTGTGCAACCCGTCCGAGCATATAAAGTATTGACTTCTAACAGTAGCCACATTTCTAGACTGAGCAAAATAATATACATGAAAGATGTTAAGTGTCCTCATTAGAAGGGCACAGTTACAATCAACAGAGGAGAAGAAACTCATTTGGCAGTCTTCTAAATCTTGATTGAAGATTAAGATAGCTCTGAGGAAACCTACAAGGCGCCATACTCCTCCTGAGATCAGGAAGATGACAGTCAAGCTTTGGCAAGAAAAGAATCAATAAGGAAAATTTCCCCCATCTTTTATGAACAGAAAATCTGGATTTTATCAAAGACAACGAGGCTATTATTATGTAACCTCCTTTATTACCACCACTCCCAGAAGCCCCTTTAAAGAAATTTGAATACTGACAAAAGCTCTAACAAAATAAAAGCCCAGAAACCCGAGCCATTTAACCTTTTTTTTAGCTCACTTCAGCAAGTCACATAACATTAACAAGTCACATAACATTTTGAACATAAAGTACAGTCATAAGGATTTGTAAGAAAAGAAAACTAATTTGTCTAAATATCCAAGACCAGAGACTCCCAATATCCAAGGCAAGAAGATATTGTCTTTAACCAAAAAGTCCATAGATCTTTTAATGTTCTCTGTGGATTCAACTTCCTCCATCCGCTTCCTTTGCTGTTGACCACGAGCTACAAGGCAAACACAAAAATAATGAAAGCAGGTTTGGGATAATGGATGGGATAATATTCACTTTTTTGTCTTTAATAAAATCTAGATTTTCTGTGCATCAAAGCTGGGGAAAATCTATATTTTATGGCAAGACTGGAGGTTAACAATATGCAAGTTTAAAGCTTCTCTACCAAACAACAAGCCACATTCACAAATCTCCTAAACATGGCATAATTTGACCAACCTGCACACCTCAAAATGTCTTGCAACACACCACCCAACCTAAAAGCCTGTCAGTCTGACTGACCTCTCAAAGAAGGTGCCCCAAACAAAGTGACATCCACATTTGCTCTTCTTATCACATCTTTCACCTAGCAAGAGTAGAGGACAACACAGATTTATACGGCTCTCTGAATGAAATAAGTGACTGTTATATACCCAAAGATCTGAACTGTGATTTTCTCTTCTGATATTCTTTAACACAATGAACCACACACAAATGTTCATGCTCATTGAAAAAGAGTAAAAGTTTGATACTGAATTTGTTTTTGTTCTTTTCTTTAAATAAAAACACACCCTTTCTGTTGAAAATTTCCTGTTCGAAATGTCTAGGTCCCAGACATCAAATACATTCCTAAATGAAAAATAAAAATAATAAGATGATTAGCTTCTGGGATAATTCCTTCAAACATAGACATTCATTAGTTCCTGATGTCTCTAGGTGAATCAGTACTTTAGAAATATCACATACTGAATTATACCTAGAAACTGGCAGCCTCAAAATTATTATAGTTCTCATTAATCTCTTCACCAAAACATCCTGTCTAACTGTGAGGCCAATGTACAAAACATGGCCTGCAGCAAACACTGATCTATGTATATTAATCATCTTATAAGACAATCCCTTCTCACACATCTCCAATAGATGATTTACCACTTCTATTATATCCTTGAAACTGGATCAAAGTCCCTTCCCACACACCAGCAAAACCATTTCTGCCAAGCCAGTCTATACATTTTCTGAGTACATGGTGCCCAGAATTCCTCAATAAGAGCTGTAGCTCCTCGTAAAGGTCCCGGCACCTCCCACCAAATTCTTCTGAAATTCTCCATACGGCCAACCTCAAATGACCTGTCATGACCTGTCATTACCATATCATGTAAAACTCCTGCAGGGCATACTAGATTTTCTTGAAATACTGGCAACAGAATTGGAAAATCCACTCACAGTTCTAGAAGAATTAGAAACCACACCTGAGACCTCCAGAGTTGAGTTATTAACACAACCTTCTCCTTCCATTTGCTCACAATCAAAGTTAGTTGAGCAATCATCGAAAACAGGGGAAAAGCATATGGGTGTAGATCCCACCAATCCTGTCAGAATGCATCTATTCCTGCTGTCTCCTGATCGGGACACCAACTAAAAACCTCCTAAACTGAGCATTCAGTCTCTTCACAAACAGATCCACCCAAAAGAGACTCCAGACTCTATCACTAAGAAAACTGATCTGTTAAATTTCCAATAGCTCGAATCCCTGTAGTTCCTCGAGAACCAATCTGACTCCACATTTCTCAAACCTGGCATGTGTTCTGCTTGTTCCAAAGCATTCCTCTTCAAACAATACTCCCAGAATACCTTGGCCAGATCCACCAGATTTTTCAATCTCAGACCCCTCATCTTGTTCACATGTCTCACAGCTGAGATATTGTCCATCCTCAAAATAACTGAGCACCTCACCTTGTCCTTTGTGAAACTCCTTATCACAAAGGAACCCACTGACAGCTCTAAACCACTGTGGGCCTCATTTACAAGAACTGATGCATCACTGCGTTGCAGCAGTGATGCATCAAGAAACTTGTGTTTTGGTACAACACAATCCTACGCCATGAAAGCACCGTATTTACAGCATGGTGTACCATGGCACAAGGATCATGGGTGCATCAAAAAAAGTGATGCATCCGTGTGTGCCATGTCGCAGGGAAATCTAATGCTATTGCTGCCAAAGTGATGCAGGGCTGACTGGCAGCACATAATGTGATGCAAATAGGCCCTGTGTTACTTCTGAGTGAGAAATGAGTCCAAAAAAGTCAAAGAAGTGACGCATCAGATGAAAATAAAATGTCACACTTCACAGAAGGCAGCCATGGAGCAGTCAGCAGCAAAAATGACAACAATCCCAGCATGGAGTCCGGGCAGACTCCCATGGGAAGAGGAAGAGCAACTTTAGTGGTGAGCAGAATGACATCTTGATCATTAAAGTGACAGAGCACCAACATCAGCTCTTTGTCACCTCAAAGTTGCCACTAGTGAGGAAAGAAGCCATTTGACATTCCATCACGGAGAAAGCCAACAGTGTGGAACAATCCAAGACACCACACCCTCTGCAAGAAGTGCTGGCATGACTACAAATGACAGATGAAGGAGAAACTAACCAAGAACCTGAAGGCAGAAATGAAGACAGGAGGAGGGAGCCCAGCACCCCAGGAGGAGCTAGATACCTTGTAGAAGTGGGTGACAGCTGTCATACCAGATGAGTTAGTGGCTAGAGTCCTCAGACAAGACAGTACAGCACACAAGGAGCAACAATAGACAGGAGAAATATCAACACGGGGCAATGGGGGCAAAAAGGTAATGCTGTGCAGTGCAGCTAGCTATGTCTCAGCGCTCAACTGCGCTGTCTGCAGATCAAAGGCAAGGAATCTTGATCATGTCCTGTGAAATGCCACAGAAATGTCACTCACACTGTCCAGAAATATGTTGTACAGCTCAGTCAAGTTCCATCGCATTTGTCCATTACATGTGTGAAGTGATGCACCGATCCAGGTAAACCTGTGTAAACTGCCAAGTATAGTGCAATGCGCAACATGAGTCACCATAACTATAAGTCACATATTACAAAGTCAATAACATTGGGGCCAAATCACAAGCTAAGTGGTGCAGGGTAATAATGCAAGTTACCTTGATTCACCACCATGTGTTACACGGAAAGGGGAGGAGTGGCTTGTAGTGACTCAACAAAATGCCTTCCTATCCTCTGCCCCTGTGCTGACACACACTGGGCAGCACAGCACAAAATCATGAGCACCCTTGCACCATGTTAAAGGATGCCAGCATCACAGACAGGATTGTCCATGGGCAGGAAGGAACACCCCCATGCTCAAATAAAATCATGTCTGGCTTTGTTCTCTTCCTATATGTAATGCAGAATGTAGCACACATAGAGAAAGGAAAAAGGAAGGAAAATAAAAGATAACACTCCTCGTTACTGCTCCCCTGGGGAGGTTTAGCAATTAGTGACATTCCCTGGTTCACAGAATCTTGTAAATCAGGGAATTTTACCAAACCCAAGGATCTGACATTTGAAAAGCCAATGCAACAAACATGTTATGGCCCCCTGAAGCAGAGTAAGGCAATGCAGTGACTTGAGTGCCCTTGCCTTACTCCATATCTACAAGGCCAGAAAAAAACATGGAATGTTGCCTTTTGTGGCCTTGTATCTATGATTCTGCAGCTTGCTCCACTGCTGTATCGCAAAAATTGATGAACCAGCAGTGGAAGATGCATGAAAATATGGTCCATGAACTGTAACACATCATGCATGGACACTTGAACCCCATTCAAGCTGACAGGAACAACTCAAGCCACCTTACACCATGAGGCCACTATGTTTTACATGGGCCCGTAAACACAAATACGCACTGTATTGGAAACCAAGGACATGTGCTTGTCAAGGAGAAACAGCTCACCTGAGAGAGGATCAAGTGTGGAGTATGTGAAGTATCAACACATAGAAACATGCCAAAAGCCACTTGTACATTAACTGTCATGAGAATACATAGCACACAGCTGCCCTGACATGCGTGGTGAGACCTCAGAGGTGTCATTTGCCATGGCAGGGACAACCATAACTCATGTCATGTACTAAATATGATTGGGTCAGAGTTAATGTAAGTGACGCACATCAGAGTACCATATGTGTTGAAACCAAAGCTGCTGTGAATCCCATGTGGGCCCATGGGTGTGCAGTGCATTGTGAGAGCTAGCTGAGTAGGTTGAACTGCCACAGTGTCTGAACGGGAAACATTGCATAGTAAGGAGATCTGAATGGAGATGTGTACTGCAAGGTAGCCAGACATTTATAAATTCACTGCTGCATCTGACAGTCTCACACTTATGTTGCAGCTGAGAAGGGATGACAGAGAAGAGCCCGTTGGGGTACAACATCTTATATGTGCTGTGGTCCTGAGTGAAGACGTAGCATGTGACAGTCTAAAGAAAAAATGTCTCCCAAAGCCAAATATGCCTTATTTGGAGGATGTGAAATATGGATCTGTCAAGTGATATGAAAAATTAGTGTACCACAGGGGTTGGATACCCAGTTTGATGTGCATAGTCATGTAGCAAACATGGGTAGATACATGTCACCGAATCAAGCAGTACTATTAGGTTGGGTACAGCTTGATCCAGAGCTCTCAATAACAGCAAGACATGTCAGTATTTTGGACATGGTCACTCATATTGTTGGTGTTGTAGGCATATGAGAATCAATGTATGATCTAGGTTACATCACTGTGTGGCAGCAAATTGAGTCCCTGGCCCTAAATGAGGAGCGGCAGAGGAAGCATGCACATATACAGGTGAGCAGCCCTGAGTCAAAGGATATGACACACTATACAAACACTCAAATCTGGTAATTAGCAACAACGGTGAGCGTCAGTGCTAGCAACCTACCAAGTGTGACACTGACCATAGCGTCAGATTTCTTGCACAGTGACCACTATCCACAATGATGGAGCCCAAAGTGTATTCAATCATTTCAAATGAGGAGACAGATATAGGAAATACATGGGAAGTGCATGCCCTCACACATTCTTGCAGTCTAATAAGATTTTTTTCTGTGGTTAGAGTTGTGCAGGATAAGTGTTACAAAAACAAGCCTTGCCCACAGGAAAGCACAATGTGCATGCAAGACAGCACAACAAGGCACAGTGTCATAGTGTACATTTTAAAACTCAGATGGCAGGATCATTATGATCTAGGTTACATCACTGTGGGCAGCAAATTGAGTCCCTGGCCCTAAATGAGGAGTGGCAGAGGAAGCATGCACATATACAGTTGAGCAGCCCTGAGTCAAAGGATATGACACACTATACAAACACTCAAATCTGGTAATTAGCAACAACGGTGAGCGTCAGTGCTAGCAACCTACCAAGTGTGACACTGACCATAGCGTCAGATTTCTTGCACAGTGACCACTATCCACAATGATGGAGCCCAAAGTGTATTCAATCATTTCAAATGAGGAGACAGATATAGGAAATACATGGGAAGTGCATGCCCTCACACATTCTTACAGTCTAATAAGGTTTTTTTCTGTGCTTAGAGTTGTGCAGGATAAGTGTTACAAAAACAAGCCTTGCCCACAGGAAAGCACAATGTGCATGCAAGACAGCACAACAAGGCACAGTGTCATAGTGTACATTTTAAAACTCAGATGGCAGGATCATTACAAATTTAGAGCCAAAGCCACATGTCATCCCCGCATCATGGGTACCTTTCAGTACTTCATATCAATGACACGTGAGTTAGGGTGTCTGAGAATCAATTGCATTGTTGTAGTGAGGATGCTGTTATTGAATTTACTGGGAACTACACTTTTGAGGGATCTGCCTGTCGGATGCTCATTGCTAATGTTGCAGTCCACATGGCAATGTATGATCCATTTTATGTGGCAGCTCTACACAGGCTGTGTTTATTCTAAACTCAATGCAGACAGAATATGTATGAGCCAGTGTTTGACATGTCAGCAATCGACACATGCCAGTGCAGTTACAAGCCTGAATTCATTGCCTCCCCTCATATACACAATGACCTATAACAGACTTGTATTGATACCTTTGTAGTGTGTTGAAAGCTATATGGCCAATGTGTTAATTCCCACAGGCATGTATGCACATTGTTGACTGCATGCAGACCATTTCACATTCCACCTACTGCTGTCATTACACATACTGGGCTGGATTTGAAACTAGGCAGAGGGGAATATTCTTTCAGAAGTGTGATGGATATCCTGTCCTCTGTATTACGAACCTAATATATCCTCTGGGGATTGTATTATTTTGGATAGGATGTCTGTCACAATTGTGACAGAGTAATCCATCTGGCAAGTTCTAGATCTGGTCCACAGTTTCCCAAAGGATTAGGCACCATTGAACCTATTCAGGCAATTCCGTGTAAGGTAGAGCAGTCTATACTCAGACATCTAAGATCTAGAGAATGCATGCACACACTCATCACATGTATTACGTATTAGTTGAAATGCATCCCGGTAACTATCTATACAGATAAGTATGAACAGACACTTGGGTATATAAAGGAACACATGCTAATGTTTCAATTTAATTATGTGATCTATGTGAAAGTGTTCCAGGTATGTCCATGACTCAATATTGGAGAGGTGCCCAAAAGTTCTGTTGATTTGGAGGTGACTGGCCACACTCTATGTTAGAACTGCCTGGCACAGGTCCTTGCTCCTCAGACATCCTAACTCACATGTTACTGGTATGCAATACTCAAAGGATGCACAGCTATCCATGATGCTTCGATGACATTTGCCACATATAATAATATATGTGGGCTAAAGTGTTAAGCCAAGAAAGTCATTGACAATGGACTTATTTACTCACTGCAAAAATTGAAAATGTGACTTGCACACTGGTTGTGCAATCATGAATGATACATGTTGACCATGCCACAGTTGAAATATATCTGCAGCATCTATAATATTTATGAATCATGTCTAAGGATGCTGAGCCTGCTCACGTGGACAGACAAGTCCATTGTTGTACTCACATTGGTTATGCACTGAACAACTGGTACATGTATGGAACTCAGAACAATTAGCATTTTGAGTGACGTGAATGTCTGATATGCCTTCAGCCAATCAAACTGTATCAGGCCACATTAATTTCATATATTTCTGGTACATGTTGTCACTTACTGCCCAGACTGTGTGACATATTTTTAAGCTAATGCACATCTGTTGTTATCTAGGACAGGTGATGGTGCATGTGCCATGAGCATTGACAACATAGCTGCCCCAACCTCAGCACATCAGGTTCAGAGACATCCATCATGTGGGCCTGCATACATAGGAAACTGTTCAACTACTGTTGTATATCTACATGGCAGCTAGCTAAAGCTCATTTCTGCACACTTATGATACCCATTACACCGCATGAAAATCAATGTACATGAGCACACGTTCTTTACAGTGCACATTAACAAACAGGTGACACTCACTTGTAGCTTCAGGATGGCTGAAAGTGTCCACCTTGCCAAGGATGTAGTGGGATGGTCCACCTAAAAGACAAGAAAAGGTACAATGCTCTGTGAAAGATGAACATCTACACTGTGTATATATGAAGCACAGTGCATTGCCTTCACTAATGCCAGCCATGTTGCAGGATATTTAGACAATACCTAGCACATCACCTATCAGGTGCACAGAGTGTAGATAGGATTTAACACCAGCCTAACTTGCTACAAAGTGCAAGGCTGATTTGTTTTGATGATGTTGTGAACAGACCAATTTAACTGACTGCACTCAGCATAGCATGATGATGCTGGGGCCTTCTCAAGTCAAAACATGACCTTCACAGTGATTCACAAATCAGACAGTATTAATGCGTATTAGTCTTCATCACTTAGCTCCTTACCTGGAAACAGTGCACTGTAAATAAGCAATGTTTATTAAAGCCCTCTACAGGCTCTTGGAGAAATCATAAGCATGCCTCACAATATATATATATATGTATGTGTTGAAACGTGCAAGGTGATCATAACACCCTGTCCAACCTGTGATATGATGGCATGTGTGTACACTCCACAGAATCAAGCATGCAAGCTAGGTCCTACTGTTCTGAGACAGTAACAACAAACCAGACTGGCTGAGTGTACTCCCTACACAGTGCTGGATGTCTCACATGGCACCTATTGGTCTAGCCTTCACAGCATGGTTTAGTTTGGAATCGTAATGCCACTGTGAACAGGTCCCTGTGGCGTGTGATGTTTAATTATCAGAGTTATGGCATATCATGGCATCCTAGCCAAAAACAAATATTCGAGCCTTACAGAACTATATTTAGGGGCTTATTTACAAGCCCTTGTGTCTCACTAGAACATCACTTTTAATGACGGTCCAGTGGAGCATACTGCAGCACCATGTATACAAGGCCCTGTAAAGCTACCCTGCGTGGCTTTTCATGGCCTTGTTAATATGGAGTGAGGCAATGCAGTGCAAGTCAGTGCATTGCCTCACACTGCCATACGTAGCTGTGCCACGGGCATTACAATGTGTGTTCCCATGTAACACCCATGTCATTTGAGACATTACCTGATTTACAAAATGCTGTAAACTTGGGAATGTGTCAAAAGCATACACCTCCCCAGGGAGGGCATAAGGGTGGCGCAACAAGTGGAAATAACATTATAGAGGTCATTATGACCCCGGTGATGAGTGGTAATGTGGCGGCAGTATCGCCAACAGGCTGGCGGTACATACCACCACATTTTGAGAATGGCGGGTTGGCTGCAGCCAACCGGCCACTTCTCCACTCAGACCGTCATGGCTGTAGCAGCCGCCAGGCTGGAGATATCAATTTCCAGCCCGGCGGCCTCTATAGTACCACAGGTGGCATTTTGAGCCAGCCTACCACCATGGTTTTAGCGCTGTTAGCAACACCATGAAAACCATTGTGGTAGGCCCTACCAGTGACAGGGAGTTCCTTCCCTGTCATTGGTAGGAGGCTCATCCACCCTCCAACACTCTCCAGACTTCCCCACTCATCTCCATCCATCCTCCCCGCCTTCCAATCCCCCAACCCCATACATGCATACCCCTGCAGACATGCACAACGCATACACCCACTCACTCACACTGGCATACACGCATTCATACACGCATACATCAAGTCATGCTTGCACACATCCGTACATACATTCACACTGACATGCAGACAAGCATTCACAACACCACACACAAAGACGGATTTGCACACACACTCACACAACCCCACACACACAACACCCCCCCACCCACCTCACCTGTCAGAAGCCCAACTTACCTTCTTCCAGGTAGTCTTCCAGCAGAGAACGGGAAGGGGCGCTGCTACCACCAGCAGCTTCTGCAAGCAGAGCACCGCCAGGCCGTATCACAGGTCATGATATGGCTGGCGGCGGTCTACTGGCATGGCGATGTTGGTGGTAGCAGCGTCACTTTACCACCATCCACCAGTATGGCCAAGGCCGGATTTCCACCCTTTTTGTGGCGGAAGTCCAGCTGTGGTCAAAATCTGGCAGATGGATGGTAGCCGTCACCGCTGCGGTAGGCGTTTTTTACCGCAAATGTCAAAATGTGGGCCTATGTCTCCTCATTATTTCCTCTTACCATGTGTGCAGCATTCAGCAACACACAGTTAGAGGAAATCATCTCCATTGATTGCTTTTGTGCAGGAAGGGGTTCCTTCATGCATAAAAACAATAAAACCTTCAATACAGACACTCTTGCACCATGGTGCAAGGGTGCATGCGTTTGCACATGACAACCAGTTGTGCGCCAGGGCAGTGGAAGTGGACAAGATTGCACCATATCATATAGGTAAGGCATATTCCTAGTGATTTCTTGTCATGCAGGGCAGGGCACCATGAATGCTTGTGGTGCTGCCATGCACCAAAAAAAAGGTACATATGCCCCTTAATCTCTTACATTTGTGCAAAAGACACGCAGCTATAAACTCAGGCTCTTTAAGGACTTACTAGTAGGTAGGCCTGGGCGGAGTTCACCGAGTTCCACTCCGTGAAATTCCGCAAAGTTCATTAAAAACTCTGTGGAATGACAGGGATGTGGAGTTCGTGACCTGCGAAGTCCTGAATGCACCTGATTTATTTCGTAAGCGCTAAGCAGCACCCTGCTTAGTGCTTCCGAGATCAGGCACATTCAGGAGAGGACCGTAGGCAGTGAAAGGTGCCATTTTAGGCCTCTTGTGCACCGGCTTGTCCCATGTACACTGCACACGAGGCAGGCTGCTGCACAAGAGGCCTGAAACTGCAGCTTTCCTTCTCTGCCTATGACCCTGGCCTGAAATCAGACCAGGGCTGTAGGCAGCAAAAGCTGCCAAGCCTCTTGTTCACCGGCCTGTCCCATGTGCACTGCACACGGGGCAGACCAGTGCACAAGAGTCCTGAAATGGCAGCTATCTTTTGCTGCTCACGGCCCTGGCCTGAATGCAGGCGTGGGCCGAAGGCAGCAAAAGCTGACAGGCCTCTTTTGTACCAACCTGCACAGTGTGCACTGCACACAGGACAGGCCTGTGCACAAGAGACCTGAAAAGGCAGCTTTCACTGCCTACAGCCTTGGCCTGATTTCAGGTCATGGCTGTAGGCAGGGAAAGCTGCCGTTGCAGTCCTTGTTTGTGCACCAGAGTTCACAAACAAGGAAACAAAAAAAAGATGAGGAACTACCTGGGTCTTCCAGGTGGTCCCGCCTTTGTTGTGCTCTACAGCGGCCTGGTTCTGTGCCTCCTTCTGCTCCCTGCTCCTGGGCTGCTGGTAGACGGAGCCCTGGGCCTGGATCCTTTGCCAGTGCGCACTGCAGCACAGTTATGGGCTACACATTGCAAGAGCAGACTGTCTGTGCTTACGCTGTGAAGTCCATACCTGGCTGCTGTGCGCACGGGGTGAGCTCCACTCCGCTGGCGGGGCTACGGAGCTTTTGGATGAACTCCGCGCTCCAAACGGTGTGCCAAAAACTCCATTAGCTCCACTAGCAGATCTCCCAGCCCTCCCCTACTGGTAGGTCCACCAACTTCGATCCCAAGATAATCAAGGAGATCTCCCTCTTGGCTGAGGACAGTGTTTGAGTTCAGGGACACTCTGCTGGACATTGAACATTCGCATCATCTTGTACCACACCTTAGCACCACACTATTGCCTCTACTGTGCTGGGAAGCCTTTGCTCACCCTTCCTCCAGTGCTAACCATTTTGGGCAGTTAGTGGGGCAGCAACCACAGCAGACCCCTGAACTCCTTCAGCATGTTTCGTGCTCTGTCCTTTCCTGATATATCAGTGTTGAAAATTCCCACTTTAAATGCACAACGAACAACAAACTTCCCCTTCCTCAAGAACAACAAAACACCTAAATAGACAGACACCCAACAATACCATGAACAATACTGGGCAAAATACAAATACAATACACAAATGACAGTTAATATACACAACAAGGACAGCACTAGGACCAAAAAACACACCACTTCTACAGAGCACCAACAAAACACCTCCACCAGCCAGCACAGAGACAAGGCCTCTAAGAGAAAGTGAACAAAACTTCACACTTGCATGGCGGGGCCATTACTTGATTTCCCTGGTGGATGTGTCACATTTTCTAATGAAGCATTACATTCCCTACTGAAGTGTCACGTTTCAGACAAAAGCGTCAATTTTCCGACTGACAAAAGAGTCACTTTTCCTACTGAAGCGTCATGTTTTGTACAAAAGCATCACTTTTAAAATGCAAGCATCCAAAATGTCCCATTTTCGCATCAAACATAAAAGTTCTGACTCAACCATCAAAAGCATCATGTTTTGGATATGACATCACATTCCAACTCAAGCATCACATGTGTCTCTTTATATCATAAAGCATCACTTTTCCTGCTAAGATAAGGCAAAGGTGCCAATAAGGGACTTATTTATACCAAATCAATGCAAATTAAATTGTTAGTAAATTCACGATGTTCAAAAATGAAACTAAACCAATGATCATTCCATGTGATCCAATCACAAAGGAATGGAAGTGCAAGTATGTTGCCAAAAAGAGCTTCTGTATTTTGCAAACTATGACAATGTATCAGTCATTGAACATAAATTCAAAAGGGTACATAAATCAAAAAATATGCGGTTACAAAGACATGGTATGTATAATAATATCAACGTTTCTATTGAACAATTAGTCCATGTAACAATAATCCAAAAGAATGTCCACAAAATGTAATCATGCAATGATAATCCAAGACTCCACACTGGAGAAATAGATATGAGTTGGGTAGTGTGTCACCGTTTCGGTCTTGGTAGCAGATATCAGTGAGATAATCATCAGGACTTTCAATGAATGATAAATAGAAGATGTCACCTTAATATGTACTCATAATGTATACTCTCAGGGGCAAGAAGGTTTCATACAACCAAGTAGAACCTCAATCAAGGTGTTAGTAACAAGACTAAGCCAAAAAAGAAGACTCAATGAGGGGATACAGTGTCTTCCACACGTATGTACTGGTGTCTCTCACATTGCTAGAAACTGATCAGCTCCTATGATAACTAGGATTTGAACAGCTTGTTGTAGTTGTGCTGTGCCTCTGTCTGGGGATGCGGAAACAGGGTCATTACCCAGGCCCACAGAACATATACTTGGTCAGCTGAGGAGACACGGGGGCCCCACGACACCCAATACCGCCATCCTCTTCCTGGCGGCCAAAACCGCCAGCAACAGGATGGCGGTATGGGGCTCGGAATCCCCATGGCGGCGCAGCAAGCTGCGCCGCCATGGAGGATTCCCCAGGGCAGCGGGAAACCGGCGGTGCAACGCCGGTTTTCCGTTTCTGACCGCGGCTGTACCGCCGCGGTCAGAATGCCCATGGGAGCCCCGCCAGCCTGTTGGCGGTGCTCCCGCGGTCGTTGGCCCTGGCGGTTTTTACCGCCAGGGTCAGAATGACCCCCTCAGTGACTTTGTGTGTCTTGTAACATCTGTATTTGTGGTTTACATTACAGATGTGTCCAGAAGAATGGTGCAAGTAGGAGGTACACCCCTCCTACATGTGCTCTGTGTGAGTTTCCACACACAGATATGTCTGTTCGGTCATTCCTAATTTGCTGCTGTTGGTTCAGTCCTGTACTTCATATGCACTTACCAATCAGTAGGCCATTCCCATATTGGCCATTCTGGAATCTCTCCTTGATGATGGAGTGGTGGAAGATGTTTGCATCATGCACACTCCCTGAATATTTGACCAGGACATAAACAGGCCACAATGATCCACTATAGCCTGGACATTCATGGTGTGCGTATGTTTCCAGTTCTGGTATATGTGTGCTGTAGCTTCTGGGGGAATAAGTTGCAATTGAGTGCAGACCATGGCACCCAGCGCACATGAGAAGCTGGCAATGACAAAGAATCCTTGTGTGATCTCCAGCTGCTGTTGTTGCATGTTGGGGAAGAGGAGGTACTCCGATGCAAAGCATATGATGGCATTCAGTGCAGTGTTGAGGAAAGTTGAGAATGATAGCTGGGAGATACCAGCCACTCTGGCTGTGGTGATTTGGAAAGACTCTGTTGCCACCATGTACATTACAGGCATGAGCTTAACCTGTGGTGGGATTTTGGTGTACTGCCCTGTTAGTGTTTGGAGCCTAGGTGCTATCTAATGCAGCAATTGGTTGATTGATTGCCTAAGTAGCTGGTAGTGAGTGATTACCTCATCCTCCCTTAGGTCAAGGAGGCTTACCCACTGCCGATATATGAGCTTCCTTCTCCTGTGTTGGCTTTGAGGAGGGTTGGAGGCAGGTGCATGTGTTTGGGGTGGTGGGCTTGTAGTGTTCTCTGTACCACTCCCAGCTGCAACATGAGTAGCTCCCTGCTTAAGTTGAGCTTACTAGACTATTGTGCCTAACTTCTTTTTCTATGCGAATGCCAATGGATCATTTTGTATGCCTGGGTTACCGATGTGCAGGTATTTTGATGCATTTGAACACTTGCGGTAAGCTCCCATCCGATGAGTCACTTTTCAATTTCCTTGTAAATATCGATGCATCAATTTTGCTGTGAAACTTAAATAGGAACGCTTACTCTGCATACATTAGTGCTTACTTGATTCAGCCAGATCAAGCACACGGTTATTGCGACACAAGGCAACTGAAAGTGACGCATCAGTCTAGGGGCCAGGTGTATCATCATTGCCCTTTGCGAGTCGGAAATAGTGATTTTTAAGAAATCGCTATTTCTGACTCGCAAAGTGCCATGTATCACATTTGCGATTCGGTAATAGCGATTTCTGAAAAATCGCAAATGCTATTACCGAATCGCAAATTGCGATACCGGCTCCATTAGCAGCTATAGGCCGGTTGGCCCATAGCTGCAAATTTTTTGCATTTCCAAAATTGCGATTTCTGAACCAGAAATCGCAATTTTGGAAATGCAAAAGCCCAGGGTGCTGGGGGCCTAAGCTTTTGCGATTTCTTATTTGTGGTCTGTGAATGCCTTTCATGCATCGCAGACCACTTTTTTGCACTCGCAAACGGCTGAATTTAGCGTTTCGCACCATTTGCGAGTGCAAAAAATGTTCAGACATCTGGCCCTTGATGTGTCACTTTGTGAATGCACCACCACTGCGTCAAATTTGTTGATGCATTTGTGGGGCAAGCCCCTTGTAAATAAGCTCCTGTATGTGTAACCTGCTCTCTTCTTTTGAAATCTGGCTCCTGTTGATACTTCCCTGCAACATGCACCCTGGCCTACTAAGCTTGCCTCTGATTCTATAACCATCTCTGGATGTTCCCCAGATATAGCCTTTCCATTCCACACCAGTTCCTCCTTTGCTTCCTCTGTAAGAAAAATCTCCTCTGAATACTTCAAACCATCTCTTAAATGCTTTGCCTTCAACCTCGGAAGTGCCTAATATTGCAATGGATCTGGAAAAATAGCTTGTATCATTGAAGACAAGAGGCCTAGCACTCTGTCCAAAATCCTTAAAAGAAATTCTGTCTAAATGTAACCTTTCCAATTTTCGTTTCTCATCCTCTTAAATTTTTTCTTTGGAAGCTTCAAATGTCGTTTTACCGTATTCACCATAAAACCCAAAAACTAAGTTTACTGACTTGGAACCAAGCACGACTTCTGCCTGTTCCAACAAGGACACTGCCATATTTGTGTACTCCACTACCCTTGATCTCTCCTGATCCATGAACAATTGCATCCAAAGAACTTATTAGACCTACACCTTGTTCCCTTAGAAATGCTGCTACCGTGTGTAGAACCTTTGTAAAGCTCCATGGGGTAGAGGAAAGACCGAACTGTAGACTCCAAACTTCCACATCCTTCTGGTTCACTTGAACTGTAAAAACCTCTGATGAGGTTCCCGTATTGGAATTGTTAAATGGGTATCTTTTAAGTCCAACCGGGTCAATCAATCGCCTGTCTGCAGAGCGTCTGATAATAAGTGCATGCCTTCCATCTTGAAATGGTGGTACTCCACCCAATTGTTCAGGTTTCTTAAATTTATTATTGATCTCATACCCTTGTTCTTTCTCTTCACCAGAAATATATTGCTCACAAACCCTTTTAATTCCTGCCTTTCCCACAATAGCTTCCTTCACAAACAATTCCTTAACATCTTTGCCTACTAGATCTGACAGTTCTGCACTGGAACCTATGCTTTCTGGGCGATGACACTGTACTGGTTCTTCTATGAACTCAATGCAATAACCCTGCACAGTCTCTAACACCAAAGGATCCCCTGTAGCCCAAGTCCAATTGTTGTCAAATTGAGCAAGCTGCCGCCCATATTTAATGGGATAACAAAGGGGTCTAAATTTACCTGATCCTCAGGATTGAGGTTCTGTTCTATTTCCTCTCCCTCTAGGCCCCGGATTTTGAGGATAAAATGCCCCTGCATGATTAGAGGTTTGATATTGATAGGGTCTAAATCCTTGGGCGAACACAGCCCTCTGATGCCTTGACCACGGCCAGTGAATTGACTCCTTCATCACCTGGCTAAACCTAAAACTCGTTTGTCAAAAAACTTCTTGATTTCACAATGTTATCCCTGAACAAAAAGTCTGTACATATGTTGACATTTCTTAAATGAACTTGTCACTAAATAAAAGACCATAAGCAGCTTGCCCTGCCTCATTATTGGCCAATTCCACCACATTTGTGTCTATAACAGAATACTCTCCCTTTGCTCTACAGAAGTAGTAGTATTTGTATTGCCCAAAAGACAAACTACCCATTGAACCCACTGTCTTAACTATTCAACATCCAAAACTGTTTTGTTTACATAAGCTTCCTCAGTCATGTCAAAAATCTTTGTTAATGGTCCATAAGGTCAAGTAATCTATCTTGGCACATCCTTAGTCCTTTGTTCAATCCCTTACTGGGATCTCGTCCCTCTTTACCAATAAAGACCATCATTTTGGCATCTAAATTAGGTGTCACTGTCACCTTATTCACCAAATTTGGTCTTTTACATTCTGATCTTAATAGTAACATCACATCTTGAGGAATTTGCTTCTTTACCCATGTTTCAACATATTCCACAACATGCGTTGCTGGGGACCATTCAGGAGAAAGTGGGTGTTTTATTAAGAAGGGGTCAAACATAAATTCACCTAATGGGTCTGTCAAAGCCCCAGCATTCCCACTCTTAGTATTCTCACATAGTGAAGCTATGTGGAAGGTATCTCTTTTCTCCTCATCAGAATCCAACTCCGAAAAACAACTCAATTCTGTCTCTGCATTAATTAAATAGTCATCACAATGTACATCTGTTTGTTAACAGACCTTTTTTTAAAATAAATCACTTTTTCTGGGCCCTTCTTTTGTCCCCCATGTGTGTCCTCCAAATCACCATGTTTCATGTCGTCACAATACCCAAGCTCTGCCTCTGCAGATTTCCTTTTCTTATCCTGTGCCAGGTTAACTTTAAGGTGTTTCCTCTTTCTGCTAACCTTACCCTTTTTCTGTTAATGAGAACCTTCTCCAGGTGACCAAAACCTTTCTTCCTCAGAGGTCAAACCTCTGGCCTGAAACATAGAATCCATCTTTTTCTTGATTTTATTACTCAAATCTGAAGAAAACTTCTCCAGAATAATATTTAACTTACCCTCCAATAAAACCTCCTTATCAGTTTGGGAACTACTCTCTGTCATATTCAAAAGTCTACTTCACCCTTTAATTGATCTCTTAATGTCACAAGTAACCTGTTAAACAACTAGATTTATAACATTTTCTAAACAAAAACCTCAGAAACCTTGCTAAACATCCAAAAGATCCACTCAGAAGTTTATAATAATGAACAAACCAATTGTTTGTAATAACATTACTAGCTTCCAAATTTGTCAAAATAAAAAATAAAAATTATTTCCAATTATAGCCCAAACTCTTAAAATGGCCTCCCATGCACCACGTGATGGGTGATACGTTTGTGATCAAGTGTGTCTAGCCCATCCTCTGTTACCACTTGGCTAGGCAACATGAAGAGTTATTGAAAAACTGATCATGTGGCCCATTTCAAGATCGCAAGGCCCTGATGGTGTTCGAGCAATAATAGTGAGCGCCAACAGGGACTGCATGCATGCCTGAAGGCACCCGAGAGTGCTTAATCAACAACACCGAGCAGTGACAGAGGGCATGTGAATGCTCGTGCAATAACGCCAACCAAGCATGACAGCGGGCACGTGCCAAGTTGAAATCTCTCTTGCAACAGAACAAGTGGGCCTGGAGCTTGTCTCACCAATTATTCGAGGCCCAAATGACACACCTTAAAACGACAATCAGAATTACTGTAACTAAAGATTATTTTGATATTAAATTAAATCAGATTTAAAATGATTACTGTAAATAATGCAGATTAAACTCCCCTTCAGCCAAACCACCAAACTTCTAATTTGGCAGTATTCACCACTTTCCCATCGGCGGTTACACTGTCACAGCGGCCCTGGCGGTCTACGCACCACCACGGTCATAATGAGGGCCTATGACTTTAGTTTATAGTCAAAATGTTATGTGACTTATTGCAGTAAGCTACAAAAAGGAAGATAGCTGGCGTTTCTGGCCTTTTATTATGTTGGAACTCTTGTTAGTATACTAAGGCCCTCATAATGACATTGGCGGTAAATTCTACTTACCACCATGCCGACTGCCACCAACATACCGCGGCAGTGACGGATTTCCGCTAACCATATTATGACACACACACCAATCCATCACTATTCAACCACACACACAAACATGCCACCTCAAAGGTCAGTGATAAACTGGCGGTATCAAAACCCACACCGTTACACCAACAGAACTACGCCCATCACATTATGATCCACGAATCACTATGGTGGACATTCAATGGCGGTAAACCATTGGCGGTACATACCGCCGCGCTCAAAATACACACACACAAAACAGCACCACATTGGACAATTCAAACTACACACACCTGACACCCATATACACACCACACCCACACCACTATAAAACACACACCCACATCACCCACAACCTTTTATGACTACAAACCAATGCCAGCAGAGAGAGACAGCAAGAGCACCCACACAACCAGAGCCACATACCACCATCACCTATACACCACCTACGCACCTTACATCACACATCCCAACACATCACCCTACCACACCACTCACACTACACCCATGGCACCACAATGACACCCCAGATTCTCTAAGGAAGAGCTAAGGGTCATGGTAGGGGAAATCACCTGGGCAGAGCCACAGCTATTTGGATCACAGGTGCAGCAGATATCCATTGCTAGGAAGATGAAGCTATGACGGAGGATTTTGGAAAGGGGCAATGCCATGGGACAGCACCCAAGAACAAGGGATGACATCAGGAAGAGGTGGAATGACCTACAGGGGAAGGTGGGTTCCTTTGCAGCAAGACACCAGCTCGCAGTACAGAGGACTGGAGGTGGACCCCCACCTTCTCCCCCATAACTAACAACATGGGTGGAGCAAGTCTTGGCAATCATGCATCCTGAGAGCCTGGCAGGAGTAGCAGGAGGACTGGACTCTGGTAAGTCAACTCTTTACTACTATCACCCCCTACCTGCATGCCATCACATAGCCCCACCCTGACTCCCATCACTCCACCACCTCCCACACATCCCACCATCACAACCCACTCATCCCAATGCCAAGACCTGCATGCAACACCAATGCATGGACACCCCTCACACACCTGCATGGACACCTATCACCACAGCATGCACAGTGGAGAGAATCACCTAGCCCACCAAATAACAACTCACACAAGGAAAAGCTGCCAGGACAATAACAACCATAGAGGCAACCCACCCATGCACAATATGTCACACACAAAACCAACACCACTGCCTTTACATCGCCACATGCACCCCAGCCAATGTCTCCGGAGAAGAGGTGCCAGCAACATCCAGTCCCCCCACAGAAGAGACCCACAGTGATGACAGCAGCTCTACTCGCCTGGATCTGGATGACCAACCTGGCCCATCATGGCCCTACGGACAGTCGGTTACCCATGCATAGTCTCACACCACCACAGAAACCCCCCCACCCCCAGGAAACACCAGCACAGCACCCACCCAGTGGGCCCATACATCTGTCCCCAGGACATGTCAATCAGCTGTGTGCCACCACTACAGGGACCCCAGGGCACACCACAAACACAGGACAATTAGGGACCTGGGGTCAGTGGCAGTGGGCACCCAGTTCAGGGGACAGAGGCACAGGACAAGAGGGAAGCTGGGAGGACTGCTGTGCGACAGGGGGATGACAGGCCCAGGGAACCGACCCTCCAGGAGGCACTCACCGCGATCCTGGGAGCATACCAACATTCCCAGGATACACTGGGCCAGATCTTGGACAAGATGCAGGAGAGGACTTGAAGGCAATTAACACCACACTGGTCTCCATTGCAGGGGTGCTGGCAGACATGGCCAAAAGTATGAGGGAGACAGTGGCACAACAGCGGGACCATGACACTAGCCAGACTACTGAACATCCCTCCATCTCTGATGCCGCTAGTGGACAGGAGGCCCCGCCACAGGACCAACAGGCCACCAGCACCCCTCTCCCTGCAGAAGGAGAACCACACCGCAAACGTTCCCTGTAATCCAGGCAGAAGCCAGAAACTATTGCCAAGACCCCGCCAGGAAATAAGACTCTCCTGATTGTCACCCTTGTGTCCCACTCTGTCACCCTGTCCACCTTGAACTACCATTGCTCCCCTTCCTATAACTGCTTGGACACTGCACCTGTGCTTCAAATAGACTAGACTCCAATCTGGACTTTTCTCCATCATCACCCCAGCCCATTGCACATCCCCCTTTCTTTAGAGCACTGCAATAAACAAACTTTGAAAAAATACAAGCATGGAGCATGTCAAATGTTTTCAAAATGTATTCGTTTAACACGGTTCAAATATTGCAATTCAACTGTACTGTAATGTATACATAGGAAAGACCTGTAGTTGGCTGCACTGAACACACCAGGAGCATTAGTGTGGCACCAATATCTGCAAAAAGAGATGCCAAAGGGTACAGAGAGTGGGCATAGAAGTAGGATTTCACAGCCTGTCAGTGACAATGTCACACATCAGACAGTCAATAATATGTGAAATAACACTGTCTTACCTGTGTGTCATTGGCAATTTTGACGAATGACTGCACTTCTGTTGTCCTCATCCTCGTCCTCTGCCCCCTCATCTTCACTATCCACAGGGTCCACTGCTGCCACACAGACATCTCCAGCCTCCTTCTCCTGCAGAAAAGGCACAGGGCTTCGCAAGGCAAGGTTGTGCAACATACAGCATACCACGAATATCTGGCACACCTTCTTGGGTGAGTAGCACAGGGATCCACCTGTTAGATGGATGCAATGAAACCTGGCATTGAGGAGGCCGATTGTAATTTCTATTATCCTTCTTGTTCGCCTATGTGCCTCATTGTAATGTTCCTCTGCCCTTGTCCTGGGATTTCTCACAGGGGTCAGTAGCCATGAGAGGTTGGGGTAACCAGAGTCACCTGAAAATATTGAAGGACAACTGTTAGACACACAGCATCCCTTATGGCCTACACCATACCCATACACCAATAGGCTCACTTATCAGCCACACCCTGTGCCTCTAGACTTGGGACATCACATTAGGGATGCTGCTATCCCTCAGGATAAAAGCATCATGCACCGACCCAGGATACTTAGCATTGACATGGGAGATGTACCGGTCCGCCAAACACACCATCTGCACATTCATCGAGTGATAACTTTTACGGTCTCTGAAGACCTCTTCATTTTACCGGGGGGGACAAATGCAATATGTGTCCCATCAATTGCACCTATCATGTTAGGGATATGTACCATTGCATAGAAGTCAGCCTTCGATGTGGCCAAATCCTCCACCTGTAGGAAAACGATGTAGCTGCACATGTGCTTAATCAGGGCAGACAACACTCTGGTCAGCACTATTGAGAACATTGTGTCAACATCAGGACAGTGAGCGCTCTACGGGTGACAAAAATGCAAAAACCCAGTCTTTATGCAAGAGCATAATTCATGCATTGTGTTTATATGCAGTATGTTAGCCTTTTGCATTGCAAAGTTTAACCTTGAAAAGCACTATTAATGATGTTTGCAATAACTGTTCATTTGCAAGGTATTGCTGCAGGCTTACTGAGTGTGTTAGGGTGTGGTCCCTTTCTAGGACCTTCTAGAAGCTTTCCCTGCAGCATGACTGGGTGTGGTTTGCTCCACGTGCTCACTATTCAGAGGTCCCGGTGCAGAGCAGCAGCAACTTCCTGAGCACCTGTTCCGGAGGCCTACCTTTATGTTCTAGGCCTGCCTCGCATTATATTGGTGATCCTTGAGGAGGGCGATAAGGCGGAGGTCGTGCTGGGCCCCGACCCCGTCCTCAAAGACTCTCGAGTTTTGGGCCTACTTGCGAAACTTTCAGAGTGCGCGATTCATTTCTCTCATAAAAACTTGATGTTCAGATCAGCAAAAGCTTGCACGATCATTTCATGGCATTTGCATATTCTGAAAACATTGTATTAACCCATTCTTGATTTTTTCCAGGTACCTAGATTTCTTGAGGTCTAGTTATAGTCACTTCTTAGGTTATCCATGGTTACAGTATGAGAACTCTTAGAACCATAGTCTATTGAAAGTCAATGTGATTATATCTTGATATTGTGTTGTTTAAACTTTAAGAACTTAAAGAAGTGGAATTGTTTGAGAAATTGGTAGAGAAAGAAATTCAGCAAATTGTCCGTAATCCTTTTAAATCTAAGAATAATCTCCCAAAGGAACAATATAATGCTCTTTGTGGTCTACAGGGGGACGTGAGTATCACGATAAAACCAGCAGATAAAGGGGGTGGGGTAGTAGTCCTTGACACATGGGACTATGAGAGAAGGGCCGCCGATCTTTTATCGGTTCAAGATCACTACAAAAAAGTATCTATGAATAGGTTAGAGACTTTGAAGAAGGAAGTGAGAAAAGTGGTAGACAAGGGATTGATGGAAAGCTACATTTGTGAAGAAGAGGGACGTTTTCTTGTGAATGAGTGCCCCATTACTCCGGCATTTTATGGACGGCCTAAGATTCATAAGAATACCTTAGATCCCCCTTTGAGACCAATCATTTCATGTATTGGGTCTCTGCTTGAACCCTTGAGTAAGTATATAGATAGTTTTTTAAAACCTTTAGTTTTACAACAGAAATCATATATTAGGGATTCTGCTGATATGATAGTAAAGGTTGAGGGCAAACCTTTTAATAGTGGTACCCAGTTCCTAGTGACATTAGACATAGAGGCCCTGTATACTAACATCCCGCAGGATCGTACTATAGAAGTTATTAGGAGCTGTATTGAACAGACGGATCTGAGAGGAGCAAGCAGTGCATTTATTATCAATTGTGTCACCTTGGTCCTTAAGAATAATCTGTTCTTATTCAAGGATGATCTGTACCTCCAATTGAAAGGGACAAGCATGGGAGCAACATGTGCTCCCAGTTTAGCTTGTCTTTATGTTGGTGACTTTGAGAATAAGCATATATACAATGTTACGGCACCCTTTTATGAAAATGTTGTCGTCTGGTTTCGCTTTATTGATGATATTTTTTTCATATGGGAAGGACCAGAGGAGACGCTTCAGGAATTTCTCGAATGGTTGAACCTTGGAGACATGAATCTACATTTCACAGCCCATATCAGTCAGACAGTGGTCGACTTTCTTGATATTTCTATCAAAGATGATAATGGATATTTAGGGGTAGAGTTATTCACAAAACCTACAGACAAAAATACCCTGCTTCATTATAAGAGCTTTCATCCTAAAGCCCAAAGGGACTGTATACCGTTTGGCCAATTTTTAAGACTTAGGAGAAACTGTACATCTTTGGATGATTTTTACAAACACTCCAATGTATTAAAACAAAAGTTGAAAAATAGGGGTTATCCGAAAAAACTGATTAGTCATCCTTTCAAGAGAGCCCAGTTCTATGATAGGGATAGTATGCTCAATCAGGATCGCAAACGCAAAAATAATGAACGGATAGTCTTTGTTAGCCAATTCAGTGCGTTGAGTAATAAAATCAAGAATGTGATAAATAGGAATTGGCATTTACTGGAGGCTATAGACGAAATTAAGTTGGAAAAGCCCCTTGTCGCCTTTAGACGCAATCAGAACCTTAGAAATAAGTTTTTCCATACATATAGGGAGTAACGACAAATTGGACAGCTGGGGATAACTGGCAATATAATTAGAGGCAACTACAAATGTGGCAATTGCAGTTGCTGTGATCAATGTCTTGAGAAGAAAAACATTGAACTCAATGGAGTAAATATTATCTCTAAAACCTTGAACAACTGTCGTAGCAAGAATGTGGTCTACTTGATTCTTTGCCCCTGTGGATTAGGATATGTGGGGGAAATGGGGCATGAATTGCGGGTTCGTTTATGCGAACACAGATCTGCCATTAGAACTAGAAAGATTAACGCACCTTTGGTAGAACATTTTCTGAGAAGTGAACATTTAGAAACAGATTTTAAGTGGTTCATTTTATAAAAAATATTTCAGAGAAAGAGAGGGGGAAACTGTGAACTATTTAGGAAAAAACGTGAATGGTGATATATTACCAGGTTTAATACCATTGAATCAGGTCTAAACTGTAAAGAGGAAGGACTTTGATTATGAATAGGTTGCTGTAAATTGTTTTAGTTGGCTATTTATGTTGATTGCCGCTCTCTAGTATTTAGGAGATGGTTAGTCATTACTGCAATAAGGAACAGGTTAGGTTTATATGTGTATATATACATAATAAATTCTGATCTATTAATGGGTGGATGGATAGCTGGTTTACATTTTTTAATGAATCACTTTAGTCTTTTTTTAATAATTTTATAGAGTTGTTATGCTGTTGTATTTTGATATGGTGCTGTTTTTTAGTTTATCATGAGTATTGTGGCATCTAGATATTTATAATGGTTTTGACATTATGCTATAATGATTAATTATTGGTGCTTTTTTCGTCTCCTTAATTATTTATTAAAGTCTCAGTAGATCAGTGCATTGGGCACATTGCGGTTTGGTCCGATATTCCAATATGGCACCGGTGTGGTGCAGAGAGTGACATTTCAGCGGTTCGTCTTTTCCCCGTAGGGCAGGAAGTGAATCGGAATGAACACTTCCTGCCCCACGTTTTATCGAGCGAACACCGGGTATAAAGGGACGGAGGTGAGGCAAGTCCGGTTCTTTTATTTTTTTAAAAAAGTTAAGCGTCGAAACAAGAATTAAAATAAGAATGCTGACTTCAAGGTAAGCAGGGGGAACCGCTTATTTAAGAAGGGAAGTGTCATTGTTCCCGAGTCTAATAACATAGCTAGAGTACAGAACCCAATAACATGTTAGAAAATGTTACATGTGGGTACCCGCTGTTCTCCTATAATTTAGCAATATAGCTTGAACATAGAATTTAATAAAAGGGCATTCACCTATATATTAATAACAGGTTTATAGTAATTAGGAGATTTATTGGGTTTTAGCCTTTAGAACTTTATGAAGTGCAGTTATAGGGTGTTGTTAAGTAATAGCTGATTAATTCTGAAAGCACTATTGTATTTTGTAATTTATTATGTCTTATTCTCATTATAGAATTAAGGTCTGAACCAGTTAAACAATATTTGGTTCTGACATATTTTATCTATATACACTTGGACTCCATGGTAAGTCCCTTGACTATGATTGATGCATGTCATGAAACTGAAGACAGTGAGGTCAAGTGATGTAATTAAAAACACCTTTTTAGGTTGCATGTTGGACGCACTTAAATTTGGTGTCGCTTGCTTTTGTTTTTAGTGTAAATAATAAAAAAATGTTTTTACACTTTTTATGCACTTATGGGTGTAAGACATTTTGGATGAATTTCCATCACTACATGGGTTATCACATGGTGTCTGGGCCCCTGTGTGATGATGGACAATGGATTGATGGTCTCTTTTTATTTATATAGAAACACAATCCATAAAGACGGTGGATGTTAAGGAAAGTATCTATATGTATCAGTGTGGATGTTGTGTACTGGCTTTTTTGGAGGTGAGTGGTTGAGACCGTTTTAAAGGTTGTTTTTATGCTTTATATGAAGTTTTTTATACATAAGTGTTATTGTAAGTGGATTGAGGATTCGGATATAGAAGGTGGTCAATGAAATCTCTTTTTGTGACGACATATATTAGAGGAATTTGGGGGAACTCTGATAATTAATTAGTTATAATTTTTAAAGGGGGACTTATGTTGTATTTGTGGATCAGTCATGTGAAAGTATATTTATATTTAGTTTATTATGTTGTTGTATATAGGTCTGAATGAATAACTTTGGGGAGCACAATATTTAGTCCTGAAGAAGGTGGTGAAAAAGATTTGGAAGCCCACCGAAACGCATCAACGCTTTGCCTTTACTGGACCCATAGAAGGAGGCCTCTATTGAATAAAGAGTACCGATAATTATCGATAGGCCCAGTCCTATCAACATTGAGACAGTTCCATTCTATAGACGATTATATGTCTTTTTTTGTTTCCCTTTTATTGAATTGTACTTGATGCTGATTTTAGGTTATTGATGTTTTAATATTTGTGTCTGTTTTGTTATTGCATGACCTGGGAGTTTGCTCGCAATTTTATTAAATATTTACCTTTGATTTCTTTGATTCTAAGTTGATTATTAGAGAGTTTCATTGTTGGTGTGAGTGAGGTGTGATTGGATTAGTTTGCCCGGTGGGGATTTCTCTATAAATAAACTTTTGCTTCCTACAGGTCTCCTTCCAAGCTGTTCCCTACCTAATCCCCTTTCCCCCCACTTGGACTCTCTCAGGCTCTGTGATATTTCTATCAGAGCTTTGGAGCTGTCTAGTGGTGGACATGTTGGGAACGTGCGCAGACCCCAAGGATCTGGCCTCCCTTACAGAATAGTGAGCCCACAAATGTATTATTCTCCTGGTTTGGGTGTGTTCTCAGCATGGCCACATTGGATGAGCTAGTCAAAGTTATCACGCAGCTCCAAGCAGAGGTAGTGTCATCAAAGGATATAGCAGCCAGCTTAGCTGAGAGAGTGAGTCAGTTGGAGGAAAGGGTAGAATAGGAGGAACAAAGTCCTTTGGGTGTGTCTTGACCTGGTCCTCCTTCACAAGCTTCTGGAGGTAATCCTCCTACGAACATTTCCCTCAACGTTCCCTCAGCTATCCCCTGGCTTCTCCAGAACGTTTTTCATGCGATCCCCTGAAAGCGCAATCTTTCTTGGTTCAAGTGGAATTACATTTTACTTGCCGATCAAACACTTTCCCTGATGCCCAATCCAGGGTGGCCTTCTTGTTATCTTACCTGACTGGGGACGCAGCCACTTGGGCAATCCCTCTTGTGCGTAAAGACAGTCTCCTGCTTTACAATTGGAGAAATTTTGTTCGTGGGTTTGAACAAGTGTTTGATCGAAGAACAGTGACATTGTCGGCAGATCGTGAACTATTAGACTTGCGACAAGGTAACCATGATCTAGTTTCCTACTTAGCTAGTTTTAATTGGCTGGTAGCAGAGACATCCTGGCCTGAAGAAAAGCAAGCAGCCTTGTTTTACAAAGGACTCAAGGATGAGTTAAGGGACATTCTTGCCCAGATGGACTCGCAGCCTACAGATTGTCAAGATCTAATAAACCTTGTTTTGAGACTGGAGCATCGTCTTGCAGAACAAAGGGGAACACGCAAAAAGACTAAGAAATATTCCTGGCATGTTCACGATCATAGAGAATCAAGAACTCAGAAAGAGAGAACTCCGGAACCCATGGAAATCGGAACTATCAGGAGACCTTTGACCAAAGACGAAAAGCACCTACGTAGAAAGAACAGACAATGTCTTTATTGCGGGTGCAAGGGTCACTTCGCCAAAGATTGTCCAATCAAACCAAAGAGTAAACGAGGTCCTGTCCAGAAAATTGCAGCCAATGTACAAGTTGAGCTGGAAAACTAGATCACCCAAGATGTAAGGAAGGGTTGCTCTTGGGTGTCACTGGGGACCCTTCACAGTCTAGGCATCTCAAATTGGGCATTAAAGTTCAAGTAAAGAAAAATAAATATTTCAAGAACGCTCTCGTGTATTCTGAGGCTACCGGGAACTTTGTTGATGCCCTATTGGTTCGCGCATGGGGGATCCCATGCACCAAGAGAAGACTCCAGAGATAATACAAGCAGTAGACTGAAAACTCTTGGCTGGAGGCCCAGTAACTCTTCAGACTGTCCCCTTGTCGGTGATCTGTGATGGGGGAGATCAAAGAATCAAACATGATGAGAAGCTCATCTTTGACGTTATCCATGCTCCTCAGTATGGAATTATCCTTGGTTTACCATGGTAAACTCATCATAATCATGAGATTAACTGGGCAGAACGGAAAGTCGCGTTCTCTTCCACCTTATGTAATGAGAAATGTCTCCAGATGTCTCGAGTCGCCAAAAATTGCAACTCTCACATAGTCACTGCAGCAGAGAAAGAAGTAAAGTTGCTCAGGCAGTATTCATCCTATGAAGATGTGTTCAATGAAAGAGAAGCAGAAACCTTGCCCCCTCATAGACCTTATGACTGCCAAATTGATCTAACTCCAGGTGCGGTCCTCCCTAGCTGTCGTGTGTACGCCTTGCCAGAACATGAAAATCAATACTTACGAAAGTACCTAGATCAAATCTTAGAGAATGGCTTCATCCGCCCTTCCATGTCTCCTACAGCCTCTCCTTTGTTTTTTGTCCACAAGGCTAATGGGGACCTTCGAACCTCTATTGAATATAGGGGTTTGAACAAGGTCACAGTCAAGAACAAATACCCCTTGCCTCTGATTCCTGTCTTGTTGGATCAAGTGAAAAAAGCAAAGATTTACACTAAGCTCGATCTATGAGGTGCTTACCATTTAGTCAGAATGAGAGAAGGTGACAAATGGAAAACTGCGTTCAAGACAAGAGCCCTTTGGACTGTGCAATGCTCCAGCAGCATTTCAATTTTTCCTGTATGACGTCCTTAGAGAGTGTCTAGACATATTTGCAATAGTCTATATCGATGATATTTTTATCTACTCTGACAATGAAACCGAACATGTACAACATGTCAAGAAGATTCTCACAGCTCTTTGAAAGCATCATTTATATTGCAAGCTAACCAAGTGTGAGTTTCATGTTACCACAGTTGAGCTTTTAGGGGCTATCCTTACCCCTCAAGGTATGGTCAAGGCAAAAAAGAAAGTACAAGCTGTATCCTATTGGCCCACTCCAAAGACTGTTCGAGGTGTACAGTGCTTCCTGGGTTTTGCAAACTTTTATCGCAGGTTTATAAACCATTTCTCTCAGACATTGGCGCCAATCACCAAGTTATTGAGAAAGAAAGAAACATTGTGTGGTCTCCAGAAGCTGACAGAGCCTTTTCAAGTTTGAAAGAAGCTTTTTCCACTGCCCCAGTCTTGACTCACCCTGATGTGGATCATCCATTCATAGTTGAAGCAGAGGCCTCAAATGTGGCAATTGGTGCAGTCTTGTCACAACGAAGTAAAGACACTGGCCAACTTCATCCTGTAGCTTACATGTCTAGAAAACTGAACGAAGCCAAACAAAACTATGTCATTGCTGAGAAAGAGCTTCTGGGGATCCGTGATGCCTTTAAAGAGTGGAGACATCATTTGTTAGGTGCCAAGTACACTTTCACAGTATATACTGATCATCGCAATCTCTAGTTCATGAGTTCAGCTAGACTTTTGACTCCTCTGCAATCACGCTGGATGATGTTTTTTGCCGAGTTCGATTTTGTGGTAACTTTTGATCCTAGTAAAGATAATCGCAAAGCAGACGCCTTGTCCATCCAAAGAGTCTACCACGTTACCTACAATCCAGCCTTAGAGAGCTATCATTGCTCCAGACAAGGTCCTCTGCATCATAAGGACCTAAGACTTCTTTGAAGACATCCGTAAGTCCTTCACCATTGAGAAATGGCAGGCATGGGCTCAAGCAGATCCCAAAAGATCAATCAAGCAAGGACTACCTTTCCATGATGCACGTTTGTTCATGCCCACTACCAAGCTCGCAAGTTAGTATTTCATTGCTTGCATTTTATACCTACGGCAGGTCACCCAGGCACTCCTAAAACTCTTGAATTAATCCAACGCTACTTTTGGTGGCCTACTCTGACAAAAGACGTTAAAACAATGGTCACTAACTGTGAAGTCTGTGCTCGCATCTAGACTGGTCATTCAAAACCGAAAGGTTTGTTGCATCCGCTCCCAACTCCACTTCGACCTTGGGAACACATCTTGTTAGACTTCATTACAGGTCTACCAGTTGTTCAACAGCACTCTGTAATCCTTGTGGTGGTAGATAGTCTCACAAAATATGGACATTTCATTGCCTGTAAGAAATTGCCCACCTCCAGTGAATTGGCAACCATCCTACTGAATGGAGTGGTCCATTATCACGGGCTGCCGAGAACGATTCTCTCTGATCGTGAATCGCAATTTGCCTCCAACTTCTGGAAAACGTGGTGCAAAACACTTCAAGTTACATCCACACTATCTACCAGTCATCATCCTCACACAGATGGCCAAACTGAGAGACTGAATCAGTCATTGAAACAATACCGGTGTGCTTACGGTGAGAAAGCACTTAATTCCTGGACATCAATGCTCTGGTTAGCTGAACTAGCCTACAATAACTCGTTTCACACCTCCACTGGTATCACACCCTTTTTTGGCTTGTTTGGCTACCATCCTGATACTTTGTCCATCACAATTCCTCAAGAAGGTTCTCTTACACCAGCTGTGCCGGAAAACATTCAACAACTCCACCAAACCCAGAAACTGATTCAACAGCATCTAGAAAAAGCTAAACAAAAATACAAAAAGCACTACGACAAGAAACATTGTGAAGGACCTCAGTATCAACCAGGTGATAAAGTGTGGCTTTCTACAAGACATATTGACTTCAAGAAAAAGCACATGTTTAATCCCAAATTCATAGGTCCTTACACTGTCCTGCAGCAAATTAATCCAGTGACCTATAAACTGCAGTTGCCCCGGTCACTACGTATTCATCCGGTGTTCCATACTTCCCTCCTGAAAAAAGCAGTCCAGAAGGTACGCTCCCAACCAGCTCCAGTTCTAGTACAGGGGGAATTAGAATACAAAGTTAAACAGGTGTTGGATTCCAAACTTAGAGGTGGTAACCTGTGGTATCTGATCTCTTGGAAAGGTTACGGTCATGAAAGTAACTCATGGGTCTCCGCATCTGACATTCATGCTCCACGTCTAGTGAGACATTTTCATCATCTTAACCCAGGCAAACCAGGCCCTAGAGTGCGTTTGGGAGAGGGGAGTACTGACAACATCAGGACAGTGCCCGCTCTACGGGCGACAAAAATGCAAAAACCCAGTCTTTATGCAAGAGTATAATTCATGCATTGTGTTTATATGCAGTATGTTAACCTTTTGCATTGCAGACTTTAACCTTGAAAAACACTATTAATGATGTTTGCAATAACTGTTCATTTGCAAGGTATTGCTGCAGGCTTACTGAGTGTGGTAGGGTGTGGTCCCTTTCTAGGACCTTCTAGGAGCTTTCCCTGAAGCATGACTGGGTGTGGTTTGTGGGCTGGGCCAGACTCTATATAAGGGAGCCAGCCCAGCTCCAAGTGCTCACTATTCAGAGGTCCCGGTGCAGAGCAGCAGAAACGTACTCAGCTCCTGTTCCGGAGGCCTACCTTGATGTTCTAGGCCTGCCCCGCATTATATTGGTGATCCTTGAGCAGGGCGGTAAGGCGGAGGTCGGGCTGGGCCCCTGACCCTGTTCTAAAAAGACTCTTGAGTTTTGGGCCTAGTTGTGAAACTTTCAGAGTGCGCAATTCATTGCTGTCATGTAAACCTTGGCATTCAGATTGGCAACAGCTTGCGCGATCATTTCATGGCATTTGCATATTCTTGTTCGAATCGGCACTGTGCACAATTCATTTCCAGCATGTAAACCTTGGTATTCAGATCGGCAACAGCTTGTGCGATCATTTTATGGCATTTGCATATTCTTGTTTGAATTGGCAGTGTGCGCGATTCATTTCCAGCATGTTAAACTTGATGTTCAGATCAGCAACAGCGTGCGCGATCATTTCATGGCATTTGCATATTCTTGTTCGAATCGGCAGTGTGCGCAATTCATTTCCAGCATGTAAATCGTGATGTTCAGATCGGCAACAGCTTGTGCGATCATTTCATGGCATTTGCATATTCTTGTTCGAATCGGCAGTGTGCGCGAGGCATTTCCAGCATGTAAAACTTGATGTTCAGATCGGCAACAGCTTGCGCGATCATTTCATGGCATTTGCATATTCTTGTTCGAATCGGCAGTATGCACGATTCATTTCCAGCATGTAAAACTTGATGTTCAGATTGTCAACAGTGTGCGCGGTCATTTCATGGCATTTGCATATTCTTGTTCGAATCGGCAGTGTGCGCGATTCATTTCCAGCATGCAAAACTTGATGTTCAGATCGGCAACAGTGTGCACGATCATTTCATGGCAATTAAAACTTTGGTTTGTTGTGTTTGTTGAGGTGCACACATTTATCCCGAGCTTTTGGATTTTCTATGAAGATGCTATATTCAAAATGTGACATTCTTTGTGCATATTAAGTCCCTAGTACAATTCCTTGAGGTCTAGTTATAGTCACTTCTTAGGTTATCCATGGTTACAGTATGAGAACTCTTAGAACCATAGTCTATTGAAAGTCAATGTGATTATATCTTGATATTGTGTTGTTTAAACTTTTGCTTCCTACAGGTCTCCTTCCCAGCTGTTCCCTACCTAATCCCCTTTTCCCCCACTTGGACTCTCTCAGGCTCTGTGACATTTCTATCAGAGCTTTGGAGCTGTCTAGTGGTGGACATGTTGAGAACGTGCGCAGGCCCCAAGGATCTGGTCGCCCTGACACATTGGATGAGACATTCCTGCTGCCAAGCCCACTGTCACTTGGAAAGAACCAGTTGCAAGAAATGGAGCACAGATAGGACTTGCACAAGGGGGGGGATCCTAGTGGGTTGACAGATAGCAGATATTAGGTCAGGTTCCAATTGGGCACACAGCTCTGTGATTGTGGCCATGTCTAGTCTGTTGGTGAGGATAATGTGCCTGTCCTCCATAGTTGCCATGTCCACTAGGGGTCTGTACACGGAGGATGCCTCCATCTCCGGTTCATCCTCAACGGTTGCAATCTATGGGGCATAAGAGTGAGCAGCTGGTCATTATCTGTACATTGTAACCACTACAGTTCAATGCAAATTGTGACTGTTACAATATTTTGGTGCCATATGTCCAGAATGTGAAATTGTGTACTGTGACGCAGTTAGGATCAATGGCCTGCCCCCCCACCCAGAAATGGCGTCCCCTGTCCAGTATGGAGGGACAGGTGGAAATGAGGTAGTTCTGCTGACGTAGTGCGCAGTTGCGAGAGGCAGTCGACTCCTCATTGGGTATCATTGGGCCCTATGGGGTACAGTGGCCAATGGTGGTGTACGCCAGCGGTGACATTACGCACCGCCATGGACGTAACCGCCATTTTCTATCTGTTCACTCACTTACTACCTGACCTTCAGCAGGAGAGGACCTACACTGCATGTGCTGCTGTGACCTGTATGGCAACCGACCATGGCTTATGTGACTGGGGAAAGGGCCCCTGCCTTCACCTCGGTGCACTTGGACCGACTGCTGTATGGGCCTCCAGACCAACAGGTGAGTACACTTTGAGTACGATGTATGGGACATGAATGCATGGAGTGCTGTGTGTGAAGGCCTCATGTAGTGGGTGGTTGGTGGATGGGCTGTGGGCAGCGTCCAGCATGAATGCTGGGCCATGTCTGTGCTAATGGGGCTGGGAAGGGGCATGGTGGGCCATAAGTGTAACAAGCAGGACGATCGGACTAATACCTTTCCCTGTGTGCATTTCCTCTGCAGGTCAGCACTTATCAATAGAAGGGTATATGGCATGCCATCACCAAGGATGTGCAGTCCCTGGTGGTCTATGACAGGCGGAGCACCCACTGTCAGAAACGGTGGGAGGACCTGAGATGCTGGGCATGGAACATATTGCAGTCCCAGCTGGGGATGGCCTCCCCTTGAGGAAGGGGTGCCCGTTGAACCCTGACAACCCTGATGGCCAGCATACTGGCAGTGGCCTCTCCGGAGCTAGATGGGTGCTTGGTGGAATCACAGCAGCAACAAGGGGGTGAGTACAGTGCCCTTCATAACTACGTACGCCTGGTGGGGTGGTATCCGGGTGATGGATGAGGGCCTGTGGGTACCCCCAGGCCAGGCCTGACATTACAGAGTAGGTCCCATATTGGGCAGGGTTCTAATCTGAAAGTCCTCCAACCAAGCTAGTAGGCATCCACTTCTGGACAAGGGTGTGTGGGTCTCAGGTATGCTGCAGTTGGCGTTATCTGTCCCCATCCATGGGCTGGTGACTAGCATTGTAACTGGTAGTGCATTGCCTAGTGCGTAGGGCTGTTCCCTGTGTGTGAGTGTGTTGTGTACGCCAACTGTGGTGTTTGTGCCGCCATTGACCAAGTGCATCCTTTGATTTTCCCATCCTTTTTGTTTTGTCACATTGTCCTTATGTGCATTACCATCATCTGGCGGAGGAGGAGAGGCACTGGCGACGGAGGAAGCTGCATCCCACAGGACCCAGGAGGCAGAGTCCATTGACGCTGAGGGTGCCAGTGGGACAGAGGGCGAGGGGAGCACCACAGCAGAGACTGGAGGGGACAGTTCGGACATGGATACCTTCTCCGATGGAAGCTCCCTGGTGGTGGCAGACACCTCTGTGCCCACCCCAGCTACAGGTACAGCTGCCACCCACATACCAGCACCGCCCTCCCATCAGCCCTTCAGCGAGTTTCTGGTGCCCACTCACCCAGGAGGGTGGACATCTCCTTTGCCCAAGGCACCTCAGGCACTGCCCCAGTGAACCCTGCTGCCCTGAGTGAGGAGGCTATTGACTTCCTTAGATCCAGCTTTGTTGGGCAGTCAATGATTGTGAATGCCATCCAGGGGCTGGCAGGCCAAATGCAACAGTCCAATGCATTTCTGGAGGGCATTCACACTGACTTGGCGGCCCAAGAGGTCAATCCAGGCTCTGGCCTCCTCTCTGATGGCAGCCATTGTCCCTGTTTCTACCCTCCCCCCTCCAACTTCCTCTTCCCAGTCTCATTCTCCTCAACCCCAACCCATCCCAAGCACACAGCCAGACGAGCATGCACACAAGACAACACACAAGAGTGGTATAGGTAAACACAAGCACCACACTTCATCCCACAGACACTCACACAAACACCAGGCAGATGCAGACACACCAACATCCACTATTTCCACTGTCTTCCCCCCTCCTCCTCCACCTCCCACCCAGTTCCGTACACACTCACACCTGCATTCACTACATCATCATCCACTACCAGCATCACCGCCACACCAAGCAGAACACACACCTCACTGACAGACACCTCCCCTCTCCAATGTCCCTAAGAAGCTTTTCCTCTCCACCATTGACCTCTTCCCTATCCCTCCCCGCCCTTCACTCCAAGGCAGGGTGGTCAAAACCCAAGCAAGCACCTCAGCCACCCAGTCCACGGACACAGTAATGTCCCCAGCAACTCAGGGTGGGAAAGGATCCCGGCCACCAGCCAGCCAGCCAGAAAGGGTGCCTGGACCAAGTGCTGCAGGAAAGAAGGGCAAGGAGCCAACCCCAAGTGCTGCAGGAAAGAAGGGCAAGTAGCCAACCCCAAGTGCTGCAGGAAGGAAGGGCAAGGAGCCAGCCCCAAGTGCTCCAGGAAGGAAGGGCAAGGAGCCAGCCCCAACTGCTGCAGGAAGGAAGGGCAAGGAGCCAGCCCCAAGTGCTCCAGGAAGGAAGGGCAAGGAGCCAGCCCCAACTGCTGCAAGAAGGAAGGGCAAGGAGCCAGCTCCAAGTGCTGCAGGAAGGAAGGGCAAGGAGCCAGCCCCAAGTGCTGCAGGAAGGAAGGGCAAGGAGCCAGCCCCAGCTGCTGGCAGCAAGGGCAATGGGGCCTGCACCAGCAGGCAGTGAGGACAAGGGGCCTGGTTCTGGGACTCAGTGTGAGACCCCACCACCAACCATGGTGGTGCAGCCATCCGAGGCTGCAGGGGATAGGCTGGAGCCCCCCCCCCCCCCCAATCACCACCAGCTCCACCAGCAGCACCGCCACCAGTGGGCAGCCGTCCGAGGCTGCAGGGGATGGGCTGGAACCTCCCTTCACCACTACCAGCTCCACCTGCAGAAGCACCACTGCCACCTCTGAACAGCCATCACTGCTGGGGGACAGTGTGGAGCCCTGCATCCATGGGCTATTGTGCGGCCTGGCCCCTGCAAATCCTATGGGTATAAAGCCCAGCTGAGACCCTGTGACCTTGCACTCCCCAAGATCTGCATCACAGGGCATGATACCCCCTCCAGAACCAGTGGAGATGCCATCCACTCACCCCATCCTCCCCAGGAAGAAGAGCACAGGGCACAATGCCCCCTCCAGAACCAGTGGATATGCCATCCACTCACCCCATCCTCCCCAGGATGAAGAGCACAGGGCACAATGTCCCCTCCAGAACCAGTGGAGATGCCATCCACTCACCCCCTCTCTCCAGGATGAAGCTCACTGGGCACGATGCCCCCTCCAGAGCCAGTGGGCAAGTCACCCACTTGAGAGACTGTGGCCTTGCACTCCCCAGGACCTAGCACTGGGCACGTTGCCCCCTCCAGGACCAGTGGCGTTGTACCATCTTCTGTTCCCCATCCCCCTGAGGTGCCTGGCTATTTTCTCCTGATGCCCCTGCAGTGTTCTCTCCCTGTTGGTGCAGGAGTGAAGTGGGGCCTTGGAGTTTCTAATGTAGCCCTGTGGCTCACGAACATTGAGAACTGGGCAGTGTCCCTACATTTGTAAATATGTATATACTTGTTTATTTGGATGCAAGAATTGCTACTATTTTATCTTATTACACTCTTTTTAATCTATAGTAGTTGCCCTTACATTATTCCTGAGGGGTACGGGGTAAATATGTTACATTAGTGCATCTGCTTGTGTGTATGGTGTTGGGGGTGGGGGTGTTGCGTGTTGTGTGTGTGTGTCACTCTCTCCCCCCCTCCCCTGTGTGCTAGGCTGCTGTACACACCGTGGTCGTTTTTGTCGTCGTTGGTGTTCGTAGTGGAGCAGCACGTAGAAGAGCATGGGGAAGACATGCAGCTCGGGCTCCATGGCGGCGTGGTTGTTCCCTGAGTCTCCACAGATGAGTCCTTTGACTTCTGGGCAGTGTTTCCGCCAGGCTTTTGATGTCATTGGTACCATTCCAGAAAAAGTGGCAGATTGGCCTCTCATAATACAGTGGGCGGAACATTGTCTTCCGCCTGGCTGTAGGCGGTTACCGCCGTGGTGCCTGTTGATTCAGCCCTGGCGGTCGTTGTGTTATAGTGGCTGTCTCTCTGAGATGTTTCCGCCATGGTCATAATTTGGCTGTAATTACTGCCGGCCTGCTGGTGGTATTACTGCCACTTTATCACCGACCGCCAGGGTTGTAATGAGGGCCTAAGTTCGTTAAAAGGGCTGCTGAGAGTGCTAATAATAAAGGAGATTGTATAATAGCCACCGCTCTTGTCATAAAATCATACAACCTTTTAAAAAAAAATTGGGAAAATGGTATTAGCAATGGGCAGTGCTTGTGAAGAAAAATCAGGGAACATAGGGGGTTATTACAACTTTGGAGGAGGTGTTAATCCGTCCCAAAAGTGACGGTAAAGTGACGGATATACCACCAGCCGTATTACGAGTTCCATAGGATATAATGGACTCGTAATACGGCTGGTGGTATATCCGTCACTTTACCGTCATTTTTGGGACGGATTAACACCTCCTCCAAAGTTGTAATAACCCCCATAATGTTTTATGATGCATCTTTCTCTCATAAAGCTTCGTATATATCCCTCAAACAGAAACTGACATCAAAGGAAGACGCTGAGACTTCTCGAATTGGAAAAATCAGATATACTGCAATGGACAGATCACCATGTTGGAAAGAGACATTTAAATGTGTTTTGGCCCCTTTCCATGAGTTTATGACATTGTTTCAAATGGGAAGAACAACCTCAAGTTTGAGATACTGCAAGCCACATGTAATTCTAAAGTCCTGCCACTGCCCTTCACTTTTTACACAACACACGTAAAGGACTAATGTGTCACAGAGAGCACAAAAGTTGCAGAACAACCCAGAGATGAAGGAAGTTCAGCAGTGGTCTGAGCATAACATCAAGCTAAATTGTTTTCAGTAAAAGAAGACCGCGACTTGCAGGTTTGTTTTCCCTGTCTGGATTGGTGCAGAACGAAAGAATGATGGTCTGAAATGTGGCCAGGCAATTCCTTGTGGCAGTGACTTTCATAATTATACCACCCTTTATTTTGTTGTCGTCATAATGTGCTTCCTTATGCGTAATGGGAAGGCCCAAGCATAGGTCCATTAGTCGCTGTCACATAAGACTAAAGCTGTACCTCACGGATGTGGCCGAGCAAATCTATAACAACTCTGGAGTTGCTTAATCCTTCTCATTTGGAGGGGTCCTGGTCAGGGAGTTGGACTGCTATAATAACAGGGTTGCACCAGCTATGCACGTGGCTGATCCCTGTCTAAAGTGGTGCACTGTGCAACTAAAGTATGCACCGGAATCCTACACTTAGTATTATAAGTGGCTGAGAACAATTCAAGCATTTCTCCCATGACGTTTTTTGTTTTGCTTAAGTGATGACAGGCCAAAGCATACTGGCAAAACCATGCTAAAAGCACATCTCTGCATGGCATTGAAACACTTCCAAAATAGGCAACGCTGTTGCACAATAGTGCAAACACTCTTTTATCCTTTCACAAGCACGGAATAGCCTACCACACCCCACAAACGTGCTTTGACACCTCATCAGGTGTATGAAGCAACATATAAATGAAAACACAATATGGTATTCCGCATTAAATTATGCTTTTGAGCACAGCCAGCTAAATAAGATCCTCTTTTGGATGAAAGTACAACCTATAATCTTCAAAAGAGTGTCCTTCCCTTTTAAGAGACAATAGGAGGTGTAGTAGAGCCATTTTGATGTATTTAAGCTGAATGTTTTTAATTTTTGGACAATGGACAACAGAAATTTTGAACTGAATGTCACTTGGGCTTGCTAAATTGTTTTCCACTAAGTGTGCCATTCCAAAACATGAAAAACATTTGAGACGGATAAATTGTCTTTTTTTTATTTATTTACATATAACTTGAAAGCAAATGGCACAAGCTACCTAAAAGGTACATTTCAAATGAGAGCCTGCAGGCACTAGCATTTGGAAACCTGCTACATGAGCCTCGAAACACAACGGCGTTATTGCATTTTAAGTGACATTGTGCCATCTATGAGTGTGTTTTAAATGTGAATTTAAAAGTTATGCTCAGCTATTTAGTGTTAAACTCATTTAAGCTGTTTGTCCTTCGTCAGACCAAAAAGCTAAGATAAGCCACTTACTTACAGGTACTTAATTGCATCTTTTTAAGCAAGTCTTCAGCCTAAAATCTATTTTGCGAACCTCTGCCACTAAATTTCTTGAGTTTTCAGTCCCTTAGCATTTAAATAATTAGAAGAAATCAATAGACAGATTCGATTTCCATTACTTACATTACACAATTGATTTTTCAAGTTTGCCACATTTCTACCAACACCTAAATTGGTGGCTTATTCATTTCCCTCTAGCTGGCCGAGCCTGATTTTAGGTCTAATTATATTGTTCACAGCTCATGTCCAACTGGGAGCGATTACCATGAATTCCATTAAAGCTCTGCCTTGTTCGAAGGCCTCCCTGTTACTGTGGTAGGTGAGAGTTGTACAGACTAAGCAAGAGCCTATCTATTTGAAATAATTCAGCACTAGTTGGTGAAGAGCTGCAGATAAGAGTCTTCTGCTTCCTCCTGAATCTTGGATCTGAAATAATGCTCATGATCATTACATTTTTCTCTTTTTCCAACAAAGTCAAAGGTGATCCACTTCTGTGCAAAAGGTGTCTGCCATTTAAATGGAATGTGAATACTAGCATTGGAAAGTGAATAAGATTTTATGAGATGGAAGATGTCCGGTAGGCCTAAACAGGACCAGCGTCAGAGTACGACCAGTGTGGCTGCATTGGGTGGTGACCTGGAGGGGAGCTGTGTTTAGCAGTAACGTAGGACTTAAATTCCCTGCTGCAGAGTACCTGTGGTCAGCTTTCAGACAGCAATAAAAATATCAAGATAACTCGTGTGATTAATGTTCCTGCTAGAGAGAAAGATCAGAGGTTAGTCAAGTGGCAGTTTTGACTGCCACAAAGTAGCGCAGAGGGTTAATATGCCTCCTGCAAGGAAAAGATCTGTATTTTATGTGGCTAGCTGAGTGGATTAGTAAAGCTAACCATTATCAGCACTTTAAAACAAATGACATTTATTCAAGAGCAGATATGGAGAAATGAGTGGCGCCTTTGGTGAATGATGGTGAGGGAATCAGAGGGGGAGGTCAATGGGGGACGGGGCATCCAAAAATATTGTCCCACAGGCGGGGGCTACCAGCACTAAAACAAACCCTGTGTCTAGTAAAAATCTTCCATGAAGGTGCTGCGCTTTGTGAGCACAATGGAAGAAGTAACTGTATATCTGGAACGTTTAATTTTGCCTCCGAAGGAGGCTGAGGACAAGATGCCAACTGAACAAACATACCCTCTGTGGCTCCATTTTCCTGATTTAGCATCCAGAGTTGAAGGTTACTGGTAGAGCATGAAAAAGAGATACCTATCTTTTTGGATCCCTGATGTTCCACAACATCCAACTTTGCCATGCTATAATTATGCAACCTCCAGAAAAATTTAAAATATGAAATTAAAATCATTGACTGTGATAAATCATGAAGCTTTACCCAACTTTGGTTCATCTCCGATCTGAGTAAATGAGAATGCCTAAGCCCAGAACTCCATACAACTTTACTGAGGTAAAGTAACAGCCTCTATTTGACTTTACTTTATTCTATTTGGACTCAGACGATACCTAAGTCCAAGTTAATCACAACATATTGAATTTAGTGTATTTTGATTGCCTTTGTTACCCATAAAATGATTTTTATTATTTCCATATATTGTGATCATGTTTGTCTTCCTTTTGGTTTAGTTTTAATCATTAAGGCTTCAATTATGAGTCCAGTAGAGAGGAGTTTCTGTGTGGAATTCTGTTCCACCCTATCACAAATGGCCTGGTGTTGCCACACCAAAGGCCTCATTATGACCCTGGCGGTCACCAGACCGCCAAGGGGCACGATCGCAGTCGGACCGCTGCCAAAGTGGCAGTCCGACCGCAACATTATGACTGTGGCAAAGGCGCCACTGCCAGACTGCCGGCACCATCAGGTTGCCATCAGACGACAGCCTGGCGGTCTCGGTGGTTGGAATCCTCCAGGGCAGCACTGCCCTGGGGATTATGAGTCCCATGTCTGATAGCCTTTGCATGGTGGTATCCCCGCCATGCAGAGGGGGGCGGAAAGGGGATGCTGGGTGCCCCATTGGGGCCCGTGCACTGCCCATGCATTCGGCCTGGGCAGTGCAGGGGCCCGCATGGACAGCCCGTTGCGCTTTCCACTGCCTGTAATTTGGCCACGTCAATGGTAAGGCCCTGTTCACCGAAGGGCCGGCGGGCGGAAAACCTGTTTCCACCTGCCGACCCATGCGGTGAACTCCTAATAGGGCTGGCGGTGTTCAGGCCACACAGGCGGCCCGATGGCTGTACGGGTTTGGCGGGCGGCGGCCTTAGTTTTTGCATGTCAGGGAACAGCAAATCCGATTTTAAAGACCAGCAAACCTCACTGATAAAATTGCTTTTGGTCTGGGTTGAATAGCAGCCAGGCATCTTCCCACAGCCCCGCCTGACCTCTTCAGGTGTCAGGGAGAAGCATTGAATGCTTCTTCCTGCCATTATAATTCTTCCCCTTTCCTTTCTTATGCTCCTGTCCCATCTCCTTCCTCCACCTCATACAGCCCCACACATATATCTCTGGTTTGTAGAATGCTTTTTACTACTGGCCACTTAGCAAGATTAACCATCTGAGGTGGGCAAGAGAGCTGGCAGGACAAAAGGCAGTCATAACATGCATTATTTTGACTTGCTTATCCCAAATTGGGATGACAGGATCTGCTCATATTCAATCCTGGAGACTTTCTAGTTGACTCCAAACTCAGCAGGAGGAAAAATGATCTCTAACCCTGTCTAGTAGGAAAAGAGCTCAACTAAATAAGGAAGTGGCTAGGGAGCTGTAGAGAGGCCTGCCTTGTGGCAGAATGGCTCTGTCATCCTGAAACAGGGACTCCTTGGTCATTTTGCATGAGGTGAAGAGGAAATGTTGCAATATGAGATGGGTACAGGATGAGAAAGTAGCCAAGGTTGTGCAAGGAAAATTATCTAATCAATGGGTAGTGCACAGGATAACACTGGCACCTTACCACCACCACTTCAGAACATTCCTGGGCCTAAGAAGACTGCACTTGAAGAAGTCCGTGCTGGAAGAAACAAGGCTCCTGACTTCTGCTGAAGACGAGTCCTTAAGGACATCTCTTGGTATTGAGGGGTTGGAGCTGCTCTCCATGAGTCAAGGGTTTGCCTGCTACCTGGGCACAAAAAAGGACTCCTGATTCCAAGAAGACCAAATTGACCACAGAAAAATGGAACCCGCAAGAGGCCTGGCTGGAGAGTTACCTAGTGGTTAGAAGTATGCCTGAACTCCTGGACACTGCAGGACTGATCACACAATACTTCCCCAGCAGTTGGAGAAAAGTGGGACTTGTCAAAGGGGATTGCATCCAAAGTGGGCAATAAAACAAGGTTGATCCAGCACCTGAGCTTTTTGCTGCACTAAAAGAGGGTTCAGCTGCACCTGGTGTTAAAAAGAATCCAGCCTTGTGAAGCCCTACCTGCCTCCAAATTCCAGCCTTGCTCCACCAGAGGTTTCTGAGAACCAAAAATATAAAACCTTGGACCATATTGAGGTGGTAAATTGATCCAATTGATAATGCAACCTTGCTGTCTACAAAATCCATCTTTGTATTTCTCTGACCTTTTGATGCTTTGCTTTTTCCATTGCCTTCAACTGAAGCTCGATGACTCAGTATCTACCTTCAACACACCCTCATCAACCACAGCTTTTGATCTTGCTCTACTGAAGGACTTTAATTTCTAATACAAAGACCAGATCAGAAGGTCAAAACCTAGAGTGATGGAATAGTGGCCAATACATGTACATGGTGGACGCAGTCCTTTAAGCTCCTGCATCCCAGGACCCTAATCAGTGGGGATGGCTCATCTGCTGTGGGGAGCTGACTTTCACCATGCCTGGAGGCAGTTGTGGGAGGGGGGCTTTGTGGCAAGGGTCAGCAGCCTACTGCACAGGAGCAGTGTTAGAGCTGCCAATCACTTTGCTTTTTGCTCTTTAAATATGGCATGGAGGAGTAGGCCTCCACACTTCTCCACTTGTCAGGGGCTTCGAGCCTCTGAAGAAGGAGCACAGGTGTTATATCCCTCTGCCTGGAGAGGTACTTAAGAGGCTGAGGGGCCAGGCAAGACATGGAAAAAAACTAAACGGAGCAGAGTTGAATTCTGATGCGCTGAGCTAATTCTGCACAAGGGAAAATACACAAGAGTAAGTCATACTAGGCACTTTTTGTATACCAGTAAAAATCTGGAATACTTGTTTGTGTCTCTCTGCTTCATTAATTGTGTTTTGAAATGTTCAAAATTCTCATCTTCAGATGTCTGTTGAATTCTGTAAAGGAACACATTTCTTATTACATACAACCATTGTTGTTTGTCTATCATATGTCTCAGGTTCTAGGAATTAGTTCTAAATGGCAACCTCTTTTTCTACCTTTAAAGCAATTATCAGAGGACTTCTGATGTCCAATACTGATGTGATGAAGAGGGTGAGAATCTCACTGACACAGCGGCTGAAGGTAGAACTATAGAAAGCACAAGAGAAACATATGCCCACTGGGATTAAGACAGAATTTAAGAGATTGACTGTATTGGGGGTAAGACATTAACACAGCTGAAAGGGCCCTACTTACCTTGAGGAGAACAGTATACGAGATTGGGAATAAAGCTTACTTCCTCTTGATTAATATTCTTAATGCAAGACTGAACAAAACAAGGCCCACTTGCCTGAAGACTGGAATGGTAACATAAAATAGCAGTACAAGAAGAAAGCAAATATTTTTAAAAAATTCAATGCGAAAATATATTCTAAGGAAAATACATAGTTGATGCAGAAGTTCTCCGTGATGCTGGTGAAGGAGCTGTTGGCACCCGTGTAAGAAAATGAGATCAAACTAGCGATTAAGAAGTTAAAAACGAGTAAAGCAGTGGGGTGGGCCTGCTTCACTGATAGATTCTATAGGACATATTCTTCTAAATTGGCACCGCACCCTTGCAGGTTCTGCTGGTAGGATTATGCCAACTATGGAAGAAGCTAACATGTAGTGATATCAAAGCCAGGTAAAGACTATACTGAATGTACAGCATAGAGGCTAATCCTGCTTAGATGTTAGGGTACACTTGAAGGTGCTCGTGATGTATCCACCCGCTCCCAAGCCTGATACATGAAGATCAATCTGTTTTTGTAATGGTAAGGCAGACTTTTATTAATATCCACAAACTGTTCCACCATTGAAAAAGCAAAAAAAGAAAATAAACCAAAAGTTGTGTCAGTGGCTTTAGACAGGGTGAACTGGGCATTCAGGTAGTAATGCTAACTGAGTGCCGTCCACAAAGATTCAGAAGAAGGTCAGTGAAGGTGGTTGCACTTCGTATTATTCGATCTGAGAATACACAACACAATTCGGTGTGGATATTAAGGTGTGATATTTATATATAGCCATCTGTTATTTCCCTACAACAATATAGGAGCAGTACACGTTTTCCAAGAATTCTGGGGAGAACTGATCCATTTTACACTTAGACTTAAAGAAATACATTAACCCTGATGAAGTCCTCTTGAAGGACGGAATGTGTTGGCCAGCCTGTTTCTTTGATGTATTGAAGGATAATCAAGATAATTCATTTGTGACTTCATACCACAGCTCCCATGTTATTGTGATATTGGAGAAGAAGACATTGATATTAGCACCATTGAACTATGTGTACTTCATGAAAGTAGGAGAGAAGAAACAAAGAGACCAAGGTGGTCATTCTGACCTCGGCGGTAAAAGGCGCCTACCGCCGGTCAGAAATCCTCCATAATCCCGCCGCGGTCGCGGAAACCCGCCACGGTCATTCTGACCCGCAGAAGGCAAACCTCCGAAAATCCGACCGCCACAACAGACCGCCAGACCAGCGGTCGGCGGAAAGGTGGAGGTGACCAAACCTCCACCGCCACGCCAACAGAAATACGCCCATCCCATTACGACCCACGAATCCACGCGGCGGTCATTCAAACGCGGTATTCCATTGGCAGGACACACCGCCGCGGTCAGAATACACACAAACGAACAAAACTCAGCCACATTGGACGATTTGAATCCCACACACCTGATACACATACACACACCACTCCCACACACACAATACAATATAAAACACACACCCACATCACCCACAAACCCCTACGCTAAAAAATTCGTCAAGAAGGCAAGAGCGAGACACCAGCATCCAAAAAATAACAGCCACAGCCACTCAACACCATCACCCACACACTATCCACACACAAAACAACACACACCACCACACTCAACTCACTTAAATACACATACTCCACCCCACACATCATACACACCACCCCATGGCACCCCAAAGACAACCCCGCTTCACAGACGAAGAACTCAGGGTCATGGTGGAGGAAATCGTTCGGGTAGAGCCCCAGCTGTTCGGCACACAGATACAATACACCAGCATTGCCCGGAGGACGGAGCTATGGCAGAGGATTGTCGACAGGGTGAACGCAGTGGGACAGCACCCCAGAAATCGGGAAGACATCAGGAAGCGATGGAACGACCTACGGGGGAAAGTGCGTTCCATGGTATCCAGGCACAACATCGCCGTGCAGAAGACTGGCGGAGGACCCCCACCTCAACCCCCACAATTCACATCATGGGAGGAGGAAGTCTTGAACATCCTGCATCCTGACGGCCTCGCAGGAGTCGGCGGAGGAATGGATACTGGTAAGTTGAAGCTTCAATACTGCTTCCCCCCCACCTGCATGCCAAATCAGACCCCAAACCTCACCCCCATCCTCGAACCCCACCCTCACCCCCACCCCCATCGTCACCCCCACCCTCACCCCCACCACCATCCTCACCCCCACCACCATCCTCACCCCCACCCCCAGCACACCTATTCCCCGCCAATGTCTCACCATCACAACCCACACATCCCAAAACCTAGGCCTGCATGCGTCCACTAAGCATGGACACCCATCACCAAAGCATGCCCAATGCATATACACATCCCCCCCACAAGCCACCCTCACCAAAGCCCCCACACACGAATGCCAGCACTTGGGGACACGGGAACCCACAGATACACCCATATGCCACACATTGAAACTATAACCATACCTCTATACCCCTGCAGGACCCGACCGTCAACACACCGCGGCGGAGGGGCCAGAATTCTCCACACCCCCCACCCAAGAGGCCGTCAGCGATGACAGCAGCTCTGTCGACCAGGACACCGATGACCAGCCCGGACCATCGGGGACCTCTGGACAGTCGGTTCCCCTCACACAGGCCCAGGCCACTACAGACCCAAACCCCTCTGGGAACACCAGCACAGCTCCCACCCAGCGGGCCCATGCCTCTGTCTCCAGGGCGCGTCAATCTGCGGTGTGTCTACCACTACAGGGCACCCAGGATAACCCACCACCCCAACAACAACAGGGACCTGGGGGCAGTGGTAGTGGGCACACCGGCCAGGGGGCAGAGGCCCAGGGAAACAGGGGAACTCGGAGGGCAGCTGTGCGACAGGGGGGGGAGGAGAGGCCCAGGGAACCCACTCTCCACGAGGTCCTCACCACCATCATGGGAGCATACAACCGCTCCCAGGAGACGATGGCGACGGTACTGGCCCGGTTCCAGGAGATCCAGGTGCTGCAGGAGGAACTCTATCGGGGGTACAGGGAGGACATCAGAGCCATCAACACCACCCTGGTTACCATGGTAGGGCTGCTGCAGGACCTCGTCAACAACAGGGCGGACACTGAACAACACCCAAGGGCCCCTGCCACTAGCCTGGACCAAGAACAGCCAACCACCTCCGCCGGCGCTAGTGGACAGGAGGCCCCCGCACAGCAGCAGCCCACCAGACCCCCACCTCCTGCAGGAGAAGAACCACCCCGCAAGAGGGCCCTGAGATCTCGCAAGAAGACAGAGTAGGATGTCAAGACCCCCGCCAGCAATGGATACCACCTGATGTCATCCCACTGTCCCACATAGTCACCCTGTCCATCCTTGAACTGCCCATGCTCCATCTCTCCACAGGCCTCTGGACAATGCACCTGTGTGACTGTTACTCTGGACTCTGCCATGGACATTCCTTCACCATAGCCCCCACCCACTTGAAACCACCCATCCCATTTTGAGCACTTAAATAAACACCTATTTTGCACCAAAATATCTGGAGTCTGGCTGTGATTTCAATAGATTGTAATTGACATGACAGTGCAAATATGTCCTTGTACATGGTGAAGTCAACAAACAGCTGCCACAAAGCTGTAGTCCATGGGGAAACGAAGCACAGGACTCGTAGTGGGGACCCCAGATCTGAAATAGGGAGGGAAAAGCCAAAACTCAGTCATCATACACTGGGGCAAATAGACAGGCAGCAGAGATGCTGGAGAGTAGTTAACTTTTAATAAATTATCTTTGAAATGTTACCTGTGTCCTATTGGAAGTACTGTTCAATGATTCTGTCCCTGTTGTCTGTTTCAGCCCCGTCGTCTTCCTCCTCGTCACTCTCCTCAGGTTCCACCGCTGCCACAACACCACCGTCTCGACCATCCTCCTGCAGGAAAGGCACCTGGCGGCGCAAAGCCAGGTTGTGAAGCATGCAGCAGGCCACGATGATGTGACACACCTTCTTAGGTGAGTACATTAGGGATCCACCTGTCATATGCAGGCACCTAAACCTGGCCTTTAGGAGGCCAAAGGTGCGTTCGATCACCCTCCTAGTACGCCCATGGGCCTCATTGTACCGTTCCTCTGCCCTGGTCCGGGGATTCCTTACTGGGGTCAGTAGCCACGACAGGTTGGGGTACCCAGAGTCCCCCACTAGCCATACACGGTGTCTCTGTAGCTGTTCCATCACGTAAGGGATGCTGCTATTCCTGAGGATGTAGGCGTCATGCACTGACCCTGGGAATTTGGCATTTACATGCGAGATGTACTGGTCAGCCAAACACACCACCTGGATGTTCATTGAATGGTAATTTTTTCTGTTCCTGTACACCTGCTCCCTGTCTCTTGGGGGAACCAAAGCCACATGGGTCCCATCAATGGCACCAATTACGTTGGGAATATGTCCAAGGGCGTAGAAATCACCCTTCACTGTAGCCAATTCGCCCACCTCAGGGAAAATGATGTAGTTCCTCACGGATTTCATCAGGGCAGACAACACTCTGGATAACACCTTCGAAAACATGGGCTGAGACATCCCAGAAGCAATTCCCACGGTTGTCTGAAATGACCCACTTGCCAAGAAATGTAGTACTGACATGACCTGCACCAGAGGGGGAATCCCTGTGGGTTGGCGGATGGGGGACATCAGGTCGGGCTCCAGCTGGGCACACAGTTCATGGATAGTGGCACGGTTAAGACGGTAGGTCAGGATAATGTGGCGTTCTTCCATTGTCGACAGGTCCACCAGCAGTCGGTACACGGGAGGATTCATCCGTCTCCTCGCCCAACCCAGCGGACGGTGCCTAGGAAGGACAACATGGAGCACACAGTCAAGCAACCCACAGGTACGTACTCACAGCTAGCACAGTATACGATTCTCTATGCACTGAATGGCATGTCTGAGTGGCTATGCAAGGCCTAGGCCTGTGTGACGCAGTTGAAATTGAGCCATGTGGGCCCTGGAAATGGCGGCTGCCTGACCTGTGAAGTGTGACAATGGGATGTGAGGTCAATGCGCTGGCGTGGCACACCGCGGCGGGCGGCGGTCGAAGACCGCGGCGCGAAGCCGCATTGGTTAACATTGAAGCCTATGGGTTTCAGGAGCCAATGGCGAAGGGCGCCGGCGGTGGCGGGACACACCGCCGTGGTACGCACCGCCGCGGACGTGACCGCCATTTTCTATCTACTTATCCACTTGTCGATGGGGTCCTCCCCCAGTATGCGCTACTCTACGGTCCTCCAGACCAACAAGTGAGTTTAATTCAATATGGATTTGGGGCCACTGGCTGGCTTGGGGGCCTGGCGGGGGGCCTGGCGGGGATGGGGGGCATGTTGGGCCTGGCGGGGGGCATGGCGGGGGGCCTGGCGGGGGGCCTGGCGGGGATGGGGGGCATGTTGGGCCTGGCGGGGGGCCTGGCGGGGGGCCTGGCGGGGATGGGGGGCATGTTGGGCCTGGCGGGGGGCCTGGCGGGGATGGGGGGCATGTTGGGTCTGGCGGGGGGCATGGCGGGGGGCCTGGCGGGGATGGGGGGCATGTTGGGCCTGGCGGGGGGCCTGGCGGGGATGGGGGGCATGTTGGGCCTGGCGGGGGGCATGGCGGGGGGCCTGGCGGGGATGGGGGCATGTTGGGCCTGGCGGGGGGCCTGGCGGGGATGGGGGGCATGTTGGGCCTGGCGGGGGGCATGGCGGGGGGCCTGGCGGGGATGGGGGGCATGTTGGGCCTGGCGGGGGGCCTGGCGGGGATGGGAGGCATGTTGGGCCTGGCGTGGGGCATGGCGGGGGGCCTGGCGGGGATGGGGGGCATGTTGGGCCTGGCGGGGGGCCTGGCGGGGATGGGGGGCATGTTGGGCCTGGCGGGGGGCATGGCGGGGGGGCCTGGCGGGGATGGGGGGCATGTTGGGCCTGGCGGGGGGCATGGCGGGGGACCTGGCGGGGATGGGGGGCATGTTGGGCCTGGCGGGGATGGGGGGCATATTGGGCCTGGCGGGGGGCATGGCGGGGGGCCTGGCGGGGATGGGGGGCATGTTGGGCCTGGCGGGGGGCCTGGCGGGGATGGGGGACATGTTGGGCCTGGCGGGGGGCCTGGCGGGGATGGGGGGCATGTTGGGCATGGCGGGGGGCATGGCGGGGGGCCTGGCGGGGATGGGGGGCGTTGGGCCACTGGAAAGGAAAATGCTGAGAAACTTGAACGTGGTATTTCTCCCTCCCTGTACGTGTCACATAGGTCCGCGCCCATGAGAAGATCGGGATTTGGCGTGCCATCGCCAAGGAAGTCCGGGCCCTGGGGGTCCACCATCGACGGGGCACCCACTGCCGCAAGAGGTGGGAGGACATCCGCCGCGGGACCAAGAAGACCGCCGAGTCTCTGCTGGGGATGGCCTCCCAACGTAGGCGGGGTGCCTGCCGTCAACTGAGCCCCCTGATGTTCCGGATCCTGGCGGTGGCCTACCCTGAATTGGATGGGCGCGTGAGGGCAGCACAGCAGACACAAGGGGGTGAGTACAAGCATTATCTACTCTGTTGTCGCGCAGTGGAGGTGTCTGGGTGGGGGAGGAGGGCTGGGGGTCCCCCTAGGCCAGGGCGATATCTGTAGGCTGGGCACCCCCGTAAGCCCCTGTGTCCCCAGCCACCACCCTCAGTAGTTTGTCAGTACAGCCATCCCTGGGCCGTGTCATCCATGGGTGCAGTTGTCAACTCTAGGCGTGTAGGGCATGTTCCACGGAATGCGTAGCGTACCCCAAGTGCGCAACTTAGTGCAGGGGGCATCTGTGTCTGTCATGTCCGCTAACTGTACCGGAGATCCATGTACTCAATATCCCTTTATTTCTCTCTCCCCCCCCCTTTTTGTTTGTCTTTCTGTGCTTGTGTGCATCAGCATCATCAGGCGGAGGAGAAGTGGCATCGGGGCAGGAGGGAGCTGCATCTCACATGGCCCAGGAGGGCCATGCCACAGAGTCAGACTGGACCAGTGAGACGGAGGGCGAGGGGAGCTCTACGACGGGGACAACTGGACCCTGCAGCGACACGGACACGTCCTCGGAAGGGGGCTCCCTTGCGGGGGTGGCACCATCCGTGCCCCCGCCATTACAGGTACAGCCGCCACCCAGCGCACCATCTCTGCCCTCCCAGCAGCCCCTTAGCGTTCGCCCCGTGCCCGCTCTGCCAGGAAGCCGGGCATCTCCTTCGCCCCAGGCACCTCAGGCCCTGCCCCTGTTACCCCCGCTGCCCTCAGTGAGGAGGTCATTGACCTCCTCCGAACGCTCATTGTTGGGCAGACTACCCTTTTGAATGCCATCCAGGGGGTGGAGAGGGAGGTTCATCGCAGCAATGCGTACCTGGAGGGCATTCATTCGTGTCAGGCTGCCCATCAGCGATCGTTCCAGGCTCTGGCCTCAGCACTGACGGCAGCCATTGTCCCTGTCTCCTGCCTGCCTCTACTAACTCCCTCCTCCCAGTCTCCTGTTCCTCTGCCTGTCCCACCCACACCATCAGACCAGCCTGCACACACCTCAACACCCAAGAGAAGCTCATCCAAACATAAGCACCACAGATCACGCAGACATTCACACACGCAACATTCCGATGCAGACATGCCAACAGTCACTACCACCTCTGTGACCCCCACCTCCTCGTCTCCCTCCTCCCTCCCTGTGACGTCTACACTCACACCTCCATTCACCTCACCATCAGCCAGTGTTTCCATCACCAGCACACCCTCCACTCCAGTCCGCACACGTGCAGTCACCACCCCCACTGCCATTTACACGTCCCCTGTGTCCTCTCCCACTGTGTCTGTCACCCCCTCTTCCACACCACACAAACGCAGCCACCCACCCACCCAACAGCCATCCACCTCACGACAGCCTATCCCTCCTGCACCTGCACCCAAAGACAGCAAACGTGACTCACCTACAACCACATCCTCTCCCTCCACTCCCATTCCCACTGTACCTACCACTCTCCATTGTCCCAAGAAGCTCTTCCTCGCCACTACTAACTTCTTTCCTGACCCTGAGCCCCCCCCTCCTTCTCGTCGGGGTAAGAAGAGCACCTCAGCCACCACCAGCCCTGCAGCCCCCTTGACAAGGGTGCAGGGGTATTGGAGCCCGCCAGCCCGCATGTCTGGATCTTCGCCCAGCAGCAAGGGGACAGCCAGCCCACCCCCTGGGAAGAGGAGCAGAAGGCGGAAGGGTCGCCGCAGGAGCCCGCCTTCTACATCCCCCCCGGACACCACCCAGAGACAGTCACCAGCCACAGCTCCAAAGGGAGGAAAGGGCCACAGGCCCACGACTAAGGAGGGCAAGGGCAGCAAGTCAGAGAGGTCAGGCAGCAGGCCTGCTGCCCAGGAGGAGCCCACAACCCCCATAGCCGCTGCCCCGGGAGGAACCGGCACAGCTGCCCCGGGAGAGCCCACCACCCCCATAGCCGCTGCCCAGGGAGGACCCAGCCCAGCTGGCCAGGAGGGCCCCACCACCCACAGCCCAGGTGGGCAGGGAAGGAGCACCATCCCCGCTGCCCAGGAGGGCACCACCAGGCAATTAGCAGTTGGCCATAGACCGTCCGCCGTCTCAAGAACCGCTGAACTGGGCCCTTCAGGGCAAGAACCGCTGAACTGGGCCCTTCAGGGCAAGAACCGCTGAACTGGGCCCCGCCGTCTCAAGCACGGCTCCGCTGGGCCCCACCGTCTCACGCACCGCTCCGCTGGGCCCCGCCGTCTCAAGAACCGCTGAACTGGGCCCTTCAAGGCAAGGAGCGCTGAACTGGGCCCCGCCGTCTCAAGAACCGCTGAACTGGGCCCCGCCGTCTCAAGCACCGCTCCGCTGGGCCCCGCCGTCTCAAGCACTGCTCCGCTGGGCCCCGCCGTCTCACGCACCGCTCCGCTGGGCCCCGCCGTCTCAAGAACCGCTGAACTGGGCCCTTCAAGGCAAGGAGCGCTGAACTGGGCCCCGCCGTCTCAAGAACCGCTGAACTGGGCCCCGCCGTCTCAAGCACCGCTCCGCTGGGCCCCGCCGTCTCACGCACCGCTCCGCTGGGCCCCGCCGTCTCAAGAACCGCTGAACTGGGCCCTTCAAGGCAAGGAGCGCTGAACTGGGCCCCGCCGTCTCAAGAACCGCTGAACTGGGCCCCGTCGTCTCAAGCACCGCTCCGCTGGGCCCCGCCGTCTCACGCACCGCTCCGCTGGGCCCCGCCGTCTCAAGAACCGCTGAACTGGGCCCTTCAAGGCAAGGAGCGCTGAACTGGGCCCCGCCGTCTCAAGAACCGCTGAACTGGGCCCCGCCGTCTCAAGCACCGCTCCGCTGGGCCCCGCCGTCTCACGCACCGCTCCGCTGGGCCCCGCCGTCTCAAGAACCGCTGAACTGGGCCCTTCAAGGCAAGGAGCGCTGAACTGGGCCCCGCCGTCTCAAGAACCGCTGAACTGGGCCCCGCCGTCTCAAGAACCGCTGAACTGGGCCCCGCCGTCTCAAGAACCGCTGAACTGGGCCCCGCCGTCTCAAGAACCGCTGAACTGGGCCCTTCAGGGCAAGAACCGCTGAACTGGGCCCCGCCGTCTCAAGAACCGCTGAACTGGGCCCTTCAGGGCAAGGACCGCTGAACTGGGCCCTACAAGGCAAGGAGCGCTGAACTGGGCCCTTCAGGGCAAGGACCGCTGAACTGGGCCCTACAAGGCAAGGAGCGCTGAACTGGGCCCTTCAAGGCAAGGAGCGCTGAACTGGGCCCCGCCGTCTCAAGAACCGCTGAACTGGGCCCTTCAGGGCAAGAACCGCTGGCCCTTTGGCAGACGTGGCAGGGCAGGATCTATCTCGGGCAGGGCTGCAGGATGTCCTCTGGCCAACTTGCCTCCTCCAGTGGCAGTGGGGTCTGTTATGGACTGTATGGACTGTGGCTTTGCTCTCCCCAGGAGGGCCCAGTGGGCAGGCCACCCACTGTATGGACTGTATGGACTGTGGCTTTTCTCTCCCCAGGATGGCCCAGTGGGCAGGCCACCCACTGTATGGACTGTATGGACTGTGGCTTTGCTCTCCCCAGGATGGCCCAGTGGGCAGGCCACCCACTGTATGGACTGTATGGACTGTGGCTTTGCTCTCCCCAGGATGGCCCAGTGGGCAGGCCACCCACTGTATGGACTGTATGGACTGTGGCTTTGCTCTCCCCAGGATGGCCCAGTGGGCAGGCCACCCACTGTATGGACTGTATGGACTGTGGCTTTGCTCTCCCCAGGATGGCCCAGTGGGCAGGCCACCCACTGTATGGACTGTGGCTTTGCTCTCCCCAGGATGGCCCAGTGGGCAGGCCACCCACTGTATGGACTGTTTGGACTGTGGCTTTGCTCTCCCCAGGATGGCCCAGTGGGCAGGCCACCCACTGTATGGACTGTTTGGACTGTGGCTTTGCTCTCCCCAGGATGGGCCAGTGGTCATGGAGTCCCCTCGTGGATCTGGCGTCGTGTACTCAAGTGGCTGAGGTGCCCCCCCTTCCTTTCCCCTGAGGTGCCTGTCCTATTTTCTTTCTGATGCCCCTGCAGTGTTCTCTCCGTGGAGTTCTTGTCGTGGGACTGGGCCTTGCCCCTTTGCACAGGACCCCTGTGATCCACGGACAGTGGTTGGACTACATTTAGTAGCTGTATATATTTTGTACATAGTTTATTTATTAATTGGGATTACTGGTGTACATATTTCAATATATCTGCCCGTTTATGATCTCTTCTTTTGGTCTTTGCATTATTTCGGAGGGGGGTGGTTTGTGGGTTGTGACAGTGATCTGTGGGAATGCATTGATGTGTGTGTTGTAGTGGGTGTGGGTGGGTGGGTGTGTGCCGGTAATCTTTTCCCTCCCCTGTGTCGTAGGTGCAGTACTCACCGATGTCTTCCGCGCCGCCGGGCGTGCTCCTGGTATATGAGCAGGAATAGGAGTGCGGGGATGACCTGCAACTCTGGCTCCATACTGCCGGAATCTCGCGTGGAGTGCGTAGAGGTGAGCGTTTTCCCGTTCGTAGTCTGTTTCCGCCGTGTTCTTATCGGCGGTGCTCCCGCCCCGGAAAAGGTGGCAGATTGGTGGGTCGTAATAGGGTGGGCGGTACATTGTCTGCCGCCGGGCTGTTGGCGGGAACCGCCGCGCTGTTTGTTTGTACCGCTGTGGCGGTCGGAGTGTTAAGTTGGCGGGCTGTGTTGGCGGTTCCCGCCAGGGTCAGAATTGCATATTTTAGACCGCCGGCCTGTTGGCGGCTTGGCCGCCGCTTTATCACCGACCGCCAGGGTCAGAATGAGGGCCCAAGTTCTATAATACAATTGTTGGGCTCTTGAGGCACTCCTTTTGGTGTGTTTTCTCTGTTTAAATGTACTTATGGTTTTAGAGTAGTTTGACCATCAAAGGGTGAGCGTGGACCACTCCTTACTTGCAGCACTAGCACTTGTGCAGCTGTCTTTAGTCAGAACTACTCTTGCTTTGGGATTATTAGTAATGCTAAATGAGGTTGAGTGGAGGTAAATGGTGTAACTGACCGTTATCAACTACATAGGTGATCACAACTTTTGTCTTATCCACATAGAACATCCTCTTCCTCTTGAGCAGAATGTTATGCACCATGGTGGCTGTATCTGTTATTTGGCCATAAGGCTTCTTGCAGCATAGGGGAGCGAGAGCAGAGCCAAAGATGTAGGCCATACTCATGTGCTTCCACTAGTGATGATTATCAGGTGTGTGTGATTTTCGTCATATTATTTCTGTTTGCCTGTCTTTTTTCAATTCATAGTTCTAAATACCTTATGCTAAGATATCCACCAATACTATGGAGAGCTCCTTTTGTCTAACAGGTGCCTAAAATACCCCTGTAAAGAATATTGAAAACATTGCGCAAGATAATGCAATTTGTCATATGAGTGAACATTAGCTGTACAAGATTTAAAGGGAAAGAAGTTTGCTTCGAGAAACATTGATATTTGAAAAGGTAGATGATTTCAGTCCCTGGTTTCTCGGGTAAGATTAGCACAACAATGCAAAAGCATTGAGAAGAGATGCCACAAAGGACGACAGGTGTTGATGATGGGAAAAGGCATGACATGTAACAATTGGGGGCTGAATAAATCATCAGAGCTTCTAGCAGTGTTGGCGGACAAGGGTATGGAAGTAAACTATGCAGCTGGGTCTCTGCTAAAGACAGCAAAGTGGGAAGACACAGATCTGCAGCAATGCTTAAAAGAACATTGGGTGCCAAAGAAGCTCCATTTGTCAGTCTTTGATTGCTAAAATATTAATAAAGAAAAACTCCTTCTACCACCATCAGTTGATCAGAGAAAATGCTTCCTTAGGCTGATGGAAACCTGGTTTGTATACAGCTGACACTGACCTGGGATAGCCGATTTCATCAGAATGTAAAATCGTCCACATAAGCTATACAACTGGGAGAGAAAAAGGCATGACTGTACAGTTCTTCCAGAATTACCATGCACTGAGATCTACATAATATTCTGCCCAGCGGGTGACTACAAAATAGAAAGGCGACTCAAACACATTCTTTGGTAGAGAAGTCATGTACCATATCTGAGATACAGTAACTCCTTTATAGAAGACATTTTTATTTTGTCTTTACAATTGCAACCCAGGTTAAAATGATCATGCTAAAAGACTTAGGACCTGATTTAGATTTCAGTGGACAGGTTACTCCATCACAACGGTAACAGATATCCCATCCACTGAAATATAAATCCCACAGGAAATAATGGGATTTATAATTCAGTGGACAGGATATCCATCACTGTTGTGACGAAGTGACCCATCCGCAGAAGTCTAAATCAGGTCCTTAATGTGGACTGACTCACTTTAGAATCAACGGGTCCTCTTAAAAATACTGAAGTTAGAGGACATATACAGTTAGAGAAAGACCCTCACCCTACACAGTTGTCCATATAGTAGGGCTAGCTTTTGTAGTACAATTGACATCCCAGCAGTAGTAAAACAACATTTGCTAGCAATATACTATTGGCCATAATCACGCTCAGCCTTATCACAATAACAGATTACCTCAATAAAATAAAAAAAATCTAAGCCATGTGGCAAACTCAAATGACATTCTAGAAACTTTCTATTCGCCTTTCATGCATATGCCTGGCTGTTCTCTGGGTTAGGCCACCAGGATGATATTACCTCAGTTTCGCACTTAGGAAGCTGTTTTTCCATTGACGGTAGACACTCTTATGAAATTGCACGACTGGTGCACAAACATATCTATTCAGATGACTTGGCCAAAAAAATAAAAATAAAATCCCTTGGGGCACACAAAAACTCTGAAGAGCTGATTCGTGGAAATAGTAGCATTATCCATGCCTTAGTTCTGAAACTCACTTTCCCCTGCTGTTCACCTCCTTATGCATCTTCAAAAGGGAATTTAAATGAATTCTTCTTAATCTCCATTTCTTTTTTTGGGTCCTGATTTCACAACCAGTAGTTTCACTCTCTTCTTGAAGATTAAAAGCTACACGCCATTCCCAGTTCTTAACTGACTATAGCCAGTGCTGAATGATGTTCTATCGATAGCTATACTCCTCAAAGCAGAGAAAAAGGTTAATTATTGGACAGTTATGGCCCTATTTCACCATGTTAAAAGGAGAGCCACCTTTTCTAGGCCTATCTCTTGTTGCAGGCTACATCCCTCTGACAGTAAAGGCTAGCTGTCGTCACCAGTCCTGCTTGAATGGAGGATCCTGAAATAATAAGTTCTTACAGATGTCTCTCTTTGCTATCAGTATTGAAAGATATATTAGGCTCTTCTGCCACCTATTCAAAACACTTAGCCCTGTGCCAATCCCAAATAATATCAAAGAGTGGCTTACCTTGATTTTGGCACCCAATATTTTACTCAGTAAACCACTGACTTTGCTGCAAGAGCCAGCTAGCAACTGACATTTCACAAACCTGTGCTTTTCATCTGCATCTGCTACACTGCTTCCTTACACCTTGATGTTCATTGTGAAAACTTGGTCATCTTTAGGGGGGTTGAATCAGCCCAATGAAGTGTAAAGAGATGGTTGTGCTTTAACAGAGCTGGCTTCATTGTCTTATAAAGAAAGTCAAAAGATACTTGCCATCAATCCTGGACGCGAGCTCCAGGAAGTCTTTCTTCCAGATCTCGTAAGACTTTGTTCCTTTCGATTCTTCTGCAGCAACCATATCCCACTACCACAGAGACACTTCCTTATTGATGGTTCTCAGCTCCTCTAGATGATGTCCCCACTTACCCCCTTTGGTCAAGCCCTGCGCAGTCCACCATGAACATAGATGAAAGTATTCGAACCTAGCCACATCCCCACCTGTCCGCATCAGTAAATTTTGCCAAATGATCAGGGTTTCCCCACCTTAAAATCCAAATTTTTGAAGTTCACCCTCTGTAATGGTTGCCTAAGACCATCCTTCTGCCATTCCGGAGTTCCACGGGAGTCCCAAAAGGGAGCCAAATCTGATCAATAATGTATTTCCATAATTTTCCTTACAGAGACCCAGGTTCTATGGGCTGACTGAAGGACCTCTAGGCGATCTCTTTTAAAAAAATTGGGGTCATCAAACTTGTACAAGAAAATTCCTGGCCAAGGTCAGGGAGCATAGCAGTATACAATGGCCCCAAGTGGGTAATATTGGGGGTCCTTGTTAAGATGTGGAAATTGTTAACCTGAAAAGTATAGCAATACTTTTGGTAGTGAGGCAGGGCCAATCCTCATTGTTTCAGCTGCTTCCTTAGCTTCTTCCAGGCTTCTTCTTTATCCCCTTGGATGCACATATGAAACTAGGGCCCATATGTATACTTTTTTAGTGTCGTATTTGCGCCATTTTTTGATGCAAAAGAGGCGCAAACTTACAAAATACAGCTGTATTTTGTAAGCTTGTGCCGCGTTTGCGTCAAAAAGCAGCGCAAATGTGGTGCTAAAAAAGTATAAATATGGGCCTAGATATCTTACCTTGCATCCTCCCAATCTGCTTTTCTGGAAACTGTAATGGTATAGTATTAAACAGGAAAGTCACTTTCGAGAGAATCATCATCTTTATGAGATTTACCCTACCATGTATAACAGCAGATTTTCCCACCTTCTCAATAGTCTGTCTGTTTCCTTACATACTTTGACTAGGTTTTGGCCCAGCATTTCATTCAAAATATGAGGGATTGGGACCCCTAAAAATGTAATCTGGTAGGTAAACTATCCAGTTAAAACTGGCCCACTAATTTACTTTGAATGGCCATGGTATACTTTGATCTCAGGAACATGTCAACGTTATAGCCACAGATGAGAAACTATACATAGGCAGGAAGGTTTCACTGCTAGGACCTGTACCCCTTTATCTGTGGGTATTGCCAAGGAAGTAATGCTAACCTTGGAAGAGCTCTATGGTTCCAGGCATTCAGGTGTGAGTTGGAAAAAACTCTCTCCAAAGGTCTATGTCAGGCAGTCATGAATTCTTCAGTTGCAGAAACTAGGTCTTCTGCTTTCTCACCTATTGTTGGCTTAACTTAGTTCAGTGCATTAGGGAAAAGTGAAAGTCCAGGTTATTGCAGCCCCATACAACTCACTGAGCATGTCTGCCGATGTCTGTGCTTTCTGGGTTACTAACAGGGAGCACTGGTTATCCAAACCATCATTCATTACTGAGTTACGCACTTAAGGATCAATATAAATGGAGCATGCATTTCAACATATTTATTTTAAAATGGTTATTTTAAAACTCCTGAATCTAGTGCACGCAATATTTTGTAACAGCACAGAAAATAAGAATTTAAAGATGGTAAGCTTTTGCAAGAACAGTGAAAACAACAGGGGAAATTTAACATCACCATTTGTAGCCTTTATCATCTTCACTGTGCTAAGCGCTATGTTAGTTCTAGTGGATGAATAAACAATACACCTATTTCTTCAGTTTCAAAGGTGGTGTGCATACCTGGGACAGCATAGTCTATTGTCTGTTTGGAATAGCCTGCCAGCTATTTTGAGCATAGGGGCAATAAAATTGTGTCTGTACGAGAACGCAGTCCTGACACCAGTCAGTAAAGGCCACATGCTTTGCAGAGTCTTCGGGAGTCTTGCTGGAGACTGCTTCAGTTATGGTAGAATCTGTTGCTTTGCCCATCTGGATGTAGATCTGTAACCTGGGGGAAGCTTCTCTTTCTCTCCCCCCCCCAAATATCATGGGCTTTTATAATATTGACCACCACCTTATCTTACATGTGACATTTTTGACACAATCTACATCAGTATGTTAGCCCTAATTCACATTATTATAAACTAGTAAGATGAAAATACATCAGTTTAGACTACATTGTTTATGCTATTGATAGCTGATCTTGAAATGTAGATAAGGCACTTATGATGGGTTCTCCATTTCGATTGCATAGATTGAATCATTTGCTTTCCAGCACCTCTTTTGTTTTGCTCCATTACATTCCTGTGGGGGTGTTAGGCGATCTCAGAATACCCTTTCCTTCCACAGATATTGGGTTTTGCTTGCTGCCATTATGCAATTTCAGCTCCAACTTCAAACACTTCAAATTATTCTGTCTCCCGGCATCTCTACTATTGAATGCACACCTTTGTATTCAGTTCCCAAAATGTATTGTCGTAGTTTGACTCTTGCTCTAGGAAAGACTGCTGGTTTAAGGATGACAGTACTTATATTTGTAGGTGACTGTGCCTATCCTACAACAAGTCGCAACTGTGGGCCCAACTCTCCAGGATCACAAGCAGCACCTCACCAAAAACCCAAACAATAACTGGTGATTTGTGGCAGCCTTTACGAATACATTCAAGAGTGCGACATCTCAGGGAGTGTCGTGGTTAAATGGAGATTACCCCTTTCTCACATGAACAACATATCTCAGTCAAACTCAGGCAATGAAGAAGATGCAGTAAGGTTTCAATAGGTTTTATTAACAAAACTGCAATCTATGATAAGTTTCATGGGCTGCAACGATCAGGATAATGAATAATGCAAGAAACAGAATTGTGAAGACAAGAGTCATTAATACAAAGACCCCCACCATGTTGTAATGACATGAAGTGACATGAGATGTGAAATATGTCCTAATACCCTAGCATGATGAACCTAGCCCCAAACCTAAAAGAGAGCTAGGTGTGATAAACCTAACCGGCCAATGCAATGTCTATGACAAGGGCCCCCCAACCCTTGTTAACTTGGAATGAGGTCTCTAGCTCAGACTCCGTAAGGACCTGAAGACTGGGTCAGGTTCAAGGCGACGTGCAACATCGATAGCAGCGATGGCATCTGGTCAGAATCCCTTTGACTATCTGCCTAAGGGAGGTGCATTTATACAGATCTGCTCAGACATCTGACATATGTCTGTTCCCAAATAATAGATAACAAGACATGCTTGGGATGGCAATTTATGTAAAAAATTCCCTCGAATGCGTGAAGAGGGAAAGTACCTAATGTGAATACCTATAGTTTGTTTATCTCTGTCTCTTGATATTGATGCCTTAGCATGGTGGCACTGATAACGTGAAACTAAAACATTGGCCTCACTAGAAGCAAGGCAGCCAGCTTAAAATATATGATTAAATAAATGTGCTAAAACAGAGCAAACTAATTAGGGTAAAAGTCACTGGGTGATGGGGGCACAAGTCTGCAAGCCAAAGGCTAAGCTAACTCCTGTTCCCATTAAAACAAGATATGATTCACTACACCCTCCCCATTTCCATAACAAGTATGACACCATACGTTGACGGCACCGAAGGTGAATGAATCCAATGCTAAAAAGTGCTCTAGACTAAAAGCTAAAAGCATAAAAACTAGGTAAAATCACATTTAAAAAGTGTTACAAAATCAATAACTAAAAAACATACAAAGAGATATAGGGCCTCATTATGATCTTGGCAGTCTGGGGCTCCATGCCGGCGGTGGTGGTAAATACCCCCATCCGGCATGGCGGCCCAGACCACCACATAACGACCTGCCCAAAACCCCACGGCAAAATACACCGTCACCGCCAGCGTTAATGCTGGCGGAGGCGGTGTATTCCAATCCGCCACCCATTCCGCCAGCCTTTTCCCAGCGGTTCACACTGCCAGGAAAAGGCTAGCGGAATGGGTATCTTGGGGCGATTTGGGGGCTCCATGGGGGCTCCTGCATTGCCCATGCACCCGCCGCACACCAACATTGGTGGTGGCTCCATTTGGAGCTGCTGTCAATGTTACGGCTCTTTTCCCTGCTGGGCCGGTGGGCGGAAACACTGTGTCATCTATTGACCACCAGCACATATCTCGGCGGTTTTAACCACCGAGATCATAATGAGGGCCATAATGTCGACAATGACAAGCACAGCAGGCCAAAGTAAGGGCAATAAAAAACTTTGAATTTGGTATAATGAGACAATCCTCAACTCTTTGTAACAATAGTAATGATCTTGAAGAGCATCTTCAAAGCCACTGAATAGAAAGGACCTCAGGAAAGAGGCCACATCGTCAGATGTAGATCGATGACAGGATAGGCAGACGGATCCACGGAGCAGTAGTGCGTAGCAGTCTCTTGTGCAGGTCCACCGGCAGGAGTAGCACTCTCCACAGTGCCAAAAAGAGACAAATCATTCACCAAGGGTGGCTCGTAGGTAGCCTTGTGAATCAGCTTAGTCTCAAGGGGCACAACCGTGAATGAACCCTCATCGGGGACATCAGCAGTGCTTGGTCCATAGGAGGCACTGGTGTAACAGCACAACATACTGTAGGCAAATGTTCGAAGAGACACCGCACACAATGAAAGACTGCTTGCACGCACTATAGGACTGGTCGGAATGACAATGACCAATTACGCTCCAACTCTTCCAACCACGGGGCATTAAAGACCTGAACCATGTGTTCATGGCACAGTAGAGCTGGTGGCAGGGGCTCCATTGCTTCACATAGCTGGAAAGACACAACCACAGCAACTCAGAAGAAATAGCAGCAGTATTCTGCCTAGTAATGCCAAAATTATAGGAAAGCCACCAAACACACTTGAAAAGAGTGAATGGATGTCCGATGGAATGACTCCAAAAGTCTGGAAGATGGACACAAATCCAGACCCAACAGCCTTAAAGAAATGGACAATCCCAGTAATGCTCCAGGCATTGAAAATTCTGGATACTAGCTCTCCAAAGTGCTTGGGGAAGTTGGTATTTAATAGGGATTGTATCTTGGCTGCTGATCTCTAACAATCTCAAGAGCATACGTCTCTAGCTGATGTGAATGCAACTTTGTTTTAGAACAGTAGCGCCTTTAGTCTGCTCAGCTTGTCATGATTTACACTAGCAGTATCAATGTGAGGCCACATTTCTGATACTTTTATCTCTCGTGTGGAGGGCAATTGTGAGAAACTGGGGCTGATTGCAGAGGCCCCATAACTTTTTGCCCCCATTTTCCACTTTATGCTGGTGTTTTCCTGACTCTGATGGTGCCCTGGGTACTGCAAACCAGTCCCAGGGCCTGTGCTCTGTGTAAAATGGATATGCAAATTAGGCTAATTATAATTGGCTAAGTTAACCTACCTATAAGTCCCTAGTATATGGTAGGGCATGTAGGTTTAGGGGCCACAGCATAGGTGGTGCACACCTAGGTGCATTGCTGAGGTGCCCAGTGTCATTTTAAAAGCAAGCCTGCCTTGCTGGCTGCTTTTAAATTAAAGTTATATGCAAATTCGACTTTGGAATTAAAGGTACTTCCAAAGTCTTAAACTACCTTATTTTTAAATATAAGTCACCCCTAAGGTGTGCCCTATGTGCCCCTAGGGCTGGGTGCCATGTAACTATAAGCAGGGACTTTATAAAAGTAGATTTATAAGCCCTGGTGAGGTAAAAACAGCCAAATTCGTTTTTCCCTCATGGAAGTAAATGGCCTTCATAGGCTAGAATGGGCAGACTTTATTTAAAATTTTAAAGTCTCCTTAAGTGTTACATACCAAGAATTTGGTATCAAATTGATTGTTATAATAAATCCCACAACTTCCAGTTGTTGGATTTAATATAACTAGTGCAGGTAAAAAGTTTAGACTTTACCTAAAAAGTTGCCAATTTCAGCTCTGCATTGTTTTTGCTGCTGTGCTCTGATTGGCCAGCCTGCAGCAGCTTCTGCCAGGCTACTTTAATGAGGTGTGAAGTGGCCTGACTTCACACAAAGGAATGTGCTTGGGGGAGAGAATCTCCCCTCAGCAGATGGTGAGGCAGGAAGGGGGAGGGCTGCCAAACTGGTCTTCAAAGGCAGAGAAGGACATTTGCAGCACCCAGCAATACCCCCACATCCTGCAACCCCAGACAATTAGGTGCCCCCTTGATTAGATTAGGAGAGGGCAGGAGAGGGGTGTGTTTATGATTTTTAGCCACACCAGTGGGTGGGCTCAGCCAGATCTCTCCTCCAAAAATCAGATTCATCCATTTTGGATTTTTAGAGACTGTTGCCTTCTGGGATGGATTTTTGCCACACTTCCCAGGAAGTGGTCATCACAGGGGGACGACCCTGTCCCTGATTGGAGAACCAGGGCCCCCCTGCTTTTCACCCAGGAGCAAGGATAAAACTGGCAGACCTGCACCCACGCCTCAGATCCCTACCAGATTTCAACAAGAAAGGAACTTAAGGAGAAGAAGGACTGCCCTGCTGGACCCCTGGCCTGCACCTGGAACCTGCACTCAGAAAGACTGCACCAGCTGCACACTTGGGCTTCACCACAAGAAGGACTTTGCCTGGCTTCCACTGGTTCAAGGAGGGACTCCCTGTTTGCTACAGGTGAAAAATTGCTAACCAGAGTCCCCTGCACCAACTCCTGAAAAAGTGACCAGCTGACCACTGTCCAGTGGCCAAAAAAGGAGTTTGCGCCAGGTGCATTCTGGGAGTTGAAGTCCGCACTTCCCAAGGACCATCACAGAACTTCTGGACCCTTGGGGTGAGCTGTGGACCCCAAAAGAACCTTAAAAGAACATCTGGGTGAAGCCCCAGAAGTTTGGAAAAGATTGGAGAAATTTTAGAAAAAAGCTCCATAAAGTGACCGACTCGACGCGGAAATTCTAGCCGGCTTGCCTCAACCGCGACCCGGCCTGACTTCGTGGTTCGTCCCGGTCAAGAAAAACATCCGAAAAAAAGACTAAGTCCGAACGTAAAAAGTTGACCGGGACCTTCCAGCCATCGTATCCGAGAAGGGCTCCACGGACGTCGGATCAAGATCCAGGTTTACCCCGGTCGAAGGATTTTCATCTCGAAAAAACGACTAAGTCCGAAGGTAGAAATCACCACCGAGGAAACCGACTTCGCGTATCCGGACAAGGGCTCCAGGAGGTCGGATCCAACTGGCAGGTTCATCCCGGTGAAGAAAAACTTCAAAATAAAGACTAAGTCAGAAGGTAACTTTTTAACCGAGGCTTCCCGCGACCTGTATCCGAGCAGGGCTCCATCGCGGTCGGCCTGAAAGTTTGACCTTGTCCCGGTCCTGGTGCAACCAGATGACCCGATTGGCGCTTTTTGTTTCTATGCGCTAGAAAATAATAATACTTTAAAAATTCATATCTCCGGTTCCCCTGAACCGATTTTAATCGTTTTTGTGTCATTTTAAAGATAAAAATATAAGCTATTTTTATAAATTGGTTTTGGATTTTTAAACTGTTTCCTGTGTTTTATTTAATTACTGTTTTGTGATATTTGAATGCTTTACACTTTGTCTCCTAAGTTAAGCCTTGACGCTCGATGCCAAGCTACCAAGGGTAGAGCTGGGATTAATTTACTGAGACCTAACTGTACTTTTGTGGAGGTTTGTGGCTTGTTGATAGGTGTAGGTACCTACCTGCCCTACCAATAACCCATTTTCCAACATAATTGGAAGCAGCGACGGGATCCTGTACTTGTGTTCAATATCACGTTACAGTTTTAGATAAAACAAATTAAAAATCCTTTAAATTGTCCTAGTGCAAAAATTGTTTTTAATTTTGAATTTTAATTTTTTTTAATTAATTTGGATTAATTTCAATTATTGAATTTTTTTAATTTTTCTAAATTCTTGTTTCCAATTTTTGCAAAAAGTTTTTGTTGACACAAAACTAGGGAACCATGGAGCTTGATCTGGCTAGCCTACCCACACTGACAGTAGTCCAGCTTAGGGGGTTGTGTATTGAGAGGGGGTTGCCTGCAACCCCTGATCTCAGGAAGCAAATCCTGATTAAATCCCTGACAGCATGGGCTGAGGCACAAGAGGTAGAGACAGAGGAAGCTCCAGAGGAGGAAGAAAAAGAGGAAGATGCTAACTCTAACCACTCAGGGGAGGGAAGGCATCAGACCCCAAGTGAGGAAGAGGAGGAACGGACCTCAATGGATACAGTCACTAGGGGCAGACCCAAAGCTAGTGGTAGGAAGAGGGTCCTTTCAGGAGGAGAGAACCCATCCATCAGGGAAAGAGAGCTGGAAGCCCAGCTAGCCTACATAGCTTTGGAAGCAGAGAAGCTGGCCCTAGAGAAGAAAAAGTGGGCATACAAAGAAAAAAGAGATGGAAGCAGCGATAAAGAAGCTGAGGTGTCCATGGGTGGGGGAGTTTGCCCCAGATTACCCAAGGGGGTGGTCCCTGCTTATGTAGAGGGGGATGACATAGATAAGTGGCTGGAGGCCTTTGAGAGGGCACTCCAAATGAGAAGGGTTAGGCCTCAATACTGGGGTTCCCTTTTGTGGGAGTTGGTCCCCAACTCAGGGAGGGATAGGCTTCTGACCTTAAGGGGGGAGGAGGCAGATTCATACCCTAGTATGAAAAGGTGCTTAGCCAAGAAGTTTGGTCTGACCCCAGAGCAATATAGAATGAAGTTCAGGGACACCCAGAAGGTCAGTACCCAGTCTTGGGTTGACTTTGTGGACACCTCACTAAAGGCACTAGAGGGCTGGATTATTGGCAACAAAGTAAATACTTATGAGGGGTTATACAATCTGATCATGAGAGAGCACATCTTGACCAATTGTATCCAAGAAAGGTTACGCCAGCATCTAGTGGACTCTAAGCTGACCAACCCTAGAGAGCTAGGGGAGGCAGCTGATGAGTGGTTGAGAACCAGGGTGGTTGTCAAGTCCCAGGGGGGAGACTCCAAGAAGGGGGGGACAGGTCCCCAAAAACCTAAGGAGGGAGGTGGTAAGCCCACCACAGAGACTCCCTCTGTACCCCAGAACCCTAAGAAGGAGGAGAGTAAATCCCACTCCCACTCTGACATGCAGAGACAGGGAGACCCAGGGTTAAAAAAGCTCTTGGACAGTAGGGCTTGCTTTGACTGTCAGCAGACAGGTCACTTCAGAGGAGATGCAGCCTGTCCAAAGAAGGTGGTTAACACTGGGCTGTCCAGTGTAGCCATAGAGGAGGATTCCTCAGATGATGAAGTCCTCCTAGCATTGTGCTGGGAGACAGGACCAGATGGTAAGCTGGTGATCCCTGAGGGTGGGAGTAGGCACTTCCACCACATTCAAGTGAATGGGATCCCTACCACTGGCCTGAGAGACACCTGTGCCAGTCACACTGTAGTGAGTGACCGGTTAGTGACCCCAGACATGTATGTCCCAGGAAAGACAAAGAAAGTCAGGATAGCCACAGGGGAGGTCACCTCCAAACCTGTAGCCATAGTGCCCCTAGAGAGGGAGGGTATCCTTGACTGGATTAGGGTGGTAGTCAGTGCTGACCTTCCCCTAGATTGTATCCTGGGCAATGACCTCCCAAAGGTGAGTCTGGTCACAGATGGGGTGGTCGCCCAGGGCGCCCCCCCAACCCAAAGTCCTGGGGAGTCAGTCCCTACAGTTAGGAGACAGGGGTCCCCAAGAAAAGGAAAGAAGAAAAGGAAGGGTAGGCCACTCTTAAAGAGAGTTCCAGGGAGCCAAAGGCCTTCTGCCCCAGTAGGGGGGGAGCCCAGAGTTGGCACTGGTGAGGCCTCACCTGACCCCAAGGAAGTCCTGAGTAGTCAGGCAGCTGTCCAGATGCAAGGTGTTGCCCCTGCACTGACAGAAGGGAGAGTGGAAGGAGGGTGTCTGCCACAGGAGGTGGTGGCCCCCACTCTAGACAGCAAGAGGGGTGCCAGGACCCCAAAGATGCCCCTAAAGCAGCTCAGCCACCTGTCAGTGGAGAGCTTAGGGTGTGGTTCTGGGTACTGACAGCTGTCAGTAGCCTCTGCTGGGTGCTAGCCTTCCTGGCAGCACTGTACTTGGCCTGGGAGGCAGACCCCAAGGCCAATAGCAAAGTGGGCCCCCTGACCCTGTTGGTCATGGTGGGGTTGCTCAAGTGTTGGGTGACCTCTTTGGGTAAGCTAGGTGTTGCCCTAGCAAAGTTAGGAGTAGGGGAGGTGGGCACCTCACTACCCAAGTTGGCAGAGAGAGAGGAGGAAGACCCCCCTAGAGGGAAGTTTCAGTTTGAGTTGGGTCCTTTTACTGTTGGGATGGCTTCACTACCCAGAGGGAGTGACCCTGACAGGAGGATATAAGGCAGAGTAGGCCCTGCAAAGGGACAGCCAGTTTTCTTCACTGTCTTCCTCGCCTAACAAGCCAGGAAGACTCTCCCAGGGTTGGGCTGAGTCTCCTGGGCGTGTGGGCTGGGGGGGGGGTTGTGTGAGAAACTGGGGCTGATTGCAGAGGCCCCATAACTTTTTGCCCCCATTTTCCACTTTATGCTGGTGTTTTCCTGACTCTGATGGTGCCCTGGGTACTGCAAACCAGTCCCAGGGCCTGTGCTCTGTGTAAAATGGATATGCAAATTAGGCTAATTATAATTGGCTAAGTTAACCTACCTATAAGTCCCTAGTATATGGTAGGGCATGTAGGTTTAGGGGCCACAGCATAGGTGGTGCACACCTAGGTGCATTGCTGAGGTGCCCAGTGTCATTTTAAAAGCAAGCCTGCCTTGCTGGCTGCTTTTAAATTAAAGTTATATGCAAATTCGACTTTGGAATTAAAGGTACTTCCAAAGTCTTAAACTACCTTATTTTTACATATAAGTCACCCCTAAGGTGTGCCCTATGTGCCCCTAGGGCTGGGTGCCATGTAACTATAAGCAGGGACTTTATAAAAGTAGATTTATAAGCCCTGGTGAGGTAAAAACAGCCAAATTCGTTTTTCCCTCATGGAAGTAAATGGCCTTCATAGGCTAGAATGGGCAGACTTTATTTAAAATTTTAAAGTCTCCTTAAGTGTTACATACCAAGAATTTGGTATCAAATTGATTGTTATAATAAATCCCACAACTTCCAGTTGTTGGATTTAATATAACTAGTGCAGGTAAAAAGTTTAGACTTTACCTAAAAAGTTGCCAATTTCAGCTCTGCATTGTTTTTGCTGCTGTGCTCTGTTTGGCCAGCCTGCAGCAGCTTCTGCGAGGCTACTTTAATGAGGTGTGAAGTGGCCTGACTTCACACAAAGGAATGTGCTTGGGGGAGAGAATCTCCCCTCAGCAGATGGTGAGGCAGGAAGGGGGAGGGCTGCCAAACTGGTCTTCAAAGGCAGAGAAGGACATTTGCAGCACCCAGCAATACCCCCACATCCTGCAACCCCAGACAATTAGGTGCCCCCTTGATTAGATTAGGAGAGGGCAGGAGAGGGGTGTGTTTATGATTTTTAGCCACACCAGTGGGTGGGCTCAGCCAGATCTCTCCTCCAAAAATCAGATTCATCCATTTTGGATTTTTAGAGACTGTTGCCTTCTGGGATGGATTTTTGCCACACTTCCCAGGAAGTGGTCATCACAGGGGGACGACCCTGTCCCTGATTGGAGAACCAGGGCCCCCCTGCTTTTCACCCAGGAGCAAGGATAAAACTGGCAGACCTGCACCCACGCCTCAGATCCCTACCAGATTTCAACAAGAAAGGAACTTAAGGAGAAGAAGGACTGCCCTGCTGGACCCCTGGCCTGCACCTGGAACCTGCACTCAGAAAGACTGCACCAGCTGCACACTTGGGCTTCACCACAAGAAGGACTTTGCCTGGCTTCCACTGGTTCAAGGAGGGACTCCCTGTTTGCTACAGGTGAAAAATTGCTAACCAGAGTCCCCTGCACCAACTCCTGAAAAAGTGACCAGCTGACCACTGTCCAGTGGCCAAAAAAGGAGTTTGCGCCAGGTGCATTCTGGGAGTTGAAGTCCGCACTTCCCAAGGACCATCACAGAACTTCTGGACCCTTGGGGTGAGCTGTGGACCCCAAAAGAACCTTAAAAGAACATCTGGGTGAAGCCCCAGAAGTTTGGAAAAGATTGGAGAAATTTTAGAAAAAAGCTCCATAAAGTGACCGACTCGACGCGGAAATTCTAGCCGGCTTGCCTCAACCGCGACCCGGCCTGACTTCGTGGTTCGTCCCGGTCAAGAAAAACATCCGAAAAAAAGACTAAGTCCGAACGTAAAAAGTTGACCGGGACCTTCCAGCCATCGTATCCGAGAAGGGCTCCACGGACGTCGGATCAAGATCCAGGTTTACCCCGGTCGAAGGATTTTCATCTCGAAAAAACGACTAAGTCCGAAGGTAGAAATCACCACCGAGGAAACCGACTTCGCGTATCCGGACAAGGGCTCCAGGAGGTCGGATCCAACTGGCAGGTTCATCCCGGTGAAGAAAAACTTCAAAATAAAGACTAAGTCAGAAGGTAACTTTTTAACCGAGGCTTCCCGCGACCTGTATCCGAGCAGGGCTCCATCGCGGTCGGCCTGAAAGTTTGACCTTGTCCCGGTCCTGGTGCAACCAGATGACCCGATTGGCGCTTTTTGTTTCTATGCGCTAGAAAATAATAATACTTTAAAAATTCATATCTCCGGTTCCCCTGAACCGATTTTAATCGTTTTTGTGTCATTTTAAAGATAAAAATATAAGCTATTTTTATAAATTGGTTTTGGATTTTTAAACTGTTTCCTGTGTTTTATTTAATTACTGTTTTGTGATATTTGAATGCTTTACACTTTGTCTCCTAAGTTAAGCCTTGACGCTCGATGCCAAGCTACCAAGGGTAGAGCTGGGATTAATTTACTGAGACCTAACTGTACTTTTGTGGAGGTTTGTGGCTTGTTGATAGGTGTAGGTACCTACCTGCCCTACCAATAACCCATTTTCCAACAGCAATAAAGCTTGTCCACAACAATTAACGACCTTAGAGACTGAAATTGCATAGGCAATTCCTGGTCGCATACCGCAACAACTTTGGTCACTCAGCACCACATAACTTCCATTCGAAAGTACATTATATGCTGGTCGAACCGAAGGGACGGGAGTACCCTTCAGAAAACAGGCCAAGTTTGTGACCCCCACATGACAAAGGCTGTGAAGGGACACCTGCTTGCAGATCATTGAATGACTAACAGTAGTCTGGCATTTGCTTCCACTGAAAAAGACCTCTGTTTCATGGTTCAGACATTTGTATTCAAAGGGAAACCTCCACTCTTCTTTAATATAGCTATTGCCTAGCCGCTTATACCTGCCCATGGCAAAATGTTTCAGGCATTTTGAAAAACAAAAAGTGGAAATGGGCAGATTAATAATGCCATGTAGGAGCCATAGTGTTGAAGGACTTTCAGCAACTGTGAAAGGCAACCTTTCTAACTTTTCTATGTGAAGCATGGTGAAACTCTCTTCCCTTTTAGCCATTGTCTGTTGTTCCTTGGATAAATTAAAAGCAGCAAACAAGTCACTACTGTTAATGTACTTCCATGGAATGTGGCCATTTTTCAAAGTTTGTAATGTCCAACCTAACTGCATGATGGAACACAGCTGACTTTGTCAATGTTACAAAAGGGACATATCTGTCTGAATAATATCTATCGCAGATGACACTATGGCCCTCATTCTGACCTTGGCGGGCGGCGGAGGCCGCCCGCCAAAGTCCCGCCGTCAGATTACCATTCTGACTTTCCCGCTGGGCTGGCGGGCGGTCGCCTTCAGACCGCCCGCCAGCCCAGCGGGAAAGAGGCTTCCACGATGAAGCCGGCTCGGAATCGAGCCGGCGGAGTGGAAGCTGTGCGACGGGTGCAGTTGCACCCGTCGCGTATTTCACTGTCTGCACAGCAGACAGTGAAATACATGTAGGGGCCCTCTTATGGGGGCCCCTGCAATGCCCATGCCAGTGGCATGGGCACTGCAGGGGCCCCCAGGGGCCCCGCGACCCCCCCTACCGCCATCCGGATCCCGGCGGTCGGACCGCCGGGATCTGGATGGCGGAAGGGGGGTCGGAATCCCCGCGGCGGTGCAGCAAGCTGCCGTGGAGGATTCAATGGGGCGGCGGTACACTGGCGGGAGCCCGCCAGTGGTGCCGGTCCGACCGCGGCTTTACCGCCGCGGTCGGAATCCCCATTGGAGCACCGCCGGCCTGTCGGCGATGCTCCCGCGGTCCTCCGCCCTGGCGGTCAAAGACCGCCAGGGTCAGAATGACCGCCTATATTTGTTAAGGAATAAATCCTGTTGGACAGAGTGTTCATGCCGTTGTCTGCAACAGCTAAAGCCTTTTCAAAGTTTCCTTGTCTATCTGCCTTAAATGTGCAGCAGCTTCTATCTGTGTAAGCTTCCAGATCTCATTAGATGTGGCATAGATGAATCTTTTAGAGTGTGGCTTTCTGGGACCTAACAAGAAGTCTCGCAAGTCAATATCTTCAGAAAGAATGTTAAGATGTTCATTGACTGTGGCTAACATGTTGGACTGTACCCATTGTTGGCACAGTTTACCCACACTGTAATTTGGATCTATACCCATGTGTTGACCCAAGACAAAGAGAGGTTCTGGCACACTAATCTTGAAAGTCCCTGAGGAATTCACAAAACACGCCTGACACCCATTAGTGTCTATTGGCCAAATCAACCACTCGCGGGGACTGGAAAATAAAGAGTTATAGGTACCCGCCTGAACCTTTTCATCTAGTTCTTCCTCGGTGACATTCAGGAAGGATTGCCAATTATTAAACTTTGCTGGTGTGGGTATACTGGGCGTGTTTATTTCTTTTATTTTTGCTAACCCCAGACAGGACATTTGTTGAATGGTATCATTTAAAGAGATTATCTGCACAGGAATCAGGCGTGTTCTAAATAAAGCTTCCCTACCTTGTATTTGCCAATCTTCTGTTCCCCATACACTCTTGAAATCAAAAGTGTTCCTCCAGTATTCGTAACCGTCAACTGCAGGACGGGAAGCAAAGGAATCTGAATAAATCAGTTTTGTGTCAGTTAACAAAATGTTCCTAATTTTCAAAGGAAGTAATTTGAAATAATATGACTCTGGATATTTTGTGTCATGAACAGAAAAATAAGTTAATTTATCTGAATAACGTTTTGGGCTCCCCACAGGTGGTGTTGAACAGTGTTCCCACTGTGATGTTGAGTACTGGTCTATGTCTAGTAGCACGGTGCAGGTAGTAATGACCCCAATTGTTATAGCAGAACATTTCCCCATAATTCTTTGCACACATATATCATCACTTTCAAATACTGAATAGTCCTTCATTTTAGTAAACATAGAATCAACTGTCTGGACATCCCAATCATCAGACACAACACCAGGTGAAATTACATCAGTCATAGAAATTTTGAAGACATGGAATTTGAATGACCTCAGTAGGCCCATATATATATAATTGAATGATGTTCCACAGAACAAGGGTCAAGTCTTCTCGGACCTTATGTGAGGAATGATATGGAGTTAAAACTTCATCCACAGGCTCAACAGAGGAATGTTCAGGAAGGAAATTACCATTTAGAAGCAAAAAGAAAACAGTCACGAAACCAATCCATAGAAACAATGCAAAAAATGTCAAGCAGAACCATAAATAGTTCCATGGGTGCATTAAATAGTTATTCTTGAGCTATGACTACAGCTTACGCGTCTTTGAAACATTTTCAATCACAGGAGTGGATGAGACTGAAGAAAAGTAATCAATGTTGATGAAATAACCAGAAGCAGTCTCTGCAAATGCAGGAGCAGGTGCATTACTGGTGGATGGATCCACTTCAGGTGGAGGCTCATACTAGACGGTGTCGTCAGTCTGTGTGGTGTTGGTGTAAAAAACAGCCAAATATTGGACAGGTGCTGTCGTTGTAGTGGTAACTGGAATCAGCAAGAGCTCATTTTCCGCCCTCCCCATGGTCAAGGAGGTATTTGTAGCATTGTTGGACATGCTTCTGTAGTCAGAAGTAATGTTGTTATTTCTGCTTTGAAGAGGTATGTCCTGTTGGGTAGTGAGAGGGGACCGGAAACTACACAAGGAACCTTTGGGTCTATTGTGCAGGATCGGCCATATGGTGAATTTTGACATCCTCAATGGAAATGAATCTGTTTGCTTTGGAACCAGGCAGCTGTGATAAGATGACCGTTCTTGTACCTTGTACTCCCTGGACTGGGACCCGTGCTCTGTAGGAAGGGCCGAATTCCTTCTTCACAGCGATCTTCTCACAAACCATAGTGGATCCTCGACTTTAGGAATCCAGCCAGGGGAAATTGTTGGTAAATCCCTTATTCCTAAGGTGGCAGCACTGGCTGATGATTTATCATCACAAAATTGCTGAAGCTCCTGTAAGACAGTGATTCATTCATTTATGTCAAAAGGTGTGTCTGCTGCCACCAAACCAGGGCCATCAAGATCTGGGACATGCATAGGTATCACAAAGAGAACCTCATAGGGAGTGTGTCTCCCAAGGACCGACTTGTCAGATTATTCAGTGGTCTCTGGACCCCATATAGGTGATGAAGCCAACTGCGGGCAGAACCTAATACTCTAGCTGTTAAGGACTGCTTTAGATCATGATTCCTCCTCTCCACTATTGAATTTCCCTCGGGTTGGTATGGTGAGGAGTAATAGAGTTCAACACCCATCGTCCCCATGGTGTTCCTGAATGCCTTAGAGGCAAAGGCAGGGACCTGGTCCGAATGGAATGCTGCAACCGCATATGTACTGATAAAGATCACCAAGTCTTTTATAACAGTTAGAGCGTCAGCCGACCGCTGAGGCCATACCCACAGGAATCTACAACAAGAATCTACAGCAATTAAGATGTATTTGTTTGCTCCATCAGGTTGAAGGGGACCGCAATGGTCTCGGTACACACATTGTAGTGGCCTGCTGGGTACTAAGAGGGATGTGAGTTTGATACTGGAGCCCTTAGTTTGCTGGCAAATGTCACAACAAAGGAAGTTTGTTTTGTCTGTTTGTATAGACCTGGCCACCAGAAGCATTTCTATAAGAATGTTACTGTGGCCGAAATACCAGCATGAGCAGAACCGACACTCTCATGCGCTGCTTTAATGAGATCTAATCTCTAGACTTGGTTGGGGATCGCTCGATCTCCAACCCCAGGAATTGTTGCGTAGGCAACATTCTGTGCACTAATGTGGTAAGAGTATTTTGTAGGGTATGCTTTTGGAAGAGACTTGCCTTCAGCCAAAGCTTTCACAGCAGTCAAAATGTCATTATCCAACCACATCTGAGAATGAGTCACCGCTGCCACAGAATCCACAGCTACAGCAGGTTTTGCCACTTCATCAGCCAAAGTGTTGCCTATAAAGTGTACTCCTACACGTTGGTGGCCCAATGTATGTACTACATAGTCACAAGGTAGCTTATCCTTGAGATCAGCCACCCTCCCCCACAGAGTTCTGTGTTTTATGGTGTTCTCTTTGGAGTCTCTAAACCCGTTCAATCGCCAATGATTAAGATAATCATTGTTGGTCTGAAGCAGTAGTATGAGTCACAGACAATCAAAGTCAGTAGTCCTGGCTCTGTTTGTTCTAGCACTAGCATAAGGGCTTTGAGTTCAGCCAGCTGAGCTGTGCAGCCCCCTAGGGTCTGTGTGTAGGTATTGTGAGGGTGGAAGACTCCATCCTTCAGTACTTCTCTCACGGCTTCACAAGCGGCTGAGTATTGATGTTTGGTACCTACAGCTAGTTGTGCTGAACCATCAGTGTAAATGGTATCTGTCAAGTGGCAAAATATCTATAGGAGCGGGGTACTCCTGTTCATATTTGAGAAATTCTTGTGTCTGAAGTTTTGGACCAAATATGTAGTCGGCATCAGTGGCAGTCAGGGACGTTGTCCACTGAATCCAGCGTGGATGTAATGCTTTAGCATTGGGAACACTTGCTTTAGTGACAGCCTCTAAGTCACTTGGTCACTGCCCAAGTCTTGTTCTTCAGCAAAGTTCTCAAGTGTACTGGTATTTTTAATTGACAGTGCTGCCACCTTTTTCTTTTTAAACTGTGGCTTTTGTTGTGGAGACTTATCTTCTTTTTTGTCTGAAGATTGTGGTGAGTCTTTCTTCTGTTTCACGTATTCAGGTAGTCGATCAGGATGGCCCCCTGTCTCGCTACATCTATCCAATGCGTCCTGAAAGGAACAAGAAGGATGTGAATCAGTATATCTGTCAGAAGATTTTATAATTTCTCTATTTCTGAGAGTATATCTCCTGTTGGAGTTCTCCTGGTTTGGAGAATCTGCTCTCTGATTTCATCTATCTTTAAATTATTTTTGTTTATCCCAGCACTTCTTAGAACCCTCCTGTGCTTGTTTAGTACCTTCCTTAGGGGTGGTACTCTGTAGTTCAAGCTTCTTCGGTTTGGCTCCCAAACTATCCCATCCTATACTGGTATATGTGTCGGAAATAACTTTCGGTAGCTGTTTCTCCTGGTCAAAGTGTGGAATCTTCCGGAGGCCCCGGCATATAGCCAGTGCTACCACTTCCCCTTTAATGTTACTGAGTATGAGTGAGGATACTGTGTCGAAGTTATGCATTATTTGCATCCCCAAATCTAGGGCTGGAGCAGCCCTGTGCTCATTCTAAATTTGTTTTAGCACTTCTGGTAAATTGCCAAGTGTTGGGGTACCATGTGTGGTATTCTTAATTGCTGTGAAGACTGTACCCTTTGGGGCGCGTCATCCACAGAGGGAACTATCCCAAAGGGCAAGCAAATACTGAGAATTCTATGTTTTTCCTTACCCATGATAGAATGCACTGTTTGTGGATTCATTCCAGTAGCAAATTGGTAATCAGCAGGTGCTGGTGGTGCTGGACGTGCTAGTGTAGTGGCAGACTTCGCATCACGAACTGACGTGTGGTAGGGCGCCATTAAACCAGTTCTGATGTTCTTGATAAGTAATCAGAATTTCAAGATACTGTTATGCTTGGTACCGTTGAGGTACGTTTGCAATTCTTTATGTGTGGAATGCAAACGATCTTTGGTCTTCCTCAGGAAAGGTGACCCAAGAGTAGAATGTTTCTGTTTGGTAAGCTTCACTAGCTTCTACTATGAATGTGACATCCCCACCCTGATTTGTTAAGCCATGCGGTACTAGTTGTAATGTTAATGCTTGTCTAGCATTTTCAGAAATTTCTATGGCATTAGCCATATTGTGAAATGGGCAAAGAGATGGAACACCAAATGGGGAGAAAAGCCCTTTTATGAGTTTGAGCTCAAACAACCTACAGCCTAACTAGGTGGTCCTTGTTCAGCTGAGGAGGATCTTCCCCAAGACCACGGACATCTCCGTATAATGGTACTTAGGGTGCCTGTTGTATGTGAAACAGTGATAATCAGGGTATCAGTAAAGTGGTGCCTAAACACCATTGTTGGTGGCACCATGTTCTAGTTTGACTCTTGCTCTAGGCAAGACTGCTGGTTTAAGGATGACAGTACTTATGTTTGTAGGGGACTATGCCTATCTTACACCAAGTCACAACTGTTGCCCCAACACTCCAGGAACACAAGCAGTACCTCACAAAAAACCCAAACAGTAAAAGGTGATTTGTGGCAGCCTTTATGCATGGACTCAAGAGTGCGACATTTCAGGGAGTGTTGTGGTTAAATGGAGATTGCCCCTTTCTCACATGAACAACATGTCTCAATCAAACACAGGCAATGAAGAAGATGCAGTAAGGTTTCAATAGGTTTTATTAACAAAACTGCAATCTACGATAAGTTGCATGGGCTGCAATGATTAGGATAATGAATAATACAAGAAACAGAATTGTGAAGACAAGAGTCATTAATACAAAGAACCCCACCATCCTGTAATGACATGAAGTGACATGAGATGTGAAATGTGTCCTAATACCCTAGCATGATGAACCTAATCCGTAAACTAAAAAAGAGCTAGGTGTGGCAAACCTAAACTACCAATGCGATGTCCATGAGAAAGGCCCTCCAACCCTTATAACCTTGGAAGGAGGTCTCTAGCTCAGACTCCATAGGTACACGAAGACTGGGTCAGCGCCAAGGCGATGCAACATCAATAGCAGTGATGGCATCTGGTCGGAATCCCTCTGACTATCTGTCTAAGTGAGGTGCATTTATACAGATCTGCTCGGACCCCTGACGTAGGTCTGTTCCCAAACAATAGATAACAAGACATGCTTGGGGCAGCAATTTATGTAAACAATTCGCTTGAAGGGGTGAAGAGGGAAAGTACCTAAAGTGAATACCAACAGTGATGGGGGCACAAGTCTGCAAACCAAAGGCTAAGCTAACTCCTTTTCCCATTTTATCAAGATAGGATTCACTACAGCATCCATTTTAGCAAGATAGGATTCACTACAGTATCCTGGTCATCGATGGGCTAGTCATGGCCTCTCTGCTTCCATACCTTGGTAAGCTATCCTACTGAAACTCACAAGACATGATATACTATTGCACATAATTATAGTTAGACTAATGGTACCTTGTCCCGTAGGATTACGGAAGTTACTAGTCATTCCATTGTAGAGTCACACGTGCTGATGCAGGGGACTGAGATACTTATGGAGTGTTTCTTTTCTCTGTATCTCAATTCTTCCTTTTCCCCCTGTACAGCCACTTACAGATCTTATTTGACTAAAAGAAGAAGGAGTGGGGTTAACATTGAAGTTCTTAGCCTGGAACTGTAGGAAGCTGGCCTGGCTTATAGTGGGTACCTGATGGTACTTACACCTTGTGCAGGTCCAGTTATCCCTTATTAGTAGATTAGTAGTGTTCTAGCAGATTAGGCTGATAGAGGTAGCTATAGCAGAGCAGCTTAGGCTGAACTAGGAGACATGCAAAGCTCCTACTATACCACTTATATCATATAGGTACTATATCATAAGAAACACAATACTCAGGGTTACTAAAAATAAAGGTACTTTATTTTAGTGACAATATGGCAAAAAAATCCCAGAGGATATACTCCCTTAGGAGGTAAGTAAAATACACAAAATATACACAGAAACCAAAATCAGTTAAGTAAAACAGAAAATAGTGCAAACACTACAGAATTCAATAGGCTGCAATAGGCCTAGGGGCAACACAAACCATATACTATGAAAGTGGAATGCGAACCACGAATGGACCCCTAGGCTAGTGTAGTGTGTAGAGGGTCACTGGGAGTGTAAGAAAACACTAAGGGTGTCCAAGATACCCCACCCCAAGACCCTGGAAAGAAGGAGTAAAGTACTACTATATCCCCAGAAACACACTAGAGTCGTGATAGAGGATTTTGCAAAGTCCCACAACAGACTGAAAGCACTGAAGACGAATTCCTGGACCTGAGGACCTGCAAAGGAAGTGGACCAAGTCCAAGAGTTGCGAAAGTGTCCAGGGGGGGGGGCAGGAGCCCACTACACTCCAGATGAAGGTGTAAAATGTCTGCCTCTGGATGAAAGAAGCAGAAGATTCTGCAACAATGGAAGGTGCTAGGAATTTCTCCTTTGTACAGAAGATGTCCCACAGAATGTTGGAGGATGCAGAGTTGTTTTTTTGGCAAAAGACCACAAACAAGCCTTGCTAGCTGCAAGGGATGTGGTTAAAGAAAAAGGGTGCTGCCCGTGCCCAGAAGGACCAGGATGTCGCCACTTGGGAGAGGAGTCGGAGGGGGCCCTATAAGTGACTTATAAGTTACTTAAGTGCAGTGAAAATGGCTGTGAAATAACGTGCGCTATTTCACTCAGGCTGCAGTGGCAGTCCTGTGTAAAGGTTTGTCTGAGCTCCATATAGGTGGCAAAAGAAATGCTACAGCCCATAGGGATCTCCTGGAACCCCAATACCCTGGGTACCTAGGTACCATATACTAGGGAATTATAAGGGTGTTCCAGTGTGCCAATTGAAATCGGTCACTAGCCTATAGTGACAAATTTAAAGGCAGGGAGAGCATAAGCACTGAGGTTCTGGTTAGCAGGGTCTCAGTGACACAGTTAGTCACTACACAGGTACACATATATAGGCCACAGACTATGAGCACTGGGGTCCTGGCTAGCAGGATCCCAGTGAGACAGGCAAAAACAACTTACATCCATGTAAAAATGGGGGTAACATGCCAGGCAAGATTGTACTTTCCTACAGGCACTGAAGTAACAAAGTTACAAAACAAGATCTTTAAACCAGAATATAAATTGGAAACTTTTGAAAGTCTGGCCATTCTTACAGCCCTTGGGATTTTAGGTATCAATGGGACATGATTTTCCTGCTCTTATTACAGCAGCATAAAACCTTAAAATGCCTAAAGTTGGTATATTCAAATAACAATGATGGTAGCTTTAGGATAAAATGAGCATGTTGTTTTGTACAGAGCATGTGTTTTTAGGTTCTGGTAAGTACACTTCTTCCATTGCAAAAACCAAAAGCATCAGATGTCGAGAGTGGACAAAATGGAGGGAAGAAAGCAAAACAATTGACTTCCTCACATCATAAGCTGCTCCTTCCTGGTTTGCACCCTTTATTAAAATACATTTTTGAGTGGTGCCTTCATTACACATTTTGAATATTGTATGTAAGCTACTTTGGTTACAGTTCAGTAATCATCATTACTATTTTTCTGATGGACAGCAATTTATGTGATCCATCAGACTCCACTGACGTGCATATGCCATGCAGCAGCATGCCTTATGCTAAGAGTCACTTCTATCATAGGATCACAAAGACACTCAGGGCCTTATTTAGAAGAAGCTTGCACCACTGCTGCATCATGTTTTTTAAGCATTGGTGGCACATTCTTAGCTCCATATTTACAAAGTAACTCTAGAGACTTCTAGTGTCCCTTTTCCCTCCTGTGGATCAATTTTTCTTTGCGGAATATCCGCCTGCATCAGGTAACAACAATGATAAGCAAGGTAGGCATTTCCTCTTAAAAAGAACATGGAGAACTGACGCTGCCGTATTTACAAGAATTTCAAAACATTATGCTTCCTTTGCAAGAGTTATGCAGAGTCTCCAAGGCATAAAAAAATTAATGCCTTGTCAGACCAGGCATAAAAATGACACATTGGCACTGGTACATAAGAAGAACATAGCCAAATCACTCAGGCAAGCATTGGGCCTACTCCTACTACTGCTTGAAGCCCTGAGAAGACAACCACCACCACCATCACCTCTACCATTACTATCACCACCACCTGCACCACAGAGGCAGCGCAGGAGAAGGGACCACATATATCAACAGCATATGTTGCTAATTGGACTTGGGGAGGAAGAGATAATGACCCTTTACCGTCTGAGGAGGGAGTGCATAATATGGCTGCTACACCTTATTGTTTCCAAGACTCCAGGTTACAGAGGACAGGATTACCAACATCCTTCCACAGACAAATCTCCTGGCTATACTCCTCATGCTGGCTTCAGAGTCCTTTGAGACATCAGCAACCCAAGTGGGCAGCATTACTCATCATTCTCCTTTTTCCTTTCCTCTGTCCTGGATGCCATCATTCATCTGACACGCCACTACATCCCTTCCGCAACACCCAGCAACTGCAGCAGGAGATCAAAAAGGATTTTTTTCCCATCAATGGGTTCCCACATGTGCTGGGTGCCATGAACTGCAAGCTTGTGCAAATGGTTGATCCTGCTGTAACTGCTCATCTCTACCGCAACAGAAAACAGACACACTCCATCAATGTTCTGGGTTGTTTACAAATGTGCTGGCAAAATACCCCCGCAGTGTGCATGATGCATACATATTCCGGCACTCAATCATAAACCAGAGATTTCTGGATGAACAATATGGAAATGGCCTACTTGTAGGTAAGCAAAACTTAAGTACCTAATATACTCACTACCTATTTGAATTGAGTGAAACAATACAGATTTCAGTGTCTGCTAACACAGATATGGACTTCAGTATGAAGCCTGTAGCAAATACGTGCAGCCTGCATCTGGTTACATATGTAATACCAAATCCCCAAGCCATACATGTGAATACATCAAGAGCCAGTTTTGTAGATGTTGTATGAAGGAAAAGCACAGAGCAATTCATGGCAGGTAGGAATTATGTGTACCATCACTGTGTGTCTCCATGTGACTCCCACAGTCTATCAGACATATCATGGATCCACACCAGAAACTATGTGCAAGGTGACAAACCACGGCTCATGGGCAAGTGATGTGTAACTATCCAAATGAACTGTAATCATCAATCACTCCCATGTCCTATGTGTGCTGTGTAATGCGGCACACATCCATCACTCACATGTCTCTGAGGGAGGATCCTTGGCTGGAAGCTACTCCTGCACACACTAATACAATTCTGCATGCAATGAAGAACACCTACAGCCCCTGCTGCAAGTGTGAATGTGTATCTGCCAGGTAACATGTGTGAAAGTTTATACGGAAGGAATCTTAAAGTGTAGGATGCCCCAAATATTGTGTACTAAGCTTTCTTCCTGGACACATTGTGCAGTGGAGAAAGTTGTTTAGCTGGACAGCAGAGGACTACTTCCAAACCTTCAGGATCCATGTGTTGTATGCACAAGTTGGGTAGAATGCCGTCACACATGTACACAATGTTCTACCTCTGTGACATGCACTCATTGGTCTGGCAATAACAGTTGTGACACCATGTCACTCTGTTGCTATGCATGCATGTATACTGTGTGAATGGTATCATGTCAACTGCCATGGATAATATTTGCCATTCAAAGACCTGGGCTAATGTAATGTAGGCCACCACCAACATATTTGAATGACTATGGACCCATGCATGTGCCTGTGTAAGACATGTCCGGTATGTTAACTCTTATTTAGGGAACATCTCCAAGAAAACAATCTTATCCACATTCCGCCCCTTCACATATGTAGTGTAAACACATAACATTGAGTAGACCAACCCATTTAGTCCGCTAATTTGAGAGGTCATATGACTCTTTCATGAAAGAAAGTGGACTCCCGTCCACAACTAGGGAAGTATTAGTGAGCTCTCTCTTAAATCATGGAAAGGTGCCCACTGAACTCACTAATCATAAGAAGTTGTCAATTCCAAACACAGAGTACAACATACTGAGTAGAAATACTAGCCTGCTGACTACTCCTTCTGCTGTTGTAACTGATCCATCCTGATCAGTACTGCTCCATCCTGTGACGTAGCACCTCCTTAAATATCCTTTGGGTTTTTAGTTTAATGGAGGCAGTTTGTGACCATTATGTGTTAGAAATGGGGTCTTTGGTTGACAGTCAGGTTACCCCCTGTTCAAGCAAGGACCCTCACTCTAGTCAGGGTAAAAGAGAATCACCCCCAGCTAACCCCTGTTTACCCCCTTGGTAGCTTGGCAGAGCAGTAGGCTTAACTTCAGAGCGCTAGGTGTAAAGTATTTGTACCAACACACACAGTAACTTAATGAAAACACTATAAAATTACACAACACCAGTTTAGAAAAATAGGAAATATTTATCTAAACAACACAAGACCAAAACGACAAGAATCCGACATACACAAGTCAAGTTATGAATTTTTAAAGATCAAACTCAAAAATAGATCTTAGAAACACAAAATACTTCGATGAGGTGTTAACCCTGCATCGTAACGGAGTCATTCCCAACAATCCGACACCAGCGGCACCGGACACGGAGTCACATAGACCCCAGGTACAGTACCTTGGTGAAGAAATGAAAATGAGCCGATGCGCAAAGTCTGGGATCGCGGCGTCTGTGCGAAACGTTGAATCCGCGCACTTTGAGTGGCATCGGTCACGACGTGGTGTGGTGACTTCCATGCAGTCATGGACTTCGGCGGGGCTGCAGGGATGTCGGGCCTGCGAAGGTCGTCGCGTTCCAGCGAAGATCACGGAGTTGGGTGCAGGTGGCGTCACCGGATTCAGCAGCGGCATCGGTCCGAAGTCGTCCGAAGTCGAGTTCCTTGAATTTCCACCACCTTTCCTTCCAAGGGCCCAGGGACTGGATAGGGCACCACTTGTCAGAGCAGGAGTCTCTCCAGAGACTCCAGGTGCTGGCAGAAATAAGTCTTTGCTGTCCCTGAGACTTCAAACAACAGGAGTCAAGCTCTAAATCAAGCCCTTGGAGATCTCCTCACATGATGGAAGGCACGCAAAGTCCAGTCTTTGCCCTCTTACTCTGGCAGAAGCAGCAACTGCAGGATAGCTCCACAAAGCACAGTCACAGGCAGGGCAGCTTCTTCCTCAGCTCTTCAGCTCTTCTCCAGGCAGAGATTCCTCTTGTTTCCAGAAGTGTTCTTAAAGTCTGTGGTTTTGGGTGTCCTTCTCATATCCAATTTCTCCTTTGAAGTAGGCCTACTTCAAAGTAAAGTCTCTTTTGAATGTGAAATCCTGCCTTGGCCAGGCCCCAGACACTCACCAGGGGGTTGGAGACTGCAATGTGTGAGGACAGGCACAGCCCTTTCAGGTGTAAGTGACCACTCCTCCCCTTCCTCCTAGCACAGATGGCTCATCATGAAATGCAGACTACACCCCAGCTCCCTTTGTGTCACTGTCTAGTGTGAGCTGCAACCAGCTTAACTGTCAAACTGACCCAGACAGGGAATCCACAAACAGGCAGAGGCACAGAAATGGTATAAGCAAGAAAATGCTCACTTCCTAAAAGTGGCATTTTCAAACACACAATCTGAAAATGAACATTACTAAAAAATGCACTTTTAAATTGTGAGCTCAGAAACCCCAAACTCCACATGGTCATCTGCTCCCAAAGGGAATCTACTCTTTAATCAGATTTAAAGGTAGCCTCCATGTTAACCTTCGAGGGGGACAGGCCTTACAACAGTGAAAAACGAATTTAACCATATTTCACTGTCAGGACATATAAAACACATTACCATATGTCCTGCCTTAACAATACACTGTACCCTGCCCTTGGGGCTACCTAGGGCCTACCTTAGGGATGTATGACATGTAAGAAAATGAAAGGTTTAGGCCTGGCAAGTGGGTACACTTCACAAGTCGAATTTACAGTTAAAACTGTACACACAGACACTGAAGTGGCAGGTCTGAGACATGATTACAGAGCTACTCATGTGGGTGGCACAACCAGTGCTGCAGGCCCACTAGTAGCATTTGATTTACAGGCCCTGGCACCTCTAGTGCACTTTACTAGGGACTTACTAGTAAATCAAATATGCCAATCATGGATAAATCAATCAACAATACAATTTACACAGAGAGCATAGGCACTTTAGTACTGGTTAGCAGCAGTAAATTGCTCAGAGATCAAAATCCAACAGCAACAGGTCAAAAAAAATAGGAGGCAGGAGGCAAAAAGATTGGGGATGACCCTGCATAGCAAAAAAGTCCAACAAGACCCCCTACCAGCCTAAAGCCAGGGGAGAACAATCAATACCTTGATGTACTTTCCTGATTGGGACGATAGAACAAGGACCTAGGCCCACAACAGCAGGGGCATGTTCCAGTTCTATGCCTTCCTGACTCCAGTTGGATCCCTCTATCCATACTCTCAGGGCCCACTAAGCTAACCCATGGGGAACCCTTCTCCACATCCGCAGATACCATCTGTGCAGCACCTAACTTTACCTTGCTCACAAATGTATCCCAATGGGTAGATAGCACCACCAAGGCCAACACAGTGGTGTTGCCCACTCCACCCCTGCGGTGTGACTCTCGTTCCCCCCCCCAGGGGCTGCTCTGTCCACCAGGAGAGCAAGCCCAGTGACCCCTGACAACTGTCAGGGATAAAAGCCTGACCTCAGGCCTTTCCAACCACTATGACTGAAGGGAGGTGGGGGGCAGTAGACCCAGGTGCCTGGCACCCTTTGATTACTCTCTCTTCCACCAGGTCAGGGATGACAACCTGACCCTGGTCTTCCCCTCTGGGGCTCTGTACCCTCCCTGCAAGAGTGGCACCCGCAGAGTCCAAAATTGTCAGGGTGCTTGTAGAAGCCATCCTGCACAATTCTCCCACCAGTGCAGGAATGTTAATCTGCAACTGGTCCTCCAACCTGATGTCTGTACCTTCATGTTGGATTAGGGCAAGGGGTGAGGCTTCCCTCCCTGTGCCCTCCCTTCTGGGGTCCTGCACCCCCCAACTAGGAGTGGTCCCCCCAGAAGGCAACATGGTAGGGGCACTGTTAGCAGTGGCCCCTTCCTCCAGGTCAGGGGGGACGCCCTGAACCTGGCCTTCCAATCCAGGGTCTGTACCCTTAGATTGCACTTGGGTCAGGGGTGAGTCTCTCTCTCCCCTACCCCTACTCTCAGGGTTCTGCACCCCTCCTCAGGGAGAGTACCCCTTGAAATCACACGGGGGGATTGGGCAAACCGCTCCCCCCTTTCAGGTCAGGGTTTACCCCCCTGCACCTGAACCTCCAGTCCAGGGTCTGCACCCACAGACTGGACCACTCCCTGGCAACCCAGGACTTCCTGGGGGCATACCTACCCCCCACCAGTTCAGAGTTTACCCTCTGAACCTGGTCATCCAACCCAGAGTCACCACCCTGCGGTTCAACCACTGCCTGGTGCACCAGGACGTCCTTGGGAGCACACCTACCCCCCATCAAGTCAGAGTTTACCCCCTGAACCTGATCATTCAACTTAGAGTCACCACCGTACAGTTGAACCTTTGCCTGGCACAGCAGGACTTCCAGGATGGCACACTTATCCCCCTCAAGGGAAACACCATCCACAAGGGCCACACAAGAGTCTGGCTGGTGCAGGTCTCCTGACCTCTGCCTATCTGACAGAGTCTGGATTCCCCCAACCCAGAAATGGTCTCACCAAGGTCATCCCTGGGGGTCTCTGCTCTCATAGCTGACCCCTGACCCTCCAGGTTCTCCACTGGGGTCCGCAACCCCCTCTTAACGCTCTGTCTGGACTTCTTCACCCCTCACTAGGAGTGGTACTGCGAGTCACCAGAACTGGTGGGACGCTGGCTACAGCTTCCCCCCAAGTTCTCCTGACACTGTGGGGTCTCCCACAACAGGTGGCCCTATGGTACAGGCTAGGCTCCCCTCCTGGTGTTCCCTCATGGAACCATCCAGGACCTGGGACCGGATCTTGGGCACGTTGGGCCTCAGCCCATCCCCATTCCCTCTCCTCTGAGACTGGACATGGGGTCCCTCACCCATCCAGCTACACTGAGACCTACCTGGGACACTACAATCCTTACCTACCTCACCTGGTTGGGAAATACCTAGACCACTCCTCTCTGGAGCACCCCCAAATGCCTTGTCAGACTCTCTGGTACTCACCCAGAGGTCTGCCTCCAGTGTAAGTTCCCTGGGGTCAGAGAACTCACACTCACCTGGTAATGGCGTAGCTCTGGAAAAGAAGGACTAGACATATGCTCTCCAGCAATTACATCACACAGCCCCTCACATGAATTAACCAAAGTACCCTTCACCCAACCATCCAGTGGCTCAGCCTTGAAAAAGCACCCCCATTACCCTCCTGAGACTGGTGAGGCAGTACCTGACTGTCCCTCAGACTCAACCCACACTCTTCTGTGATGTCTTCACACTCCATAACCAGGACTTCTGCATGGGGGAAACCCCTCTCACCTAGAGTCAGTAGAGTGTCCCCCCCCACCAGTAGGAATATGACTCCCCATGCCAGTTCCCCAATTCACCTCAGGGACCCTGCGCATCACTGGAGCTACCTCATACCCTGAACCTCCTGGTGTGAGTTAACTCCTTCCTTTAAGTAGGGCACCACATCTCTGGGCATGTGCACTTCTTCAGCAGTATTGGATACAAGATTTTTGCTGCCACCATCTGAACTGGACTCAGCCCTCATGGCCTCCAGCTTCAGCTCTTCACAGCTCAGTTCTTGAGCTGCAATCCTTTATTTTTCCAGGGCTAAGGGTCTCTTTTCCTCAGCCCTCTCAAGCTCTGCTTCGAGCTCCTCCAGACTCCGGATTTGAGCTAAGAGCCAATCATCTCTTTCTGTTCCCTCCTCAGGGCCACTGCCCTTCTCCTCAGAGTAGTCCTCCTCCTCAGAGTAGTTCTCTTCCTCAGACTCATTTGGTGGTGTTGCCTGACAACGTTTCAACTCATACTGAGACAGGACTGACCCAAGTTCCTCTCTTCTGGATTTCTTGTTCACAGCCAGTCCCCTTTCCATGCAGAATGCTTTAAGCTGACACTTTTTATAGATAAATAGGTGCCAGAAATTGACTTCCATTCTGCAAAGGCTTCACAACCAAAAACCAGAGTCCAGAAATATTAGCAATATTTCCAGGAGGACATCAGAGAACAAAAAGCAGAATCACAAGACAAGTAGTAGGTGGTCACGTAATGGTCTGAACTCAAAACAGTAGTGTACACTTAATCACTGTATGTCAAGTACAATTACAAGTCCAAATCCCACCGCTGCCACCAATGTTAGAAATTGGCTCTTTGGTTGTCAGTCAGGTTACCCCCTGTTCAGGCAAGGACCCTCACTCTAGTCAGGGTAAAAGAGAATCACCCTCAGCTAACCCCTGCTCAGCCCCTTGGTAGCTTGGCAGAGCAGTAGGCTTAACTTCAGAGTGCTAGGTGTAAAGTATTTGTACCAACACACACAGTAACTTAATGAAAACACTACAAAATGACACAACATCAGTTTAGAAAAATAGGAAAAATAGGATATCTAAACAAAATAAGACCAAAACGACAAAAATCCGACATACACAAGTCAAGTTATGAATTTTTAAAGATTAAACTCAAAAATAGCACTTAGAAACACAAAATGCTTAGATGAGGTGTTAACACAGCATCATAACGGAGTTGTTCCCAACAATCCAACACCAGCGGCGCCAGACATGGAGTTGCGTAGACCCCCAGGTACAGTACCTTGGTGAAGAAATGAAAACGAGCTGATGTGCGAAGTTGGGTATCGGGGCATCTGTGTGAAACGTTGAATCCGCGCACTTCGAGTGGCATCGGTCACGACGTGGTGTGGTGACTTCCATGCAGTCATGGACTTCGGCGGGGCTGCAGGGATGTCGGGCCTGCGAAGATCGTCGCGTTCCAGCGAAGATCACGGAGTCGGGTGCAGGCGGCGTCACCGGATTCAGCAGCGGCGTCGGTCCTAAGTCGTCTGAAGTCGATTTCCTTGAAGTTCCGCCAGCTTTCCTTCCAAGGGCCCAGGGACTGGATAGGGCACCACTTGTCATAGCAGGAGTCTCTCCAGAGACTCCAGCTGCTGGCAGAGAGAGGTCGTTGTTGTCCCTGAGACTTCAAACAACAGGAGTCAAGCTCTAAATCAGGCCCTTGGAGATTTCTTCACAAGATGGAAGGCACACAAAGTCTAGTCTTTGCCCTCATACTCTGGCAGAAGCAGCAACTGCAGGATAGCTCCACAAAGCACAGTCACAGGCAGGGCAGCTCTTCTTCCTCAGCTCTTCAGCTCTTCTCCAGGCAGAGGTTCCTTTTGTTTCTAGAATTGTTCTCAAAGTCTGTGGTTTTGGCTGCCCTTCTTATATCCAATTTCCCATTTGAAGTAGGCCTACTTCAAAGTAAAGTCTCTTTTGAATGTGAAATCCTGCGTGCCCAGGCCCGGCCCCAGACACTCACCAGGGGGTCTGAGACTGCATTGTGTGAGGACAGGCACAGCCCTTTCAGGTGTAAGTGACCACTCCTACTCTGCCTCCTAGCACAGATGGCTCATCAGGAAATGCAGACTACACCCCAGCTCCCTTTGTGTCACTGTCTAGTGTGAGGTGCAACCAGCCCAACTGTCAAACTGACCCAGACAGGGAATACACGAACAGGCAGAGTCACCGAAATGGTATAAGCAAAAAAAATGCTCAAGTCCTAAAGTGCCATTTTCAAACACACAATCTTAAAATCAACTTTACTAAAAAATGCATTTTTAAATTGTGAGCTCAAAGACCCCAAACTCCACATGTCCATCCGCTCCCAAAGATAATCTACACTTTACTCAGATTTAAAGATAGCCCCCATGTTAACTTATGAGGAGGACAGGCCTTACAACAGTGAAAAACAAATTTAACCATATTTCAAAGTGAGGACATATAAAACACATTACTATGGTGGTCATTACAACCCTGGCGGACGGTGTTAAATCGGCGGTAAGACCGCCAACAGTCGGGCGGTAAAAAAATGGCAATTACGACCGTGGCGGAAACCGCCAACAAAGACAGCCACTTTAACACTCCGACCGCCACGGAGATACAAATAAACAGCGCGGCGGTCACCGCCAACAGACAGGCGGGAGACAATGTACCGCCCACACTATTATGACAGGCCAATCCTCCACCTTTTCCGGGGCGGATTAAACACGGATACAAACACGGCGGAAACAGGAATTTCAAAGGGAAAACGCTCACCTCTACACACCCCACGAGGAACGAGGACACCATGGAACCTGAACTCCAAATTCTACCTGCGGTAGTCTTCCTGCTCCTCTACCAGGAGCACGAACGCCGGTGGCGAAGACTACGGTGAGTATTGCACCTACGACACAGGGGAGGGGGGAGGGAAAAAAGAGTGACACACACACGCAACACCCCGACCCCCACCCTCACCCACTACAACACACACACTAACACATGTTGATACATTACAGTTACACCCCCCAAGCCCCCCGGAAGAATGCAAAGACAAAAGGAAATGATTGTAACGATTGTAATCCATTAAAATTCAGTACTCCAAAATATATATACACTATAAACAAATATATACACCAATAATACAAGTCCAGGTATTGCACCATTTATAGCCCGTGGACCACTGGGCCCAAAATGCATGGGCGAGGCCCACACTCGATACCCGATCAAAACAGAGAGAACACTGCAGGGGCATGAGATAGAAATACAACAGGCACCTCAGGGGGAAGGAAAGGGGGGGCACCTCAGCCGGATGAGTGCACAACGCCAGATCCACAAGGGGGCTCAATGCCCACTGTTCAATACTGAGGAGTGCAAAGCCACAGTCTCTCAAGTCTCTACAGTGGGTGGGTTGCCCACTGTTCAATCCTGGGGAGTGCAAAGCCACAGTCTCTCAAGTCTCTACAGTGGGTGGCTTGCCCACTGTTCAATCCTGGGGAGTGGAAAGCCACAGTCTCTCAAGTCTCTACAGTGGGTGGTTTTCCCATTGTTCAATCCTGGGGAGTGCAAAGCCACAGTCTCTCAAGTGGATAACAGTCTCCACTGGTTCTGGAGGGGGACTGGTGCCCAGAGTACTTCATCCTGTGAAGGTCAGGGGTAGTGGATGGATCTCTCCAATGGTTCTGGAGGGGGACTGGTGCCCAGAGTGCTTCATCCTGTGAAGGACAGAGGTAGTGGATGGATGTCTCCACTGGTTCTGGAGGGGGACTGGTGCCCAGAGTGCTTCATCCTGTGAAGGACAGAGGTAGTGGATGGATGTCTCAACTGGTTCTGGAGGGGGACTGGTGCCCAGAGTGCATCACTCACCCCGTGACGGACCCAGTTGCGTCAGTGCCCCTGCCGCTCATGGCTAGCAGTGCTTGAGTTGGCGGTGCCCTGTTCAGCGGTGCTTGAGTTGGCGGTGTCCTGTTCAGTGGTGCTTGAGTTGGCGGTGCCCTGTTCAGCTGTGCTTGAGTTGGCGGTGCCCTGTTCAGCGGTGCTTGAGTTGGCGGTGCCCTGTTAGGGGTGCTTGAATTGGCGGTGCCCGGCCCAGTGGTGCTTGAGTTGGCGGTGCCCTGTTCAGCGGTGCTTCAGTTGGGGGTGCCCTGTTCAGCGGTGCTTGAGTTGGCGGTGCCATCTTCAGCAGTGCTTGAGTTGGCGGTGCCCTGTTCAGCGGTGCTTGAGTTGGCGGTCCTTCATGGCCCAGCGGGGCTTGTGCTGGCGGTCCTTCATGGCCCAGCGGGGCTTGTGCTGGCGGTCCTTCATCGATCAGCAGGGCTGGGGGGGCCCTCCTTGGCAGCTGGGCTGGGGCTGGTGGGGCCCTCCTGGGCAGCTGGGCTAGGGCTGGTGGGGCCCTCCTTGGCAGCTGGGGTGGGGCTGGCGGGGCCCTCCTTGGCAGCTGGGCTGGGGCTGGCGGGGCCCTCCTGGGCAGCTGGGCTGGGGCTGGCGGGGCCCTCCTGGACAGCGGGGATGATGGCGGTCTTCTCCGCCGTGCAGCTCTTCCCAGACTTGCCGGGTTTCTTGTGGCCCTTCCCAACCTTGGGAGGTGTCACAGCTGACTCCACACTCCCACCGGGACCCCTGGGAGTGGCTTTGGTGGCTGGAGTCTTCCCCCTCTCCTGCCGGGCACTGGCCATCTTCTGATGTTTCACAGATGAGGGACAGGCTGTGCTGTGGCTCCGTGCCACACTGGCTGTCCTGGTGGCCGGTGCACTCCCCATACCCATGACTACAGGCACCACTGGTCCTGGAGATGTTGTGGCTGAGGTGCTAGTTCGGGACCTATGAGATGGACGGGGTGGGGGAGGTGTTGGAAAAAGGTCAAGGCTGGACATGAAATATTTTTGGGACACACTGGGAAGGGTAGCTGGAGGGGGTTTGGGAGTGGAGGAAGAGGTGGTGGTAGTAGGAGGTGTACGTTTGGTGACTTTGGGTGCAGGTTCATGCGCTGGAGGCTGTGGTGCTGTGGATGGTTGTTGGGTGGGTGTGTGGCTGCGTTTGTGTATCTTAGGAGGGGGCATCACAGACACACTGGGAGAGGACACAAGGGACGTGTGAATGGTAGTGGGGGTGGTGAGTACACGTGAGCGGGGTGTGCTGGTGGGTGTGCTGGTGAGGGACGTAGTGGCTGTAGAGGTAGTGCATGCATGAGTGAGTGTAGACAAGACTGGGAGGGAGGAGGGAGACGGCGAGGAGGGTGACACAGTGGAGGCAGTGGATGTTGGTGTGTCTGCATGTGTGTGTTGCTTGCGTGAGTGCCTGTTGGATGTGTGGTGCTTATGTTTGCCTGAGCTTCCCTTGTGTGGTGAGGTGTGTGCAGGCTGGTCTGATGGTTTGCTTGGGATAGGCAGAGGTACAGGGGATTGTGTCTGGGTGGAGGAGGTTGGAGGGGGGAGGCTAGAGATGGGGACAATGGCTGCCATCAGTGCTGAGGCCAGAGTTTGAAAAGCTCGGTGAAGAGCCGCCTGACCAGAATGAATGCCCTCCAGGAATGCATTAGTTTGTTGCAACTGCCTTTCTACACCCTGGATGGCATTCAAAATGGTAGACTGCCCAACAGTGAGGGACCTGAGGAGGTCAATGGACTCCTCACTGAGGGCAGCAGGGGTGACTGGGGCAGGGCCTGAGGTGCCTGGGGCGAAGGTGATGCCCACCCTCCTGGGTGAGCGGGCACGGGGCGAAGGCAGAGGGGCTACTGGGAGGGCGGTGCTGGTAGGGGGGGGTGGCAGCTCTACCTGTAGATGCGGGGGCACAGATGTTGCCGCCACCACAAGGGAGCTCCCATCAGAGGACGTGTCTGTGTCGCTGGTGTCAGCTCCTGTCCCCACCGTGAAGCTCCCCTCGCCCTCCGTCCCACTGGTGAATTCCGAGTCCGTAGTCTCGCCCTCCAGGTCCATGTGGGATGCAGCTCCCTTGTGCTCCGTTGCCACTGCTCCTCCGCCTGATGATGCTAATGCACAGAAGAACAGGGAGACCACAAAAAGGGGGGGGGACGACAGAAGAAAGACATGTTGAGTGCATGGATTACCGCTACCGTTGGCGGACAAGACAGACACAGAAGCCCCCTGCACTACACCGCGCTCCTGGGCTCCACTGTTCAATTCCTGGAAAATGGCCTACAAGGCTATGGACGACATCTGCACACATAGATGACACAGGGGCATGAATAGCTGTACTTGGCACTCTACAGAGGTGGGCTGGGGTGCCACATGGCCTGCCTTACGGAGGGGCCTTGCCTACGGAACTCGCCCTGGCCTAGGGAAACCCACAGCCCCCCTCTCTCCCAGAATACTCCACTGCGCACAAAGTCAGCAGAATGAGAGTGTACTCACCACCTTGTGTCTGCTGTGATGCCCTCAAGTGCCCATCCAACTCCGGGTGGGCCACCGCCAGGATTCTGAACATCAGGGGGGTCATGGTGCGACAGGCACCCCTCCCACGTTGGGAGCCCATCCCCAGCTGAGCCTCTGCCGTCTTCTTTCTCCAGCGGAGAATGTCCTCCCATCTTTTCCGGCAGTGGGTGCTCCGTCTGTGGTAGACCCCCAGGGTCCGGACGTCCTTGGCAATGGCACGCCAAATATCTTTCTTCTGGTGGGTGCTGACCTACATGAAATGTACAAGGGAAGAAGAGAAGTCATTACCAACTGCACCGTCAAAGTGATTGGCCCCCATCCCTACCCTTGCCATGTGGCACATGCATTCACCGTCTTTCATTGTTTTCCCTCAGGTGGAGGATTTGCCTACAGTGAAAGGTGATTTCTATGCCCAGGGACATATCCCCAACATCATAGGTGCCATTGAAGGGACCCATGTGGCGTTGGTTCCCCCCCCACAGGAGTGAACAGGTGTACAGAAACCGTAAGAGTTATCATTCTATGAATGTACAGATGGTATGTTTGGCAGACCAGTACATCTCCCATGTGAATGCCATGTTCCCTAGCTCAGTGCATGACGCCTACATCCTGCGGAATAGCAGCATCCCTTATGTGATGGGTCAACTCCAGAGGCACCGTGTGTGGCTATTAGGTGAGCACCTGGAAGCAAGTCAGTGGGAATGGTTGTCTGGGTCTGGGGTTATCCCTCCAGGTTAGTGTGTGTCTAACAGTTGCCCCTCACCATTTGCAGGTGACTCTGGTTACCCCAACCTCTCATTGCTACTGACCCCAGTGAGGAATCCCAAGACCAGGGCAGAGGAACGCTACAATGAGGCCCATGGGCGAACTAGGAGGGTGATCGAGTGGACCTTCGGCCTCCTGAAGGCCAGGTTCAGGTGCCTCCATATGACAGGTGGATCCCTATTCTACTCACCAAAGAAGGTGTGCCATATCATCGTGGCCTGCTGTATGCTTCACAACTTGGCTTTGCGACGCCAGGTGCCTTTTCTGCAGGAGGATGGTCCAGATGGTGGTGTTGGGGCAGCTGTGGAGCCTGTGGACAGTGATGAGGAGGAAGCAGAGGAAGAAGACATGCACAACAGGGACTCAGTGATCCAGCAATATTTCCACTGAAACACAGGTAAGAATACAATCCTGCCTACTACATGTACTTTTACGCTACTACCTCTCTCCTGTCTGTCATTTTCACCCAGTGTATGGTCACTGAGTTGTCACTTTTCCTTACATTTTCAGAGATGTGGGTCCCACTGTGTGACATCTGCTTAGATTCCTCATGGACTAGAGCTGTGTGACATAGGTATGTTGACATTACTATTTAAAAAACATTTTGTCACTGCAATTGCTAATACACTATTTCGAAATCACAGAAAGACTCCAGATCATTTTGTGCTTTAGTTGTGTTTATTTAAATGCAAAATATTGGAGGGGGTAGTGAAATGGTGAGGGGTGATGGCGGAGGAGTGTCCATGGCAGAGTCCAGTCTATTAGTCTCACAGGTGCATTGCCCATATGGGCATAGGAAGTGGAGCTGGGGCAGTTTATTTATGGACAGGGTGACAAAGTGGGACAGTAGGATGACCATCAGGGTGGTCTCATTTCTTGGCGGGGGTCTTGGCATCGTTCTCTGTCTTGTTCCTGGATCTCAGGGACCGTTTGCGGGGTGGTTCTCCCTCTGCAGGGGGTGGGGTGCTGGTGTGGTGATCCTGTGGCGGGGCGTCCTGTCCACTAGCGCCGGCGGAGGTGGTGGGCAGTTCATCGTCCATGCTAGTGTCAGGGGCCCCTTGTAGTGCCACAGTGTCCCTCCTGGTGTTGAGTACTTCCTTCAGCACCCCTACGATGGTGCCCAGGGTGGAGCTCATGGTTCTGAGTTCCTCCCTGAAGCCCATATACTGTTCCTCTTGCATGCGCTGGGTCTCCTGAAACTTGGCCAGTACCATTGCCATCGTCTCCTGGGAGTGGTGTTATGCTCCCATGATGGAGGAGAGGGCCTCGTGGAGAGTGGGTTCCCTTGGCCTGTCTGCCCCCTGTCGCACAACAGCCCTCCCAGTTCCCCTGTGTTCCAGTGCCTCCGTCCCCTGGACCGTGTGCCCACTGCCACTGCCCCCAGGTCCCTGTTGTTGTTGGGGTGGTGGGTTATCCTGGGTTCCCTGTAGTGGTGGAGACACAGCTGATTGACGTGTCCTGGGGACGGAGGTATGGGCCCGCTGGGTGGGTGCTGTGCTGGTGTTTCCAGAGGGGGGAAGGTCTGTGGTGGCCTGTGCCTGTGTGAGGGGAACCGACTGTCCAGAGGTCCCCGATGGTCCGGGCTGGTCATCTAGATCCAGTTGGACAGAGGTGCTGTCATCACTGTTGGCCTCTTCTGTTGGTGGTTTGGACATGTGTGGACCCTCCTGTCCGGTGACATTGGGTAGGGGTCCTGCAGGGGTATAAAAGTATGTTTGTTAAATCTGTGTGTGTAATGGTGTGCAATGGGTGGGTGAGCGTGTACCCCAGTGCTAGCAATACTGTGTGGGAGCTTGTGTGATGGTGGTTTAGGGGGGTGTATGGATATGTGCAGTGGGCATGCTTTAGTGATGGGTGTCCATGCTTTGTTGTTGCATTCAGGGCTTGGTGTTAGGATGTGTGGTTTGTGATGTTGGGACATTTGTGAGGAGTTAGAGTGATGGGGTGAGGGTGAGGGTGGGGGTATGTGCTGGCATGCAGGTAGGGTGGCACTTCCTCCTGCGAGGCCCTCAGGATGCAGAATCGCCAAGACCTGCTCCTCCCATGTTGTTAGTTGTGGGGGAGGAGGTGGGGGTCTGCCGCCAGTCCGCTGAACCGCCAGGTGGTGTCTTGAGACCACGTAACGCACTTTCCCCGTAGGTCGTTCCACCTCTTCCTGATGTCCTCCTGATTTCTTAGGTGTTGTCCCACTGCATTGACCCTGTCCACTATTCTTCGCCGTAGCTCCATCTTCCTTGCAATGGAGGTGTGCTGCACCTGTGATCCGAATAGCTGTTGCTCTACCCGGATGATTTCCTCCACCATGACCCTGAGCTCCTCCTCCGAGAAGCTGGGGTGTCTTTGCCGTGCCATGGGGTGGTGTAGGTGATGTGTGGGGTGGAGTGTGTGGTGATAAGTGTGGTGATATTTATTCGTGTGTTGTGTGAGGTGGTGGAAGTTGTGTGGGTGATGGTGTTGTGTGCCTGTGGAAGCTGTTGTTCTTGCTGGTGATGTCTCTCTATGGCCTTTTTTCTGATTTTTTTGTCGTAAGGGTTTGTCGGTGATGTGGGTGTGTGCTTTATATTGTAATGGGTGTGTGGGAGTGATGTGTGTATGTGTCTCAGGTGTGTGTATTTTGAATTGTCCAATGTGGGGATGTTTTGTAAGAGTGTGTGTATCTTGAGCGCGGCGGTGTGTACCGCCAATGGAATACCGCGGATGAAAGACCACCGCGTGGTTTCATGTGTCGTGATAGTGTGGGCGTATTTCTGTTGGCGTGACGGTGGAGGATTTGTTTTCGCCAGTTTATCACTGACCTTTGGTGTGGCGGACTTGTGTGGGTGTCTGAATTTTGGCGGATTCAGAGATGTGGGTCATAATAGCTGTGGTGGAATTCCGCCGCGGTGTGTTGGCGGTCTTCTGCACGGCGGTAAGCGGCTTTTACCGCCAATGTTGTAATGACCGCCTGTATGTCCTACCTTAACCATACGCTGCACCTTGCCCTTGGGGCTATCTAGGGCCTACCCTAGGGGTGTCTGACATGTAAGAAAATGAAAGGTTTAGGCCTGGCAAGTGGTTAGACTTGCGAAGTCGAATTTACAGTTAAAACTGCACACACAGACACTGTGGCAGGTCTGAGACATGATTACAGAGCTACTCATGTGGGTGGCACAACCTGTGCTGCAGGCCTACTAGTAGCATTTGATTTACTGGCCCTGGCACCTCTAGTGCACTTTACTAGGGACTCACTAGTAAATCAAATATGCCAATCATGGATAAACAAATCAACAATACAATTTACACAGACAGCATATGCACTGTAGCACTGGTTAGCAGCGGTAAAGTGCTCAAAGTTCAAAATCCAACAGCAACAGGTCAGAAAAAGTAGGAGGCAGGAGGCAAAAAGATTGGGGATGACCCTGCATAGCAAAAAAGTTCAACATTATCCATATGCTGGCTGTATATCTCTGGATGTCCGCAAGGCCTTTCATACTCTGGGATGAGAATTCATGATGGGGGCGTTAGCTATTTTTGGTATTCCTACAGCCTTCATTAAACAAGTTAACCTGTCATACACATCATCCACGGCCAGGGCTGGGACAGGCTGACACATTTTGAGGACAAATCAAGCTTTGCTCAGAACACGACAAGATTGTCCCTTACTTCTACTCTTATACTAACAAAAGAACACCTGCGCAGTACTTGCAACAAGTCTCTCAAAAGTAGGGGAGTCTAATTCATTGTGTGCTTCATTCAATCTCATCATACGCTGATGACATGGCACTGTATTAAAAAAACATTCAGAAGGATTTGGGAAACATTGTGAGGGCACTAACCGCCTTTGGATGACTTTCCAGCCTCATGTTAATGTGGGCAAATCATGCGCATTCCCTTTCATGCCAGTAACAGTGGGCCCTACCTTGTGGTTTGGAGACATGGCTGTACTGGTGACTCCAAATACCTTTTCCTATCTAGGTGGCAATCTTTATTGTGAAACTAAGACTATTCTTGAAGGCAAACTTTGATGAACAATACATTTCCTTGAAGGGCAAATTGACTTCTGGGTTATGTTGCACTTGTCCATACCTTCACATGCTACCCTATTAGAAAATGGCACCTTAAGTGCTACCGTATTCACAGCAAGTGCTGTTTGGTATAAGTACTGCAGTTGCACAATGGCCTTTTGCACAGGCTTTGTGGTCCTCTGGGGTCCCTGGAAATGTCTGAAAGTGCTGCACATGTTTGTTCCGACATTCATGACAAAGCTGTGGCGTAGGGACAATTATAGTGGCTGTGGCATCAACAGATGGTGCATCCTCTTGTGCAGGTGTGCCTGGACCCATGCTGATGTGATTATCATGCTGTATCTAAGATGTGGGGCTAGAGGCAAAGTCAATCTCCTGATATGCACTGGCAGTGTGTCCCCTGATGTGAGAACCCTTGAGGGGAGGAACAGGGGCATATGGCCCCATCCATACATCATTTTCCACGTGTGTCCAGGCAATCCCAGCACTTGCCTGCAAGGGAAACTGTAACCCTCCCAATTAGCCTGACAGGGCTTCTGCTTGCACCTTGGGACATGGCACAGATTTGCAGAAAGCAGTGCTGTCTTAGATGTGGGTGTGCTGAGCCCATGTGAGGGCAAGTATGTGGCATCCCTGTATGTCAAGCGATGCAATCAGGTGCCAACAGAACTATTATAAGGTGTGCTGTTGCACAAACATAGGAATTGGTCCCTATGCCTAGTATGATCTTTCAAATGCATGCATTCTCAAATATGTACACTGCCAACACACACATTGCCCACATGCAAAGACAGGGAAAAAGTTAACCACAACTATTCACAGGCAACACAATAATCCCTGTAACTGTTTACATGCATTGCACATCACACTATACTTACAAACACACACTTGCATCATTGCATCAAAAAAGAAATGCATTCGCCCAATGGATGTTTTTTCAGCCATCACGTGAGTCAAAAATGATACATCCCATCTGATCCATCTGAAATACCACATGGTGCTTTGATAGCCCTTGTGTGAATTCCACGCACTGGCTAGCAGTGTCAAAAAAATTGATTCATCTCATAAATGAGGCCCATAGTATCAGTGGGTCATATATGTCAACGCACAAAGGCCATGCCCCCACAAAACAATGTTTTAAATAAAAAGCATGCCACAGTGGCCTACATATACTGGGCTGTCATGCCCACACACTGACCAGTGACCCTATTATACCTAGTGAGCACCTTCTCTGTTAGCACCACGGTGCACATGTTAACAGATGTGCTGTGTGCTAACTGAGGAGGAGTGCACCTTTCCATTTCATGGCCTGGTGCAAAGACATTTACTATCTTGTGCCACCCTAGGGCACATGCTTTGTCAGGAGCTTTTCTATTTTGTGACACTCCAGTTGCTCATGTTTTATGTAAATGAGGCCTGATGTATGTAACTCTGTACACAGGTCTGACATGCAGAATGTCATACATCTGATCACCTCTCACACATGTTTGTGTCCGAATCGGAAAAACTGAGCTTTGGGGATGCACGGGACATGTATGTAGGGTATGTTAGGAGAGGTTTTGTAGGTTAGGTAGTGTTAATTTGTAATAAGTGATTTTATTAATTTTTGTTGTTAGCTACATACAATCTCCATCATAATTTACTATGTAGGACTTACCATATCTGCTCAGGTAATGTTAGTTACAGGCCTTTGTCATTGCTAGCATCGTTTGACAACATGTGTGACTAGGTGATTTGCCTATGGACAGGTACCTGTTAGGTTGGCCATGGAATCACATGAGCTATCTACAAACATTGTTGAGCAGTGTATGTGATAATCTGGATGTGCATGCATACACAGCCCAACACAGGTATTCACATACAGTTTCTCTGTGTAGGTAAGTCATGGGACATGCATTGGTGTGATGTTGTAATTGCACTCATCCTAATCCAAGGAGTTTAACTCCCACACTGATACCTGCCCCTTACACACTCACACTTGCATCATTTGCTTGTCACATCAATGTTGTTTGGTTGCTATCCATTCTTAGACCAGCCACCTGTGGTGTGAGTTACATCAGCTTTAACAATGACTTAATGATACCTGTTGCACCTAATGCTTGAGAGCTTTGGTAACTGCCTGCTAGTGAACTTACATATGTTCAGCAAATAGGTTTCACTCAGTCTGTGTGGTTTTATCTCTGGCTCCAATCCACACAGGTTCCTTTGGCAAGTATTTAGTGTATTTGCATCACTCAATGCAACATCTTTAAATTAGTCCTGCTTCAGACACACATACACCACACAGGTTGTAGTTAGTGCTTTTATTTACATGTGAAGAATGATATGATGTTCAGAGGTACAATTCATAAGACAACAACATTCACAGATGTTTCAAGCCAGTGAATATTCAGACTGAGTTATGGGACATGTGTAGGAGAGAGTGCTTCAGTGAGGAGGAGGACCACATTGCATTCAGGTTCATTGGCCACAATAATAGACCACAAATATGTGAGATCAACATAAGGAGAGTCAAAGTGAGCACAGTACTATTTTATTTGACACTGGCATGTTCTTAAGCACAGAGCAAAGGAGAAAGAGGGTATGTGCCACAGACAAATGATACCAGGCAATTTTTTGGGTGAATGATGTGCACTCCACATCTTCTTCCTCTGATGTATGCAGTGTCACCTGTGATGGGGTGTTGTAGTTCTCGAAGTAGAGGGAGGCACACATTAGGGGCTGAAGATGTGGTTCCCATGTCCATGGCAGCTGTCAGCTGTTGCAACACATACGGCAGCACAGCAGCAAGGAGGATCTGCTGGTTTTGCAGCCCAGCAGCAACATCACAGTGGTAAGCACCCAGGGTGGCAATGAGGGAGTCCTGCTTCCACTCCATGGACTCAAAGATGTTTCTGATTGCCCAACCTCGCTGGTGCCAATTGGGCAGGGCATTTGCTCATCCCTATGCCTCATGACACCAGCGATGTCAGTCGTGGGCTGCCGTAGGTCATGGAGCCGAAAGTAGGTACCTCATATGGCAGGGGAGTTGTTCTTATTTTGACTGAGGCACCTACGGACTGCCTCGAGGGTGGCCACCATGGTCTCCATCCCTGCCTGCACCTGATCTGCCAGCTCCACTGGACTCCTACTGAAGTCCAGGGTTCTGGGTGGGCTGGCAGGTGGTGTCTGTTGGATGTTGGGAGGATCATCTGGAGAACCTGCAATGCTGTCAAGCCTCCCCGTCACAGGAGATGGTGTCTAGGTGGCACCCAGTCCAGGTTAATGGCTTGCAGCTCATCAGACACATCATTGGTAAAAGCCAGGATAGTCAGCTGGCCAGGAGGTATGGATTCATCCTCTGCAATGAGATGGAAAATGTTAATGGTGACAATGTGCTTTGAAATTTGAAATCCGGTTGACATTCAAGGCTTCAGCTGTAGCACTTTCGGTTCAACAGCGATGTGTATTACACCTGTTAGGCATGGGTATTGATGCACATTTTACAGTACCTCTGTTACAGATGGCAGTATCTCTTCATTATTAGTCACAAGCACTGTCCGCCTACTCTGAGAGGATGGGCCCTGTCCTACTGTGTAGATGACAATCACTGACAATCCCCCCATTTAATCATTCTCAGAGTTGTTTATCTGCAGATTGCCACACTCATGTGACTCAAGCCCACCTGATTGTATGTGTACATGCCCTCTCTGATCAGGGTCATGGTATACAGGTTAGTGCCACACAGTGATTCTACCCTGATCATACATTCATTCTCACATGGTTATGACACATGGATTATACATGTCAATATACAATGGTGTAACGTATTGCTTTGTTATTGAAAGCTATGGGTCAAGCATTACCCCACATGGTAGTGGTGCTATAAATAGTGGCAACTTCCTTCATATGATTCCCACATCACTAGGCCCACCCACTAAAGCCTGGTTGCCTCCATGACACATGTCATTTGTGATGGCTATGTGGTTCTTAGTATTCCTTGTCAGGTCCCTGTATGACATCCTCCTACTTATACATGTGGCACTTTTAGACAATGTTGCATTAGATTCCCTTCTGGCATGTTCTCCATCTTCCCCAGGTCCACATGACATGTAGGTTGTGGTCTCCCATCGGGCTGTTCTCTGCCATCCTTCCCTAGGTGTGACACAAGTGTTGCACAATCAGACCCAGCAATGCATGTTTATTTATGAGGCTACATTGCAGTACACATGTCCATTCTAACCTGCCCAGTAGCACAGTGCACCCATTTTGACCAAATGGCAGTTTGACATGCACAGTCAGCTCCTCAAAGCACAGCAGTAGCAGTGTCCCAGCGGGCCTAGACATCATCATTTGTTTGTACACACATGGTCCTCTGGTGTGCATCCGTTGCATTCCCCTCACACCCAGTCCAATTTATTAGATGAGAGGAGCTCTGGTAGTCCCTTACATGGCGGCTGATACCTGTGTGCACTCACCCTGCATGCCAAGTCAGCTTGGTGCAATATAGTTTCATGCAGGGTACTGTAAACCTAACTCTTGCCATGTCACTATGTGTCGATACTTCCCATAGACTACACCTGACACCCCTCTCAGATGAGTTCTTTCTCCTGTGACACAGCCATTCTATTCTGAGGATTTACATTCTAGATAAATGTCCAAGGGCCAAAGTGAGACTGAGTAGCTACATTGTTCAAGGTGGCCTGCATTGTCACAGTCAGGTTGTGAAGTGTGCATGCTTGATGTATTGTTCCAGTCCATGTTTTTGCTGTGTATTCTGGGAGTTATAGTTGTGGTAAGTGCTGTTGTACATTGATCTGCAAGTGCCATAATACAAACAAAGGTAAACATGGACTGATGCTGCACTTCATACATTGCAGGGAGTAAGGTGACGGATCTGTACTGGGCTGTGCTAATTGTGACTGGTCAGTGCGCATTACATTTATTTGATGTTTTACCATAGTTGAGCCAGTATACTATCCTTTGGCCTGCAGACAGTGCGTTATAGTGCTGGGACATAGCTGCCCGCACCTTACGACATTACCTAGTTGCCACATTGCCCTTTACTGCAACTTACCCTGTGGTTCTTGTTGCTCATCATAGGCTACAGTATCCTGTCCCAGGATTCCTGTCACCAACTCCTCATGGATGACGGCTTCTACCATCTCCTCCAACTCATCCAGCTGCGCCTGGGGCACTGGACTTCCACCTCCAGTCTACAATGCTGCCTTGCGTTTGCTGGCCAGTTTCTCCTTTGTCCTGCACTTGCAATCGTGCCAGTGCTACTTACAATCGATCACTGTCCTCTTGACTTCTGCCACACTGTTGACCTTGTCCACAATGGACTGCCATATGGCCTCTTTTCTCCTATTGGCAATTTTGTGGTGACGAATAGCTGGTGTTGATGCTCCGTCACCTCAGTGAGCAGGACGTTATTCTCCTCCTCACTAAACTCTTATTCCTCTGTCCCTTCTCCTGGGAGGCTGTGTGGACATCTTGGCTGGTACTGGGGTTGTCCTTGGGTCTCTGGTCTCTTCTATCTTTCACAACTGCATCTGGAGTGTGCTTTGTTTTTTTTCTCAAATGCTCCATTTTTGATTTTTTTTTAAATGCTTTTAGCGTTCAAAAGTGTTGCTAGGATGGCTTGTGTTGCTTTACGTGCCACTATTCAGCCTAGCGTCACTTTTGCAGTAGTAGTGTCAGTTTTTTTTTGATGCAGCGCACAAGCTTAAGTAATTTTTTTTACATAGCCAGGATCCTAACGCCATGGTTCGCCGTATTGTAAATACGACGCAAGGATAGTGTTAGGATCTGTCGTACCGCGGCATTAACATTTTTGATGCATTGCTGCATTGCAGTTGGGATGCGTCATTTCTTGTATTTGAGGCCCTCCGAGAGCATCCCTGTCTTAGATTGCCCATCTGCACTATATTCAAGTCCTGCTGCAATGTCTATAATGCAGTTCACTTTGGCAACCACCAAGGCTGGCATCAGAATTTAAAATGTTCTTGAGGCATTCATCATGTGCTGCAGCATCATTAGAATGGAAAACAAAAAATGGGAAAAGGGAAAGATAAGTCTTTGGATTTAATAATTCAATTGAATCATCCCCAGTCCTGACCTGCTAAAATATCCCTTCTCCACAAATGCTGCGAACTCAAATGCCATCTCTTCCAGATGCCCTAATCAAACGGTAACCAACTTGAAATTGAATCACCGGGACGAGTGCCCAACACATTCCCTCTCCACCAACAGCTCTAACGCTTCACTTCCTGACCTTCCCAGTAAGCGTCTCAATGGTCCCAGAATCCTTCTCTAAATTTACCTACGCCTACTGATGTCGTAGCCATCTTTGTGCCCCACTTCTGCACTACAGACCGAATAAACACACTCATTACATATGAGTTCCATGTAGATTTCACTGTGTTTATCTAATGCACAAGTACACGCGTATATCGGTTCACGATTGTGCCAAATTGCCGAGAACAATAACTGTCTATCATCTATATCTACTTTCAGTGTTTTAAAAAAGCCTGCAGTAAAGTAATGCATGGAATCTGTGTCTGTGTGCTGTAAGTTTGAGGCAAAAAGCCATTATTATTTTTAGTGACTTCATGAGTCCCACCCACTCGCAAGTAAACATGTACAAAATAAACCTAATCTCGGGAGTAGTGCACCGCAGACAACTTCACCTCACAGAGCTTGCTTCAACTGTTCCTGATTCAAAAAATAATATAAATAACATAAATAATATTAATAATATAGAACGTTTAACCTTTTGTTAGTTTCGAAAATATATGAGAGTCAATTGTGATGCTGCTCTTAGGATGTGTAAACCTGTTAACGCCATCATAAAATCGAATTACCTATTCCTCAGACACGCACGAAACCTTTTCCAAGACAGTAGTTGCAGGAATATGGCAAACCTGTTCTGAGGATTACCATGCGATGATGACTACAACTGTTTCAAACTTCTTGGCAAATGTTCGATTTTCTTTCAGGGTGACATCTTCATAATGCAGTATTGATTACCAAAAACAGCCTCAATATGGAGCAGGTAACATACAGCAATTGTATTCTCGGTACCATTTTGCTCCCAAAATTGTTTTAAGAGCATTTGTTTTTTGGAAGTCTGCAATACTTTGTCTGGGATGAAGAAACTTGGCATGCAGTTGTGAGCACAAGTGGAACAGAACGTTCTCCTTGCTGCCCCTAATGAAGGGCCCTTGCCTGTAGGAGCTGACATTAGTGGTCTGGGCACTCTTTATCATGGCCCTGTGAGACCTCTGGCTGCCAGATTATGTGAATTATGGTCAGTTATATGGAGTGCACAGAACCTCACTGGGGATAAGGCTGAGGCTGTGAAACTTGCTACATAGCTGACCATTAATAGCCAATTTGACAGTAGCTGTTCATCTTTTCTTTTAATGGATGGTTTCCCACCAGGTCCCTAGAGGTGTGGAATTGAGAGAGGATAGCTCACTCCAGACCAGCTGGCTGCATCTTCCTATTTGTTATTGCTGCATGTTTTTTACCTACTTCTCTGTGTTGATGAAAAACACATTTCATATATGTTTCTCCATTACCAACCAGGCTCGAAAAACAGCAAGAAAGAAGGTAATCAGTGGATCAGTGGTATTTATTACTACAGTATTATAATATATATATAATACTATAAACTTGTGAGTTAGTTTAGCGTGTTATGCAACTAACATATTTGGGATTGGGATAGCGCTGTTCTGAAACAGACCAATGTGCATCCTCGTTTACTCTTGGTTGCACATAAGACTGTAATACAAAATGACTGCCAGACCTCATAACAGTCTTACACATTGACTCAATCAAGTTACGTGATCAGTCTGCAGGAATTTTCTGTACATTTATCTAATTTGCATGAACGGGTAGGTGAAAACTATTTACAACTGAAGATCAGCAAACTACCTAGTTGGTCAGAAGTACTATGTTTCCGTAAAGTTAAAGACAGAGCTGATAAGCACCAGAGCTTGGTTATGTGTTCCCCATAGGGGGCAGGACTGCAGTGCTGTTACTGGACAATATTTCGCTAGGACCTAGCACTAGTGGAGCGAATCAAGTCCCTCACTTCTAATGCGTAGGAGGGATCTACCCTAGAGAGAATGAGTGAAAAACATTTAAGGGTCTCGGGTGCAACAGCATACATTTGTGTTTTTAACAACTGCATGTGCAACCGATGTTTTAAAGTAACTGTGGTCTGAGCAGAACATATGAAGCACCATGTTACAGTATCATTCTTAGTATTAACAAGCATTGGCAAAGCCAATAGATCTTGACTTTATGCAGTGCTATTGACTTTGCCAATACTTGTTCACTTTGGCATCCTTCATATTTTATGATTCATTTACTGTTCAAAACTCTTGGTATGGTAAATTGATAATAAACCATACAAAATATTGCCACCCGTGCATTGCCGTGCAGGTGTACACATGGATAGTCACCTTGAAATACTTTTGTTGTACTTTATGAGTGTACACATTCCAAGATGGTCACCAGTGAATGCTGACTGTGACCATTTTGGAATGGTTTGTAACCTGAAGTACAACAGAATGCATTCCTAGATGGACGGCTGTGCATATGCATGGGTTCGGGCGCACCCGTGGTAACCTCTAGATATTTTGTTTGTTATATATCATATTCATTTACTATTCCAAGATGGCTAATAGCCATTCTCAAATAATAAATGAAGAATACATTGTGGGGATAATGCCAAACACACGGAAAGACGTCTGAGCAGTCCAGTAGCAGTGTGTACCTTCTAGGCCCCTACAGCTGTGTTTTTAATGAAAGGCGTCAGTGAGACAGCAAGTGGACGAGGGAGAAAAAAAACAGGTAATGTAAAAATTGGTCCTAAAGCAAAGTTTTGTCCTGTTTGGACGGATCTCATCAATTACCAACACCAATGGGTTTTGACATATGTGCTCCTAAAGGCAGAACCCATGCACTCCTATGGAATGCTCAAACTGGGTAAAATGTGTGCCCTCAGGTCAACAAAAGAAGGATACATCTCATACAGTCAGGAACAATGTAAAGCAGTAACGCACCCAATTTCAATTATAAACAACCATCTAGGATCGTCAATACCTTCCATATCATTATGAACTATAGTGTTCCGTAGATTATAAGTGAGAAAAATGATAGGGTAACAGGCAAAAATATATTGCAGGCCTGGTTCCATAGAACATGTTACTAGCCTGATATTGGATCAAGAAGAGGGCTTTGGCATATAAAGAGTGCTTCAAGGATGATATAAGATTGTACAAGAACGACAACATAGAGGATGGAAAATGAAGGAATCAGGTTAGTATATAGTTTTTCAACAGTTTTTGTTCTTTTTGTTTTTCTTGCTCTTGACTATATAAGTAAAGACAAAGTTACCTCATTTAATGAAGAGGGTTTGGAAAGAGAGAGCAGCAGAGAATCTGAAGGCAATATAAAAGATGTTTTAACTGGGTAAGATATTGCACACACGCTAGATAACATAGATTGAGTATTAGCATTCTGTCAGGTTTAAAATACTAGAAGTGTGGTCCAAAATTGTTTGCTTGTGTGAAATCCTGACAAAACTAACCAACATGATTACGCATTTTATACAAGTTTTAAATAAGTCGAGCGATGTAATGTGCTATTAATAAAAAGACAGCAATGGAATGCCAAGCAGGGATAAGGAGGGGGAGGGGAGCATAAAAAGATGATTTTAAATTACTCAGTTTGTAGTTACTAGTTAAATAGTGTATGTAGTCATAACATGAGATCTGCGTTGTATTGATTGGTGTTATTTTGTGCACAAAAAAGAGAGGCAGCATTTACAAAGACTTTTATTGGGTGGCTAGCCCGCTGTCTCCTATCTAACCATCATATAGCCTGTCTGATGTCCCACACTCTACAAGTAGTACATAGACACAGAAGTATGGGCCATATGTATGAACACATTTTCCCATAGACATAGAATGGGTAAAAACCTTTGATACATCTGGCCCTATATTTCTAACTATTCTCCCCACCAATCTGTTAGAAAATAAGTCACTGTAAGTAAAGGGATGACACACCAGAAAAGAAGAAGCAGTAAGTGGAGAAATAGACCTAGAAAGAGACACAGAACTAATCACAACAATTAGATTAAGCGTTCCGATGAGGTTGAACAATTCCCGATTACACGACCCAGGAAAAAAGATGCAGTATTTAGCACACTTGATATATTCCAACACCACAGGGATCCAAACATATCAGGCACAACAAATAGCACGAATTGTGGACTACTGCCCTGGAAACAGGGCATACCATTCACATTTTGGTGCTTACTGCACCATAATCTTCATATCCTGTAATTTATGGCATATTTTTCCTGGCATATCCAGCAGGTGTTACGTGCAGAAGTTTATATGGGATGGGGGGTACACGACTTTTAACAGGAGTTATTGCACATATCACAACTAATCAGGCCCAAGTTTCATTTGAGAATAAATCCAACAAACTAGCTAATAAAGTGCAGGAAAGAAACAACAGCAAACTCGGAAACTAAGGGTGTTTTATTAAAGCATCCTCAGTTATGTTATGGGTAGACAGTCTGAAACTGAAGGTGGCAAGGCAGACTACTCAATATCAGTGCCCTCCTTTTTTGGGCTAATCCATTACTGCATGTAAACACTAAACACCAATAAGGTTCACATCTGTAAGGTTTAAATTTTGCTGTTAAAGTATTGAAAGATTATAATGTCAATGCCATATTCTCTAGCTGATCTGAAGACTTCTCTCAAAGTATAATAAGTCTGTTAGGGATGCCTAGAGAATAATTAGAGCAATCAAAGGATACTTGCCAATTGGAAATATTTCTGACAGTCTAGACTGCTGTAATTTGTGAACCCATATCTAATGATCCTTCTATAAGCCAATCCAGAAATCAGTCATTTAAAAAAAATGTGTAAACACTCAAACGTTCAACCCTTACTGTCCCAAATGCTCAAACAAATCAATTCAAATCTTTTTATCTGAGTCATATTCCTTTGGTTATTGTCCCAAAATAAGAGGAGACACACATCCTTCAAAGTAACTGATTTTATTAAATGTACATGAACATCCAGATGTGAAACAGGTGTTCGCATAGTAACATAAATCAAGTTATGTAGAATGTGTGGCCAGACGTTACAGTTACCAACAAGTGCCTTAGTGCCTTACCCATTAAACAAGCAAGCTACAACACTCTTTTTAGCAATGGAAGCTCCAAGTCCTCAAGCAACCACAAGGGTTTCTCTGAAAGGATATCCTCAGATCAACAGACGGCTGCATGTCACTACTTTACAGGTGAGAACATTGAGAGCCACTACATCATAACTACTACATTGAGCATCATTACATTGGGAGTACCATTAATTCTCAACTTTGAAAGTACAAGTCTCTTACACCACATCCTTGTTAATGCATTTCTCACCAAGAGCTTATTGCAGTACCCTGCCTTCCTCACAGCAGTGCATCTACACACGTTCTTGTTCTTTTGTGTCACTAGTTTGAATACAATTCCTAAATGCAAATTCACCAAGGCCTTTTTTATGAGCTAAATGTTATTTGCATGCATTTGTTTTGCAACCAGATTTATATTTTGTGATAGAGAAAATCTAGTGCTTCACCAGGAATTACACGGTTATAACTTGTGTTGCTGTATCATATTTTTCATGTGCAAAATCACACGTGGTGGAAATGTGATTGATTTTTCCACTCATTCATTTTGCATTCAGATTGTCAAACCATATAAACTGATAATAAAGTTTATAGTTTAAAAATCATGACCTAACCACATAAAAAAGCGACAGAACGTGTATCACATCATAAAGTCATTTTGTATGTAAACCAATCACCTTCACTTATTACCTAACAACAGTAGAACATTTCACACAGCATATTTTTTATTATACTTTTCTTCAAGTTCAAACCATTGACATACTCAGCAGCATAAATACTTTTAGGTATATGTTGGTTATTATAACATGTGGTGTCTAATCATTGACTGATGTAAGACAATATTCATATGCCAATGTGCTGGTATGGAATGTATTAAAGGAGGAATGTTAGCTAATTAACCCCTTCGCTGCCAGGCCTTTTCCCCCTCCTGTGCCAGGCCTTTTTTTGCCTATTTGGGGCAGTTCGCGCTTAGGCCCTCATAACTTTTTGTCCACATAAGCTAACCAAGCCAAATTTGCGTCCTTTTTTTCCAACATCCTAGGGATTCTAGAGGTACCCAGACTTTGTGGGTTCCCTTGAAGGTGGCCAAGAAATTGGCCAAAATACAGTGAAAATTTCGTTTTTTTCAAAAAAATTGGAAAAAGTGCTGCAGAAGAAGGCTTGTGGATTTCCCCCTGAAAATGGCATCAACAAAGGGTTTGCAGTGCTAAACTCAGCAGCTTCCTAGCTTTCAGGAACAGGCAGACTTGAATCAGAAAACCCACTTTTTCAACACAATTTTGGCATTTTACTGGGGCATACCCCATTCTTGCAATTTTTTGTGCTTTCAGCCTCCTTCCAGTCAGTGACAGGAATGGGCATGAAACCAATGCTGGATCCCAGAAACCTAACCATTTCTGAAAAATAGACAAAATTCTGAATTCAGCAAGTGGTCATTTGTGTAGATCCTACAAGGGTTTCCTACAGAAAATAACAGCTGAAAAAGAAAAATATTGAAATTGAGGTGAAAAAAACATCAATTTTTCTCTACGTTTTACTCTGTAACTTTTCCCTGCAATGTCAGATTATGGAAAGCAATATACTGTTACGTCTGCTGGACTCCTCTGGTTGCAGGGATATATAGGGCTTGTAGGTTCATCAAGAACCCGAGGAACCCAGAGCCAATAAATGAGCTGCACCCTGCAGTGCGTTTTCATTCTATACCGGGTATACAGCAATTCATTTGCTGAAATATAAAGAGTAAAAAATTGCTATCAAGAAAACCTTTGCATTTCCAAAAAGGGCACAAGATAAGGTGCTGAGGAGCAGTGGTTATTTGCACATCTCTGCATTCCGGGGTGACCATACAAGCATGTGAATTATAGGAAATTTCTCAAATAGATGTCTTTTTTACACACTCTCCTATATTTGGAAGGAAAAAATGTAGAGAAAGACAAGGGGCAATAGCACTTGTTTTGCTAATCTATGTTCCCCCAAGTCTCCCGATAAAAATGATACCTCACTTGTGTGGGTAGGCCTAGCGCCCGCGTCAGGAAACGCCCCAAAGCGCAACGTGGACACATCCAAAATTTTGGGAGAAAACAGAGTTGTTTTTTGCGAAGTGCCTACCTGTAGATTTTGGCCTCTAGCTCAGCCGGCACCTAGGGAAACCTACCAAACCTGTGCATTTCTGAAAACTAGAGACCTAGGGGAATCCAAGGAGGGGTGACTTGCGGGGCTCGGACCAGGTTCTGTTACCCAGAATCCTTTGCAAACCTCAAAATTTGGCTAAAAAAACACATGTTCCTCACATTTCTGTGGCAGAAAGTTCTGGAATCTGAGAGGAGCTACAAATTTCCTTCCACCCAGCGTTCCCCCAAGTCTCTCGATAAAAATGATACCTCACTTGCGTGGGTAGGCCTAGCGCCGGTGACAGGAAACACCCCAAAGCGCAACGTGGACACATCCTAAATTTTGGAAAAAAACAGAGGTGTTTTTTGCGAAGTGCCTACCTGTAGACTTTGGCCTCTAGCTCAGCCGGCACCTACGGAAACCTACCAAACCTGTGCATTTCTGAAAACTAGAGACCTAGGGGAATCCAAGGAGGGGTGACTTGCGGGGCTCGGACCAGGTTCTGTTACCCAGAATCCTTTGCAAACCTCAAAATTTGGCTAAAAAAACACATGTTCCTCACATTTCTGTGGCAGAAAGTTCTGGAATCTGAGAGGAGCTACAAATTTCCTTCCACCCAGCGTTCCCCCAAGTCTCTCGATAAAAATGATACCTCACTTGCGTGGGTAGGCCTAGCGCCGGTGACAGGAAACACCCCAAAGCGCAACGTGGACACATCCTAAATTTTGGAAAAAAACAGAGGTGTTTTTTGCGAAGTGCCTACCTGTAGATTTTGGCCTCTAGCTCAGCCGGCACCTAGGGAAACCTACCAAACCTGTGCATTTGTGAAAACTAGAGACCTAGGGGAATCCAAGGAGGGGTGACTTGCGGGGCTCGGACCAGGTTCTGTTACCCAGAATCCTTTGCAAACCTCAAAATTTGGCTAAAAAAACACATGTTCCTCACATTTCTGTGGCAGAAAGTTCTGGAATCTGAGAGGAGCTACAAATTTCCTTCCACCCAGCGTTCCCCCAAGTCTCCCGATAAAAATGATACCTCACTTGCGTGGGTAGGCCTAGCGCCGGCGACAGGAAACACCCCAAAGCGCAACGTGGACACATCCTAAATTTTGGAAAAAAACAGAGGTGTTTTTTGCGAAGTGCCTACCTGTAGACTTTGGCCTCTAGCTCAGCCGGCACCTAGGGAAACCTACCAAACCTGTGCATTTCTGAAAACTAGAGACCTAGGGGAATCCAAGGAGGGGTGACTTGCGGGGCTCGGACCAGGTTCTGTTACCCAGAATCCTTTGCAAACCTCAAAATTTGGCTAAAAAAACACATGTTCCTCACATTTCTGTGGCAGAAAGTTCTGGAATCTGAGAGGAGCTACAAATTTCCTTCCACCCAGCGTTCCCCCAAGTCTCTCGATAAAAATGATACCTCACTTGCGTGGGTAGGCCTAGCGCCGGTGACAGGAAACACCCCAAAGCGCAACGTGGACACATCCTAAATTTTGGAAAAAAACAGAGGTGTTTTTTGCGAAGTGCCTACCTGTAGATTTTGGCCTCTAGCTCAGCCGGCACCTAGGGAAACCTACCAAACCTGTGCATTTCTGAAAACTAGAGACCTAGGGGAATCCAAGGAGGGGTGACTTGCGGGGCTCGGACCAGGTTCTGTTACCCAGAATCCTTTGCAAACCTCAAAATTTGGCTAAAAAAACACATGTTCCTCACATTTCTGTGGCAGAAAGTTCTGGAATCTGAGAGGAGCTACACATTTCCTTCCACCCAGCGTTCCCCCAAGTCTCCCGATAAAAATGATACCTCACTTGCGTGGGTAGGCCTAGCGCCGGCGACAGGAAACACCCCAAAGCGCAACGTGGACACATCCTAAATTTTGGGAGAAATGGCCTAAAATAAATTGCCCTCCCCCCCAGGGAGCGACCCTTGCCTAAGGGGTCGCTCCCTTTGCGTGAAATTCACGCAAAGAAAAAATTCCCTGGTGTCTAGTGGTTTCTACCCCCCTTGGGGGCAGATTGGCCTCATCAAAATAGGCCAATCTGCCCCCAAGGGGGGCAGAAATGGCCAAAATATAATTTTCCCCCAAGGGGAGCGACCCTTGCCTAAGGGGTCGCTCCCCACCAAAAAAAAAAGAAATGAAACATAAAAAAATAAAAATAAAAAAAATGGTCCCTGGTGCCTAGAGGTTTCTGCCCCCCCTGGGGGCAGAAATGGCCTAAAATAAATTTGCCCCCCCAACCCCCACCCCACCCGGGAGAGACCCTTGCCTACGGGGTCGCTCCCCCTGCGTGACATTGGCGCCACAAAACAAATCCCCGGTGCCTAGTGGTTTCTGCCCCCTTGGGGGCAGATTGACCTAAAATCGGCCAATCTGCCCCCAGGGGGGCAGAAATGGTCTAAATACAATTTGCCCCCCAGGGGAGCGACCCTTGCCTGATGGGTCGCTCCCCATCTCTAAAAAAAGAAACGACAAAAAAAAAAAAACACAAAAAAAAAATTTGCCCTGGCGCCTACAGTTTTCTGCCCCCCCTGGGGGCAGATCGGCCTAATAATAGGCTGATCTGCCCCCAGGGGGGGCAGAAATGGCCTAAAATAAATTGCCCTCCCCCCAGGGAGCGACCCTTGCCTAAGGGGTCGCTCCCTTTGCGTGAAATTCACAGAAATAAAAAATTCCCTGGTGTCTAGTGGTTTCTACCCCCCTTGGGGGCAGATTGGCCTCATCAAAATAGGCCAATCTGCCCCCAAGGGGGGCAGAAATGGCCAAAATATAATTTTCCCCCAAGGGGAGCGACCCTTGCCTAAGGGGTCGCTCCCCACCAAAAAAAAAAGAAATGAAACATAAAAATAAAAAAAATAAAAAAATGGTCCCTGGTGCCTAGAGGTTTCTGCCCCCAGGGGGGGCAGAAAAGGCCTTCTCAAAAAAATGCCCCCCCTGGGAGCGACCCTTGCCCAAGGGGTCGCTCCCTTTTGTGTGTTTCAATAAAAAAAAAAAAAATCCCTGGTGTCTAGTGGGGTTTCAAAAGCCGGATTGCAAGCAATCCGGCTTTTGAAACCCTCGGAGGGACTTCAAAGGGAAGGAAATACTTTTCCTTCCCTTTGAAGCCCCTCCGGGCCTCCCAAGTGATTGAAAAAGAAATGCTTTTGCATTTCTTTTTCAATCCCTGTGACAAATCAGCGCGCGCTCGCGCGCTGACGTCACAGGGGGGTGTGGGGGGGGTCGGGGGTGGAAGGGGAAGGTCTTCCCCTTCCATCCCGACTTGGGGGGGGAAGGAGGGTGCACGGGGGGCGCGCCCCCAAGTTCCCCTGTGCCTAGGACGAGATGATCTCGTCCAAGGCAAAGGGGAACTGTAGCCTTGGACGAGATCATCTCGTCCATGGCACAGAAGGGGTTAAAAACTGTGTCACAGCTGAACTATATTTTAAAACTATTTTGACAAATCAAAAATATTATTTCTAAATAATTGTAGTTATACTTTAAGGTGGAATAGATTGCATATTTCTCTTTATGTTAGATCATGCCAATATGTTACAAACAATGATATTACACTCTGTATCTCCAGAGATCTGGGAATGCAATGAGCACCTTCTTTGCCCACAGCTTTGCAAATCTTTTCGTAGGCTTGCTGGATTACCAGGTGGTCGGGTTTGACACTCATGAAATGTATAACAAATACATTCCAATTTGGGTTAGGTACAATGATGATCTTTTTCTAATCTGGAATTGGGATGAAAAATTGTCTCTGTAATTTATTAGTACTTTGACACATACTGATCTAAATATTGCTTTCAATTACAGGATTAGCAAAACGTATAGTGAGTACCTTGATGTTCCCATCATTGTAGATAATAACACACTAAAACGTTCTCTGCACAGAAAGGATACTGCTTGCATCAGTGGTTTGCATGCTCAAATTTATCATTCTAATAGGGGGAACTCCTAAGAGAATTTGCAACTGTAGTACTGACAGGAGTTTTTAGAAAGAACAAAATAATGTGATGCAAAGGTTTGTACATCAGGGATATCCTTCCAAAATTCTGACTGAGGCCAAACAAAAGATGAAGGGAAAGACGCAGGAGGATGTTCTGTTTAATGGCACCTTGAGGAGTAAAAAGAATAAAGAAGAATCACCCAGACTAATTACAACATATAATATGGAATCTCACAGATGTTTTGATTCAACATTGGGGCCTGGTAATAGTTGACCCTGTGATAGGTAGAGTAGTAAGATTTTTTCCATCCATTGCATATCGGAGACCTAAGTCCATCAAGGGTATGCTGGTACGTAGCTATCTTGAGCCAACTAATTCATCTGCATGGCTTGGCGAATGAGGTGATTTCTTCAAGTGTAGCACCTGCAAGGCATGTAAAAACAGTACAAGTTGCAAAGAGTATACTCTCTTCAAAGTAGAAACTAATAAAATTAACAGATTTATCACCACAGATTTTATGGTCTATGTCAAGAGAGCCTGTGTGGATTAAGGTACATCGGTACCAAACAGCTACCATTGAAAAGGAGAATGTTTGAGCATCTAAGGGGGTCATTCTGACTCCCGCCGGCGGCGGTAACCGCACGCCCGGCGGGAGCCGCCGAATGACCGCACCGCGGTCAAATGACCGCGGCGGTCATTCTGAGTTTCCCGCTGGGCTGGCGGGCGACCGCCAGAAGGCCGCCCGCCCGCCCAGCGGGAAACCCCCTTCCACGAGGATGCCGGCTCCGAATGGCGCCGGCGGAGTGGAAGGGGTGCGACGGGTGCAGTTTCACCCGTCGCGATTTTCAGTGTCTGCCACGCCGACACTGAAAATCTATGTGGGGCCCTGTTAGGGGGCCCCACGACACCCTGTTCCCCCCCAGCCAGGTTCTGGCAGGTGAAAACCGCCAGAATCAGGCTGGCGGGAAGGGGGTCGGAATCCCCATGGCGGCGCTGCTTGCAGCGCCGCCGTGGAGGATTTCCTGGGGCAGCGGGAAACCGGCGGGACACCGCCGGTTTCCCGTTTCTGACCGCGGCTGTACCGCCGCGGTCAGAATGCCCATGGAAGCACCGCCAGCGTATTGGCGGTGCTTCCGCGGTCGTTGGCCCTGGCGGTCCATGACCGCCAGGGTCAGAATGACCCCCTAAGTGCCTTACAAAACATTGATCACAACAACCTAGTGACGAGAGACATTTCCACTATAAAAACAGAGCGTAGCCATGAGACAGAAACTGTGTTTACAAAACATTCAGGGTTAATATCAGCAAACTACAGGAATAAAGGATGGGGCAACATTACACAAAAAAGTAAGGAGAGATCACACTGACAGAACTGCGATGGCCAACTCTGCAGTGTCCCTCAACAGAAACAAGTGGATTCCTGCCTTAAAAAACAACACCTGAAAGCAGTGCCTATGTCACACTTCAGCAGTATTCTGTTATCTTGACAGTTCAAGCAATACAGGAGAACGTGGAAACAATACAGCGGAGGGTCAAGTGACTTGTGGGAGGCTGTGGTAGCCAACGGTGAGCAATGCATGAGGACAGAAGTACAGGAGAGAGACTGCTTGAAAACGCATGCATTCTTATGGAGTGCTCAACAGAAAACAAGGGTAGAGTGCCAGGTCTAAGTAACACGGTAAGAGGAGAGACAGCTGGAAACAACCGCATGCATACTAATGGAGTGTCAGGAGTAAGTACCAACACCAGGTGGGGGAGGAGGGGAGATAGCCTGCAAAAACACACATGCAGTCTTTAGGAGTGCTAAAGCACAAACGCTATGTAGGGAGCAGCAGGTAGGTGGAGTGGGAGAGGGAAGACATAGAACCTGAATCATGTTGGGAGCAGCAGTCGGTCACAGATTAAGTTGATTCAATATGTGCTTCGTCCCTGCTCCACAGCAAGCATTGGAAGTGATATTTTGGGTGCACGGGCCAATTAGGATGGCTTTAAAGACGAATGACGTGAAGGCAACATATGGTAAAGCAATGGGCGGGATCCAAGCCGGTTTTATATACATGAGTGCCTCACAGGCAAGAAGCATGCACTAGCGCATTCACTCACAGGCTCAAACCTAAAAATTAATGATGGTGCCCCTGCTGCTTCTAGGGGAACTACCAGGATCTAAAGTATATCACTTAAAAGCCCTCACAGGGCATTAAGGAGCACTCCTTATCTGAAGCAGAGAATAATAAATGAGCAGTTCCTGTCACTCATTTACTTTACTCTTATTTTATGTTAATTACTTTTTTTATGGTGTCTGAGTCCCACCAGGAAAATCAACACTTTATATTCACTTTGGGCCTGCAAGGGAGCCCTAAGGCCCAAGTAGTTCTTCAACATACTGGTGCAAATATGCGTGCGAGAAACCGATGAAAACATTGCTCCCGCACATAGGTGGCTGCTATTTTAAGCATCTCCCTGCTATCTGGAGCAGTGCAGGCTCCTGCAGGATGCAGGAAGCCAGCTAGAACCGCAGGTGCCTTGAGGCTCCCCCGTGGTCCTGTCACTCTCTCTTTCATGCTCTCTCTTCCATCCTATAAGTGGATCGAAGAGAGAGAAAGATTGTTATTGTAATGGTTTCTCCATACAATAACTCCCTGGTAGCCTCTATGCCTGGTAGCCTCTATGCCAGATCTTTCGGTGGATGTTAGTTCATCGATAGTCTTGCATAATAAATGGCTAGCTGAGGCAGCCGACAAGGTGGTTCCTGAGAAATGTGTTAGGTATTTTAGAAAAATGGTGAGGGCTCTGTGGTTCTCCCAGTCGTTAAGGCAACTGAAGCAGAAATACTGTAGACAGGAGAGGCTGTGGAGAAGCCACTATAAAAAGGAGGAAATGATTAAGTATAAGAGTGTGATTCAGGACTATAAAAGTGCAATAAATGAGGGGAAAACTAAACATTATTCAGAGAAAATTAGTGAAACAGCCAAGAGCTTTCTAAAACAGTACTGATTTTGGGTAGGCTTCACTCCTCATTTGGTCCTCTTTTTACACCGTCTTTTTGCAATAAGCTACCATTCTATTTTAAAGATGAAGTAGAAACAATGAATTTGATCTTACAAGATCTGTAACTGGGCATTTGTATGAGTCTGTGTCTTTAGTGCATATGGACATTGAGTTACGTTGTTTTCCGCTTCTTACTGATAGCCAAGTGAATGAGTTAATACTGCATACTAATTTGGGTGTTCCTTCACCCCAATACCAACTAAGGTGCTACACAAGGTAGTTCTTGCAATTATATCTATTTTTAATAAAATTATAGAGGAAAGATGTTTCCCTGAGGAATTGAGAAAGGCTTCAGTTTTACCTTTAATAGAAAAACCTTCTCTTGATCACAAGATAGAGTAATTATCACCCAATATCGAGGCTTCCTTTTCCAGGCAAGGTCATAGAAAGATATCTCAATAATATTTTTACTAACTATTGAGACAAGAATAACATTCTGAGTGAATCTCAATTTGGTTTTGGATCAGGGCACAGTACTGAGACTGCGTTAGTAGCAGTCTCAAAAGTAATTGGGCTCAGTAAGGATAATGATAATGATGGGAGGGCTGCTGTGGTCCTTTTAGACCTTTCCGCAGCCTTCAATACTGTCAGTCATGAGATGCTTCAGAAGCAGCTAATAGAAATAGGAGTATTTGGTGTGGCTCTCTATCTTTCATCCTCATTGTTGGAATGTCATGAACAAAGTGTTTGCCTTCGGAGAGTTCAGCCCGGAAGCCCTTCTCTCTTCCATGTTCTGTGTAGTGTACCTCAAGGGTCATCACTTAGGCCCACTTTATTTAATGTCATTGTGACATTTGATTAACTCTTTCGACTTTGCTACCATAGCTTATGCTGATGATATACAGATTGAGGTGTCTATTTCTAGTAATATTGATGAAGTTGAAGCCTGCTTTCACAGATTTATGCAAGCAATTGCCAACTGGATGAGTAATAACTGTGTAAAGTTGAATTCTCAAAAGACTGAGGTTCTAATTTTTGGTAATGATCCCACATTCTGGAATCAATCCTGGTGGCCTTTTTCTTTTGGACTTCCTCCTATAACAGTAAAGAAAGTTAGAAATGTAGGGGTTATTTTTGATGCTGAACTCTCTTTCGTGAAGCAAACTAACAATTTAGTTTTGTCATGCTTTTTCATCATAAAAATGCTCACGAGGGATTTACAGTTTATTTCTCCTGACTTGCAAAAGTTGGTGGTTATTGCACTGGTCTTATTTAGACTAGATTAATGTAATGCATATATGTTGGAATGAAACAGAGACCCCTAATCGAGCTTCAAATGTTGCAAAACACTGCCTGTCATTTACTTAACAAGATTCCAAAATATCAATCTGTAAAAAACGCCTTGATTAAGCTTCATTGGTTGCCTGTCAAAAAAAAGGATAATTTTTAAGGCATCATGCTTGGCCCATAAAGCTTTGCATGGAAATTGGCCAGAGTTCTTTAAGAAGAATTTTAGTTGGCATCGGCCAAAAATAAATTTACAGTCAGCATCATCCAAGCACTGTGACTGTTACCAGATTTAAGAAGATGAACTAGGGCGGCAGAGGTTTTGTGCACGCTACCTGTATATTCAGGAATAAGATGGAAATCGCTATCAAAACTCAAGATAATTTTCTTTGCTTTCATTAGATGTTAAAGACCTGGCTGTTTACAATGTCTATTTAATATCTGGTGACATACATTTCAGCAACTCTCTGTTTAGGGTATAAGTGAGAGGTTCTTCCAACCTCTGTCATCCCCAAGATGCCTTTAGGCATTTGCGCGCTCTATAAGTACTCAACTCATATCAAAGTGTCCTACCAGCAAAATGCTTGGTTCAAAGCTTATAGTTACGTAAAAAAAAAAAAAGTCACTTCTGACCTACTGGTAAAGCTATTGGACTGTTACTCAGTAGGTTGAAGGTTTAAGTTCTGGTATCTCATAGTGTGTGCCTGTTTATTTACTTGTGTTTTGAACATTGTTCGTGATGTAATATTTAAGTATTTTTCACCCAAAAAATCTTTTGTTCGGTTATGTCTGGAGAGTATACCATAAGGAGTCATCTATGGACTAGTGGTCAAGGTCTCTGACGCTCGCACTGAAGGTTGAGGGTTTCAGTCTTAGCGTGTCTCTGGTCATTTGCCTAATTTAATTTCTTTTCAACTTCTAATGTTTAAAGTATGTACTGAAATGTGAACTCACTCTTTTTACTCAACAATTACTTTTTTCTTTTTAATTTGCCATAAAATATATCATTCTAACTATGTAATTTGTTAAAGTTTAGAAAAACTCTCTGGGTGATTATAGGGGAGTTGGCTGCAAGACCTTAAATTTCACCCTCACCATACACTGCAAATTACCCCACAAATTACAGCACTCATGACATATTTTTTTTAAAATCATTGATAATGTCACTGTAACAGCTGCAGTAAAATTATTAATCAGATATCTGTGCGTGGTGGTGGTGGCAGTTATGGTGCCTTAGGGAGCGAATTATAATTACTTGAAATTACTGTAACTGTAACTGCTGAATTTCTCTAGTTTTGTGTGAGTAAATTCAGAAACTAACTATAAAGTCCCTGTAACCTTTGCTTTCTTAAGTGAATATATATATATTACCTATTTACAGTCGCCAGTAGGTAGTTATAGTTAGGACCTAGTTTCCATAGGAAAAGCATTTATTGTTTTGCCAATAACTTTGCCACAGTTTGACGAATATTCATGAGATTTTCAAAACTTATATTTCAGTCAGTTGAGCTGCTGTCTTTAAAGTTTCGGTGTGATCCATCAAGCGGGGACTGAGAAAAAGGGGGGTCCGAAAACATGTTTTCCCTATTCATTTTTCCATAGGGTCTTTATACACGCCTACAGCCCAAACAGCTGAACAGAATTAGACCAACGTTGGCAGGAAGCTAGATCATGTTGCACAGATTGTGCTTTTTGTGATTTGGTGTACATCCGTTCAGTAGTGTCTGAGATATTAAAGGTTGAAAATGTAGATCTCTAGGGATGCAGATCCTCTGCGGATCCAGCTGTCCCCATGCTGCCATCTGACTGGCAGCCAACACTTCAACAAGGAAGTGTTGGTAGCCATCTTGTGACTTGACTTCAACCGAGTTCTGTAAAAAATGTAAATATAAAGAAAATGGGACCCCGCAGGTGGTTAAAAGCATTTTGTTTTCAATTTTTCAGCAAAATCATGGGTGACTCTATGAATTTGCAGCAAATTTGAAAGAAAAAAAAAGTGTGGCCCCCGGCACTTGTTTTCAGTTTAGCCCCGGGGTGGGCCAGGTCCCAGTGGCAGGTTGCGTTTTTTTAAAATAAGGAGGGAGGCACACTCTCTCTCTCTTTTGCATCCCCTCATCCCCTCTGCAAATGCTGGCTTTACCTGAAAGCTTGTCTCAGGCACCTGCACCTTAAGTAGGGTCACTCTGCTTGACTGTTGCAGCCAGAAGTCATATCACGACAAGAGCGGAAATGTCAGTGCCTCTCTCCTGTGTCCGATTTACAATGGAGCCGGAATAACATGGACTAAGGAGTGGAGAATTCTGCAAAGTCTGAAAAAGTTATGTGGTGAAACGGACTGCATGCTTATGCACTGTGCTGCAGGCGTGTTATTATTGTGCAATTTGGCATGCTGCAGTGCTTGATGCGTGCCACCTGAGTGCGTTTGTGTTGATAGATGCTTCAGTGCCAAGTACAATTGTGCATGTGTGTTGTGCTCGCTAGAGGTGGGGAGCAGTGTTTATTTGTATGTCACCTTGCACCCCCCACTGACCACCTTCATGCCATGTCTGCCTCTGGTTTTATAGTACACGCACCAGCAGTTGAGGGTGTCACCTGTAACTGTGCACAACATGTCCTGGGCATAGCATGTCCACCTGCCAAGGACTGCCCTAACTCTCAGAAAAAAGCATGTATTTCGTGACTTTCTGCAGGCAAGGTTACACAGCAGCCTATATTCCCAGATAATATTTCCAGAGATAGGATGTACGTTTGCCAAATATCATACCCTCTTGGACCAGACTAGACAGACTTAGAATACCAATTAGTTTGATAACAATACAATCATTCATACGCCCCTTGGAATACTAATTAGGGTGCTAATTTCGACAGGCTGATACATATTTTACCACATATATGGCAAGAACTCTGCCATATGTAAGGATAAGTTATCTGTGCGATCTGCAAGAGATTGTTGAATTATTTTTGGCGGGAAATTACCGTGCCGGCCTTCAGAAAGGAAGCGTTGGCGGTCTGTCCAGTGCCCCAAAGTATAGTTGAGCCCTTTGCACAAAATGGGCATACACTTACCTACACGAAGGAACAAGCTGCCACGTTACAATCAGTGTAGACCGCATTGAGAGAAATGGCTGTACTGTTGTTTATTTAATCATTTAAGTTTGTACGTTGTGCCTTGCCCTTGGTGGCCCTGGAAGAACAAAGTGCATTGTCAAAAGACGTCAGTCCTGTTTATTGAATGAGGTGGTTAGTTTGTCTTTGAGCTTTAAAAACTCTAGCCCATGAAAAAGCCTCGAGGCACTAAAGCCAACCTTAACAGCACTTTACAGCATAATATCCCTCTTGCCCACTCTGGCATGGAGGGGACTGAAAATATATCACACAATGTTTTTGGCGTCTGCGATGTTTTTTCACTGTTTCATCTGTACCCACACACATCTCGGGGATGAGTTTCGTAGTTGGACATTTCAGCAGTTTGCCTTAAGGGTAAAACGACCTGATGTGACGAGTCAAATTTGCCTCATGACTTTCTTCACCTATCACAGAAAACAATATAAAACATAACAGAAACCCCCCCAAATGGAATGTCTTTCTTAGGAAAATGAAGAAATCTAATTAAAATAAAGACCAGCATAGGCGGCCTCTGTTAAGTGGAGAAGCCTTTACCATTTTAGTGCATTTCCAAAGTTTTCCCCATATATTTTAAAAAAGTGCTTGTTTTCGTAAATGAGATACAACTCTTAGCTAATGTGTGAAAGATGCCAGTACGCATCACGGTGCAATTTGGTATTGCTTCCTCTTACATAGCATGTAGGGTCTTGCAAAAAAGGATCAAGACTGACGCTTCTTGAAAAGTAAACGATTGGGGTATAAGTCTCTCCGAATATACCAGCTCTGTCCTCCAACTTTTCTGCAAGTTCCTTAATTCAATGGGTTAAGGTTTCCCATTGTTTTGGACATCTGGTCCCCATACTCAGGACGGACACTGCCAGGGTTGGTAACACTTCTTCTCCAGACTACTATAAAATGTAGGTGGAGTTTTATTTCCATAATACAGGCTTGCGACGTTTTCTTCGATATTGGGCAATAAAGTACATCTTAAATGTGCATCTTTCTTTGCACTATCATGTGAGACCCAACATGAATCGCTTTAGTACATATGCCCAATGTGTTAAATTTCATTAGACGGATAGTAACATTGGTCTCTTCACAGCCCACAGTCCTTGTGAAGAAGAAGCAGGAGTTAATTTGGAGAACCATATCAACTGAAAGGCTCACATCCAGAACTGACCAAGACCACGAGGAGTGCCACTTATCTTGTTCTAGATGATGATTTTTGTGTTTGGGTCCAAGAAAGACCCTAGGATGCAAGATCCATCCAGCTGTAAGCACCATAACTCCACTGCAGTGCCCTCGGCTGGGGCTGGAACCGCTTCTTTCAGGGTCCCAGGGCAGTAAAGTTGCTGAATTCAGTAGTGTCAATCATAGCCTGTTACCACTGCATTCTGTAGATAGGTGTGCTATAAGATATGGGGCCTGATTCTAACTTTGGAGGACGGTGTTAAACCGTCCCAAAAGTGGCGGATATACCACCTACCGTATTACGAGTTCCATAGGATATAATGGACTCGTAATACGGTAGGTGGTATATCCGACACTTTTGGGACGGTTTAACACCGTCCTCCAAAGTTAGAATCAGGCCCATGGTGTGCACTGCCCCTGAGGCTCCAAAGAGCCCTAGGAAGGGGGCCCCATGTGCCCCCTCTTCTTTTTAGCACATACCCATTCACAGACCCATACATAAACTCACACAGCCACTCACAGACCCATTCACGCATGACACCCATTTACAGACCCACTCAGAGAATTATGAACTTACTGAGAGGCCCACTGAGACAATCATGCACCCATTCACATATCAATTCAGGCACTCATGCACCCACTCACAGACCCACTGAGAGATTTACACACACACTCACAGACCCACTCAGACAGCTAGTCACAGACCCAGTCAAAGACTCAAGCACTTGCATAAGGTTTCAGGTCAGGTGAACCCTGACCCCATGGGTGGGATTTAGGGGTGTTTCTGGAATATAGTATGGGCTGCATATATCAAAGAAAACAGATTTTGTGCCACACTCAATATTCACAAATTCACTGCAAAGCTCAGCGGTGCCCACATGTGTAACTTAGCGACAAATTACTCAAATATTAGCTGAAAATTAAAAAAAATATATATATTCACATACTTACCCTCAGTCTCACTTAGGTACTCACACACTCACTCATACTGTTACGATCTGCCTTTCGCCTAATGCCCTGATCAGATGAAACTGGAGTGTGACCTCAGTTCTTGCACATTCTGGTGTGGTCGAGATAGGGGCAACCCTTTCCGGTAGTAACAGTGCTGTCGACAAGAAAACGCCTAGGCAGTCCGAGCCCTCCAGAAGGAGTCCCAGAGTTAAAACCCAAAAGGGGAAAAAACTCTTTCACAGGAACTCCCAGAAACAGGAAAAAGGTGAACGTCAGGATTACAGGACTTCAAGAGCAGGAACTCCAAAGCTACAGGAAAAAAGCAAGCAGGAAAAACAATCCACAAGAACAGCAAGCAGGAACGAGGACCACCACCATCAGAAAGTGTTGCAATGCAAGGAAAAGAAGAATCTGGCTCCTTATATACCTATGGACAGGACGTGACATGCAGTAAGAAAGAAAAATGCCATCTTGAATTGGGAATACTTCATGGGAATAACTGGATAAAAGACACCATCTTGAAAAAGGAAAAGAAAAAGGAACCTAGTGCGTGCAGATAAAAAGAGAATAGTTTGCTGGGAAGAAGAAACATGGCCCCAAAGGAAGACCAGGAAGAGGAGCCCCACAACCAAGGCATAAGGTAAGTGTAAAAAAAATAGGGGGACCGCCTGGAGCCTTTGCGACATAACATCAGGCTGCACGTTGAACGCAGTGAGGCCTGAAACTCGACGCCAGGCTGTCCAACCTCGCTGAGGGCAAAAAGATGTGCTGTGACTGAGTAAGCGGCCTTCGATAAGTCCTGCAGCCCAGAAAATAGACTGCTGACCCCACCACAGGCCAAGAATGAGACGCCACAGTCACCCGTGGCATGACAGTAGGTCCTTTGCTGCCCCGAAGCCCCAGGTTTATCCGGAAAAGGAAGGAAAAAATGTCAGACCAGGAGAGGAGCGTGAACAGAAGAGGCGTCCTCCCAGGAACATTCACTAAGGGGATAACCCTTCCAATGAATGAGAAACTGGAGATGGTTCCAGGAGAATTGAGAATCACAAATTTCTTGCACCTCATAATCTGGTTCATCACAACCAAAAGAGGAGGTGGGTAGGAGAACTGTCTGTCAAGAGGGTCAGGCACATAGGGCTTCAACTGAGACATGTGGAATGTTGGGTGTATTTTCCAAGTCAATGTACACGGAGACAAAAGGACACTGGATTTATTACTTGGAGAATCTTAGATGGCCCATAGTAACGAGGTTTGAATTTGCTTTGGATCAGGCAGTGAGGCAAAAATTTAGAAGAAAGGCACACCTTGTCTTGTACTTGATATGACGGTGCAACACGCTGTCTAGCGTCATCGGTATTTTTCATGTGTTGTTTTGCGGCCAGGAGGTTGGAATGTATGATCCACTGGAAATTATGGAGTAGTCGAGCAAACGAAGTAACTGCAGGAGCTGTAGGTGATTCTCAGTTAACTGTAGAGAGGGCCTTAGGATGATAACCATATGTACAAAAAAAGGAGTGGCTCTTGATGCACCATTTACTGCATTGTTGTACGAGAATTCAGCTAATGGTAGACATGTGGCCCAGTTACTCTGTGTAGCATTACAAAAGCAGTGTAGAGATTGTTTGAGTGCTTGATTTAGGCATTCTGTTTATCCATTGGTTTGGGGGTGAAATCCTGATGATACAGCAACTTCAATATGCAGGGTCTAACAAAAATGCTTCCAAAATCATGAAAAATGTTGAGGGTCACAATCAGAAATAATAACCTGAGGAAGACTGTAAAAGTGAAAGATTTCCTGTATGAAAATTTGACTCAGCTGCTTAGCAGTGGGTAACTTCTTTAGTGCTGTGAAATGGGCCATCTTATAAAAAGAATGCACTGTTGCCATTATTACATGATTTCCGGGGGAGGATGGTAATGAGCACAGGCAATTGGTTGACACCGTATGCCAAGGGGCTGGAAGAATGGTTAAAGGTTGAAGCAGTCCTGCTGGTTTGGTACATGGTATCTTTTTGTGTGCACACACAGGACAAGAAACAACATAGATTTCCGTATCCTCTTTGATAGTGGTCCACCAGAAAGAATGAAGGAGTAGTTATTGCGTTGTCTTGACTCCACAATGACCATCAATAGGTGAGTTGTGACACATCTGTAATGCTTCTATTTGAACCCTCTTGGTAGGGAGGAACAATACATCTTTGTGATAGTAGTATTCCTTAGCCTTATGTAACTGAGGATTCAAGGCATCCCATTCTTCTCGTGAGAGGAACGTATACTCTGATCTCACTCTGTCAAGGAAGGATTGTACAACCCCAATAACTCAATGTGGTTCTATAATTTTCTGTGAAGGAAGAATGCTACTTCAGGATAACTACATGATAAGGCATCTACCATGATCTTCTAAGACCCAGGTATATAGGTAATGAAAAAGTTAAATGGACTAAAATAGAAGGCCCACCAGGCTCGACCACTGTTTCGGCATTGAAAATAACAAAGACACTGCAGATTCTGATGATCTGTTCTGACTACAAAGGTTTCTCTGGTGCCCATTAAAAACGGTGTCCATTCATTACAGGCTGTTTTCAGGGCAAGTAGTTTGTGTTCTAATAAAGAGTAATTGTGTTACTAATCTGTCAATACATGTGACAAATAGAAGACCGTATGTTCTAATCCATCATCATTTTGTCTTTGTGATAGAACAGCTCCTATTGCATCTGTTTCCACTGTAAATTTGTTTGTGTAATTAGGATGCCATAGAATCAGAGCTAATGGCATGTTTTAGATCTTGAAAAGCTGTCTCCAGTCTTTGTCCAGCAGAATTCATTATGTAGACTTTCTTTCTTAAGAGTGTGAGTAATTTGACTTGTCTACTGAGCGAAGTTTACGATGAATTGTCAATAGAATTTGCCAAACCTAAGAAGCATCGGGTCTACTTTATAGAGGAAGGAAATGGCTAGTCTAGGATAGCTTGTACTTTCTCTGAATCCATAGCAATACCGATCTGGTTAATATGATAAGGTACTCCACCTAAGTCTTGTCATTTTTCTGATTTGCAATACAAGTGGTGTTGTCAGAGTCTTTCCAGGGCTTGAGCTACATGTGTTGTATGTTGTTCTGGGTGTGTGGGTGGAACACACCAAGATGTCATCTAAGTATAAAACAGTGATTTAGTTTAGTAGAACAGAAAATACAGAGGCCTAGTACCTCTGAAAAATAGATGGGGCATTAGGTAAGTCAAAAGGGAGTTCAAAAGGCAGTTTTACACTCATCTCCCTTCTTGATTCGTAGGAGATGATAGATTCCCCTGAGATCCAATTTGGTGAACATTTGTGCTCCTCTAACAGCTTCCAAGATGTCTTTGATAAGGGGTAATGGATACCTGCCCTTTATGTTGACTTTATTCAACCCTTTGAAAGTCTATGCAGGAACGTAGATCCTTCATCTTTTTAGGTACAAAAAAGAAGATCCCCAGCAGGTGAGGAGGAGGGAGTCATCAATCCACTCCGTACGTTTTCCTCTAGATATTCCTTAATGTATATTTTTCTGGTTCAGAAAGCAAATACATTCTCCTAAAAGGAACCACCACGCTGGGCTCCAAAGGAACGGCACAGTCATATTCTCTACTCAGTGGCAAAACTGGCGCCTCTGGTTTCTGAAACACATCTCCATATTCCAGGTAATGGCTAGGTACCCCTTGCATGGTGTTGATGGAACAGCCCATCTCTTTATTCATTAAAGTCATGCTCTCTGGTGACCAATAGGTTTCTGACAGATAGCAATTATGTTGACAAAATTGTGACAAAAGGGATATTGTTCTTGTTTCCCAATTAATATAGGGATTGTGCTGTGCCAGCCAGGGTATACTTAATGTTATCATGTGATCAGGTGAAAAAATCAGGTCAAAGGTAATATACTCTTGATGTTACGCAAACTATAAACACAAGGTGTGTGTAGTATCTGTGACCGGTCCTGAAGCAAGAGGGGAACCGTCAACCATGTGGACCTGTTATGGTGTTTCCTTAGGTATACAAGGAATCCCCTTCTCCTTAGCCCATTTCCCGTCAAGATATATTCCACTAGCACCACAGTCTAGTAATGCTAATACTCTTTCTTCCCTGCTATCTGTTAACTGCACCACAACGAGTAAAAGAAGGAGTGCTGTTGCATTTTCTTTAGAAGAACATATAGAAGATATCTCTGAATGTTCCGCCCCCTCCCTTCTCACAGAGGATGGGGGTTGGCATTTCCCATGGACTTTGAAGAACGAGTGGGACAGGAACAAATCAGATGACCAGAATTGCCACATTAAAGGCACAGACCTTTCAGTCGTCTATTGTCACGCTGCCTCTCAGTTAATAGTCCAAGGGCCATGTCTATTTGCATGGGTTCATCTTCAGAAGACGCTCGCCTCAGATCGATTCTCTTCTAGGTGATGAACAACTGTATGTGTGGTTCCTGTCTATGATTAAACATGACCCTTTCGTTTCCCCAATCTACGTTCACAAAGGTGATATTCTATGGATTATGCTAAGTTCATTAGTCCTCTCATATCATCCACTCGAGGAGAATGTAATAATTCATCCTTTACTTTATCATGCAGTTCCCTGCGAAAAAGGGTGATGACGGTGCATTCTCCACTAGTGGTTTCTGCTGCCAATTGTCTAAAATCCTACCTGGACTCCAGTCCAGGATGCTCGAACATTTGTTTGAAGGCATCAACAAATGCGGTACAGGTAGACAACCGAGGATCATCTGTGACTACCAAAGGAGTTTCCCAAGCCAAAGCTGCACCAGACAAGGTGCTGATTAAATATCAAACTTTGTTCTTATCCTGAGTAAATTGAGGAGGTTGAACTGAAAAATAAACCATCCAAGAGTCAATGAATTCTCTTAACTTATTAGGATCCCTGGGAAATGTGGTATTGTAGCCTTTCACTTACCGCCCTAGACAGATAAAACTAAAGTGTGACCTCAGTTCTTGCACATTCTGGTCTGGTCGAGATAGGGGCAACCCCTTCCGGTAGTCATGGTGCTGTCAACAAGAAAACACTTAGGCTGTCTGAGCCCTCCAGATGGACTCCCACAGGAAAACCCCAAAATGGAAAAACCCTCTTTTGCAGGAACTCCCAGAAACAGAAAAAAGTTGCACGTCAGGATAACAAGACTTCAAGGGCCAGAACTCCAAAGCTGCAGGAAAAAACAAGCAGGAAAACACTCCACAAGTATAGTATGCCAAAGTGAGGACCACCACCAACAGGAAGCTTTTCAACGCAAGGAAAACAAGAATCTGGCTCCTTATATACCAATGGACAGGAAGTGACATGCAGCAAGAAAGAACAATGGCATGTTGAATTGGGAATGATCCATAAGAATAACTGGAAAAAAGACACAGGGGGTCATTCTGACCCTGGCGGTCGGTGACCGCCAGGGTCACCGACCACGGGAGCACCGCCAACAGGCTGGCGGTGCTCCGTCGAGCATTCTGACCGCGGCGGTTCAGCCGCGGTCAGAAACGGAAAGTCGGCGGTCTCCCGCCGACTTTCCGCTGCTCGGGAGAATCCTCCATGGCGGCGGAGCGCGCTCTGCCGCCATGGGGATTCTGACAACCCCTACCGCCATCCTGTTCCTGGCGGGTCTCCCGCCAGGAACAGGATGGCGGTAGGGGGTGCCGCGGGGCCCCTGGGGGCCCCACAAAGTATTTCAGTGTCTGCAAAGCAGACACTGAAATACGCGACGGGTGCAACTGCACCCGTCGCACCTTCCCACTACGCCGGCTCCATTCGGAGCCGGCGTCCTCGTGGGAAGGTAGATTTGCCCTGGGCTGGCAGGCGGCCTTTTGGCGGCTGCCCGCCAGCCCAGGGCAAATCTCAAAATACCCTCAGCGGTCTTGCGACCGCGGAGCGGTATTTTGTCGGGGGAAGACTGGCTGGCGGCCTCCGCCGCCCGCCAGTCTCAGAATCACCCCCACAATCTTGGAAAAGGAAAAGAAAATGGAAACCAGTGCATGCAGGTAAGAGAACAGTTTCATGGGAAGAAGAAACATGGCCCCAACGGCCAAGACATAAGGTAAGTATAAAAAAATAGGGGGACCGCGGGGTTCCTTTGCAGCATCACACGAGGCTGCACGTTGAACGCAGTGTGGCCTGAAACCCGACACCGGGCTGTCCAACCTCTCAACAGGAAACAAAATATGCTGTGGTTGAGCAGGCAGCCCACGGTGAGCCAGACAGCTGACCCCACTGTGGGCCAAAAATGAGACGCCGTGGGCACCACATTGTGACACATACACCCAATCAGACACTCATGCACCCACTCACAGACCCACTCAGAGACTCATGCACACACTCACAGACCCACTCAAAGATTCACACACCTACTCACAGACCCACTCAGTCATGCACCTACCCACAAACCCACTCAGAGACTCATACTCTCTCTCACAGACCCACACACACACTTGTGCACTCACTCACAGACCCACTCAGTCAGTAATGTTCCCATTCACAGACCCACTCAGAGATTCATGCACCCACTCACAGACCTAGTCAGAGACTCATGCACTGACTTACAGACCCACTCAGACATTCATGTACACCCTCACAGAACCACTCACAAACCCAATCACAGACCCACTCAGACACTCACTCATCCACTCACAGATTCACTCAGACACGCATGCACCCACTCACAAACCCACCCAGGGACTCATGCACTAAGTCACACATAATGCACCCACTCAGAACCCTGTCAGAGACTCACAGACCCACTCAGACCCTCACACACACACTGACAGAAGCACTCAGACTCTCACACACCCAATCACAGACCCACACAGACACACATCCACTCACAGAGAGACTCAGAGGCTGATACTGCCATTCACATACCCACTCAGACACTAATGCACCCATTCTCAGACCCACTCAGACACTCATGTTCCCATTCACAGACCCACTCAGACTCCTGCACACACTCACAGACCCAGCCAGATACTTATGCTCTGACTTAAGTCCCACTCAGACACTCACACATCCACTCATGAACCTACTCAGAGACTCATGCACTGTTACAGACCCACTCACACACTGACGCACCCACTCACAACCCACTCAGAGACTCACACACCCACTCACTCCCCCACTCAGACATTCCCGCACCCACTCACAAACCCACTGTCTCTCACACACCCACTCCCAGACCCACACAGACACTCACACACCCACTCACAGAGACAATCTCACACCCTGAGACACCCTCTCACACCTACTCTCACACCCAGACAGACACATGCACACTCACTTTCAGACCCACGTGGACCCTCTCACAACCAGTCAAACACTCTCACATCCACTCTTAGACCCAGAGACACAGCTATTCTCACACCCACAGAGACACGCCCTGCAGCTAACTCTGTCGTGCACAGTCTTTAGCTGGATTAACTGATAGTAATAAAATCACTTTATATTTAAAAAAACATATACATTTACTGCAAAAGCCAAAGGTTACAGAGATGTTACAGTTATGGTCAGATTTAACACACACAAAAACAGAGAACTGTATCGGTTATAGTTAGCTGAGCTAACTATAACTTACACCCTTGCAACGCACTGCTTATGACCTGACATATTATATCACTCATGGCAAGGTCAGTGACATTACTGATGACATCACTGTTGACATCTCATATGACATCAGTAATGATTTCACTAATGACATCATCCAGTAAGTGTTTCCTACAAGTTTATGAGTATATATTTAAAAGTTTATTTAAAGTTTTTACTTATATAAAAAGTTTATATAAAAGTTTATGAGTTTATTTACTAAGCTAGTACAACAGTCTGAGCCTAAGTGTAATGTCCCTGTAACCTTTGTTTTTTTCAAAGAATTTCTAAGGTTTTTTAAATTTAATTCCTAACTATAACGTCCCATGTCTGCAGGTACGGAACTTTGATAAAGCTGTTAAAGCTCCTGCAAAGTCAAAGCAAACATGTATGTCCTGGGGTGGTCACCATGGGATATAGCAGGCCCTCCTTCAATGTTTGATTTAGCCCCAGGGAGGTGGTGGTCCTTGGGGTCCAGGATGGACCCTCTTCATCATGTTATTTTATGCCCAGGGAGGCCCACATAAACTTCATATTTAGCCCTGGGGAGGTGGCAGTCCTCTGGACTCTGGGGGAGGTACGTACAGGCCTCCCTCATTAGAATTTATTCTTTTGTCCCAGGGAGGTGGTGGTCCCCAGGTCACGGGGGCACAGGCCCCTCCGCATAACTTAATATCATTGCCCCAGGGAGTTGGTGGTCCCTGGGGCTAATACAAGCCCTTGGAGGGGGGGCCCCCATGCATCCCCTCCATTTTTAAGCCCTCAAGGCCCCAGGGACCTGGCTCACCCGAGGGCAAAATGAAAGAAAAGAGCAGGAGACCATCCGTCCTTTAAAAAAAAAAAAAAATCTCAGAAAAATCCACTGGATCCGCAGATTTTTCTTAATTTTATTGTTTACAAAAAATGCTTTTTAGTCCTGACAGGATCCGTGAAGGACACCTAGACCAAAGCTAGCAGCTCAAGGTGACCTAACTCTGGCCCCTTTTCTTTTTTTAACATTTTTTGTGGGCCCCAGCTAAAACCAAGAACCAAAATGGCTATCAACACTTCCATGTTGAAGTGTTGGCAGCCAATCAGCTATCAGCTTTGGGGCAGCTGTATCCACAGAGGATTTGCATCCCTATATAGCTATATTTTAAAAATTCTAATACCTCAAAAACATGTGAATGGATTTATACCAAATCACAAAAGTAGACTTTCTGGACCAAGAGCTAGCTTTCTTCCAAATTTGATGTAATTCCGTACAGCAATTCAGGCTGTTCTTATGTTCAAAATCACAATGGGGAATGCATGGGAAAAACATGTTTTGCCACCCACGCTTTTTCTCAGCCCCAACCCCCAATTGACGGATCACCCCAAAACTTTCAGGACAGCAGCTGAACCCACTGAAATAAAGGTTAAGAAAATGTTGTGAAGAGTTGTAACGCGCCACCAAGGTAATTGGCAAAACAAAAAATGCTCTTCCTATGGAAACTAGGGCAGTCATTATGAATACGGCGGGATGCCCTGCCGACAACCGTGCTGGTGGTCGATGGAAGACCACCAGTGGTAGTGGCAGGCACCCCACCATATAATGATGCCTGGAGCCTCACCGCCATTGATGGCTGTGAGGGCTACCATGTGCCATACTGGTGGTCGATAGCGGGGTGGCTGCAGCTCCACCCTCACCGCCACTTCAGTTCAGACACCGCCACATCCATAATGATGCAGTCATAGGAGTGGCGGTGTATGGAGATGCGGCGATGCCGGCAGAGCAGCATCCTAGTAGCCCGTTCCATCCCAGAGCAGCACCACGGAACAGCTAACTGCTGCCCGAGAGGGAAGGGGGGGTTGTGTGAGTGAGTGTGTGCAAGCGGGTGTGCATGTGTGTTTGTGAAGGGGGCAATGTGTGTCTGCATTTATGAATACGTGTGTGTATGTCTACATATGCGTGTATTTGTATGTGGGTGGCTAGAGAAGGTGGGGGATGGTGAGGAGGGGTTTGGGAGGGCCTACTGGGGAATCGGGGGGAGGAGGGGGAGGGTTTAGGATTTTCAGGGCTTGGTGTGGGGGGTGGTGGGTGTCCAGGGACTTGGGGGGTTATTTGAGGGTTGTGGCAGTGGGGGGGCTAGCGTGTCTCATACTGGTGAGAGGAATGAGTATTCCTGTCACCAGTATGCTTTTCACCAGGGATTACCTGGTGGAGTTTCCCACCAGGAAATCCCTGGTGGAAACGGGATCATTTTCCCACCGGTGGTCTAGACTCCACCGCCGGGTCAATGGTGGCTACCTTCTTACCCGGCAGTCGATTCAGGCCTGGCGGTGAGTGTTAGTGAACTGGCTGCTTTGCAGCCAGTTCACTACTGTCATCTTTATTTGGCGGTTGTGCACCGCCATGCCATCAGCAACAATTACTGCCATCACATAATTGACATAGATTTTACATTTTTGTGGAAAATAATGCATGGGTAGTTACAAAGCGTGTGTCATTAGCCAAGTTGTGTAATGAAACCTCCTTTTTGGGATAAATCATGACATGAGATGCATGGAAACAATGTGATGGACACTTAAGCAAATGCCATCTTTCCAATGCGAATAGCAATTTTTTAACATAGGTGGTCAACAAATGTTTCAAGTTCATAACCGTAAAGCCTTTACTTTTTGGGAAAAATCAAGTAAGTTCAATGTATTACTTTGTACATTTTTTGTTGTTTGAGTGTGGAAAGGCACTGCTAGTTTTCGTCCTTTTTTGTTTTTATTCTTTTTTTTTTTTTTTTTTTTGGATGGCCTGGAGTTAGGATTGGGAGCCCATGTTGTATTCAGTTGTTTTACGGAATAATGTGTGCACATTTTTGGGATTGTGGAGGCCTATTGTTATGGATATTTTTTTCCATGCCTTGTATTTTTTTGTGAATAGTGTACGGAAGTGTTAATCATTTTATTGTGCTGTTTTACTGTTTAGGACCTAGTCTATGCTTCAGTATGCCTTGAGTTTGTTGTAGTGGTCCTGTGAGAGGCTATTGTGTTGGAGGTGGTGGCTTGTGAGATTAAATCCTTCACGAAGGTGAAGATTTCTATGCGTCTATTGGTGCTGGCATAGATGTGGTCCGCTAGAGTGGCACATTTGATGGGCCATATAATTTGGCGGTAGCGCTCCTGTTGTTTGCAGGGGGTTTTAATCAGACTGAGTTCCTCAGTGTACCAACTGGTATGGGGTCCAGATCTTCCTGCATTGCTGTGTTTGAGGGGAGGGCAGGGAGGGCTCTCAGGAGATGATCCAATTGCTAAAATTCTCAATGGCTTTGAGGAGTCTGTTGCTGTGTTCGGGTTGGTGAATGTTGAGAACGGTGTTTAAGTCCTTGTCCGTGCTGGCATTCTAGTTTCTGTGAGCTGGTCTGGCAGTAGTGTGTGTGCAAAGGATGGGGGTACTGAACTTCATGAGTGTGTGGTCTGTCTAGGAGACTAGTGTGGGCTTCTCAACTATGATGTGAGAGGTGGTGAAAATAGGGTCCAGGAGGTGTCTGGTGATGCAGATTGGTCACTACTCTGGTGAGAACCAGGCTTCCAAGATCTTCAATGAGTGCTTTTGAGTTGGCGTTGGTGTAGACTTCCAGACAGAAGTTCAGGACTCCAGGAGGAAGTATTTGTTAGCATCAAGGGCATGTGGGGTGACAAAGTCTATGATGGTGTTATTGAATTTGGTGCACAGTCCCAGTGTCCTGTTGATGAGTGTGCCTCTTATGGTGAAGTTGGCTGTTATGTGGAGATTGGAGGTGGTACACTTGATGATGTTCTTGTGGGTGATGGTGATTCTTCCCCCGATCTTGTGAAGTCTGTCTTGCCCAGTGAGCTTGCAGCTGGGGCAATGTCAGGTATTGATTTAGGGATCTGACAGGTTTCTGTGAGGAAAAGTAGGTCTGTGGCATTGTTGCAAAGCAGGTCCCAGATCTCTGTAGCATATTTTGTGAGTGAGCACATGCAGAGAAGCAAGCATGGGTGCAGAGTTTTTTTGTGGATGGTTGCAGGACTGTGTGAGTCATAGAAATTTACTGGAAAAATACAAAGGTTAAAGTGATATTATATGTAGAAATTTTAATAATATCTTACTTTATAACAAAAAAACCTTAGAAATTCAATTAAAAAAAAAAACAAAGGTTTAAGGGACAGATACTGTAGTTAGGTGAAAATGTCAGTCAAACCATACTTTTCTAAATGAGCAAAATCACTGTAACTAGAGCTCAGCCGCTAAAGTAACTATACATTATGTCCTCACCATGCACTGCTAATTACCTCACACATCACATCACTCATGACGTGTTATATGACATCATTGATACCATCATTGCAACATCTGATTCTCTAAAAACAGTACATTAACCTGTGTTCAGGACAGGTGGTCTTATGGACCAGATTTATAGATAACCTTTATATTATATGGAGGTGGTCTATGAGCAGTGCCACTCGATTTGTAAGTATAATAAACACCTGCCTCAATTTGCATTTTACTAGCAAAAAAGTAGTTCATTTAATTGATAAAACAGTTTATGTCAAGTATGACAAGATGCAAACTAAACTGTGCAGAAAGCCCATTGCTGGTAACACAGTACTGTACACAACCAGTTCAACCCTGACAATTTCAAAAGCAGCATATCTTACGCTGGAAATTTACAAATAAGGAGAAATTGCAGTGACACTGAATAATGGGCTAAAGCTCAGGAGTAACTTGTTGAGAGATTTGTACAGAAGGGGTACTGCAGAGAAATTATACAAGATGTGAACATGAAGATAATTTAAGTAATTGAGAAAGGCTTTTGCTCCATAGGAAAAGTAAACTAAAATATGATAAACATAAGTTTATAATAATTGTATCTTTCAAAAAGAGGTGGCAATTAGGAAGTTTTTATGATATCATTGACACTTTATAAGAAATAGCCCAATAGTTGGTAACAATGTTCCTAATAGGGCATCCATCACAATCAGGAGAGAGAAATCTATGAGAGAGAATTTAGGGCCTTATTACGAGTCTGGTGGTCCAATGACTATCAGACTTGTGGTGGTGGTCAGACCGTTGCACTCCAGGCAGTCCTACTGACAGGGGACTGCCTTCACCACTGGGAACATGTTTCCCGATGGGCTGACGGCAGTCGGACTTGTGGTCAGCTATGGCAGCGCTGAACTCAGCGCCACCATGCTGATCACGACTTCTGTTTATACAAATATTTCCATGACGGGGACCCCTCCATGGCATGGCTGGTGGAAACACGGTACTGGGGGCCACGTGGGGGCCCCTGCACTCCCCATGCCTGTCGGTTTGCAGACAGTGTGCATTTCGAGAGGGATGTAGTGCTATTGTATTGGCCTCAACTCCCTTAAGGGAGCTGAGACCAATATCATAGCACTGTTCATAACAGGCTGACCAGCTGAGAATGTTGTAATACGATATTCCCACCGGTCAGCCCGGTTAGAACATTGTAATATGGGGGCGTGGGGGTTAGGCAGCTGGGTTGACGGCTGCCTCATCCCCATGAGTTTGGTGGTCGGCTCATCAGACCACCAAACTCGTAATGAGCCCATTGGACAAAAGCAGTCCAGAAGTAGAATATCAAGAGGCTAAGAGGCAGAGGTTTTCAAAATGTAATATATATAAAGCATGCCAGTTTGGCCTTAATAAAACAGAGATTCTGTCACCTTTCTTTAAAAACTCATAAAGATCTGAGTGGCATTTCATTCCAAGAGTGAATATGCAATTTATAATTTAATATGTCCCTGCACACAACTAGTTTTAGGCAACACTGTCACACAGGTGCATAAGAGAATCATTCAACATGTGTGATCAATAAAAGACTGTGGGACTCATTACAAGGCTGGTGGGCTGATCATTGACCTTCCAGCCCCGTGGAGAGACCTAGGCCGATTACAAGGTTGCCACTGGGCTGACTGGCGGAAACGTCTGAAATCAGAGGTATCTGCCAGTCAGCCCAGTGGAAACTGTGCAGTAACATTGGCCTCAGCTCCTCATGGAGCTGAGGCCAATGACGTTGCACAGAGAGTTCCCCCAGTACCCTTGGAATGTGCACTGTTTGCCATAGCAGACAGTGCACATTCCGAGGGTGCTGGACAGGGGGGCCCTGCACAGACCACAACATGGTCATGGGCAGTGCGAGAGATCCTTTGTGGCCCCAACACTGGGTTTCCACCAGCCTTTTCATGGTGTGGGCCACATCATGAAAAGGCTGACAGAAGCTAGACTTGTGATCAGCACAGTGGTGCTGAATTCAGCGTCGCTGTGGCTGATCACAACTCTGACCACTGTCATGCCACTGGGAACCATGTTCTTGGTGGTGGTGGCTGTCCTCTGGCAGTCTGACTGCCAGGGTCATAGTGTGGCGGTCGGACCACCTGGAGTGTGCCGGTAACACTACCACCATGAGGCTGCCGATCTCAAGAGCACCAGCCTCATAATGAAGTGCTAGGATTTTCCGACAGGCTTAAAGTAGAATCTTACGAGGGTTCCCTTCATGCCTTAAAACCATGCAATAATTAATTTTTTCTCCCTTTTACAAGATTTGTTGCCACTGCAATTGGAGCAGTGCTCTGTATGGGATACTCCACTTAAAGTTTCTTGTGGCTAACCACATGAAAAACTTTGTTCCCTGCAGTGTCCATTCTGAAACTTTGCATGGGGAGTTGGATATCCTCTGCCATTAACCAAATTTCCAAATACTCTAACATTGTCTTATCCATTTTATGTGTAAAACGTAGGTTCAAGTAATTATCCGGTAATTGTTCTATGAATCCAATAGCCTTTCTGATATCACCATCACAAATTAAGAGAGGGTCATCAATTTACCTTATCCAAATGGGTATGTGTGATATCCAGCGTGCAAATCTTTCTGTCCAGACACTTTCTCCTCCTACCAACCAACAAGTGTGCAAAGCTGGGGGGGAAGCAAGTGCCTATCACAGTGACAGAAATTCATGAGACGGGCCTATGTCACGGCACACATGCGTGATCCGTGTTTCGCTATCACAAAAAATCACAAAAAAAATTGCTTTAGGGATCCAGACAACAATGCAGTTGAGTACTCAGGACAGAGGGCATTTCCATCCCAATACATCAATAGACAAAGCCTTACACTTCTAAGGGGTTAAATTTACTTTCCCCACTCCAGGCTAAGCCACAGTAGGGAAGGTGTTGGACTATGGAAGAGTAAGGCTACCGATTCCCATTCCAGTCTAAGTAACAGTGGAGAAAGTATTGGACTGTGAAAAAATTCTAAACAAAAATAACATTCAAATCATGTACTAAAATGATTTAATACATAATAAAAAGTAACAAATTATAATTCACACACAAGAAAAAATGCCATATTAAGTATGGAATGGACATTTAAAATATAAAGTCAAAATGTAAACAAATAAATAAAATTACTTGCAATAACATTGACTTACATAAGCAAAAGAAATTACAATATTTTATAATAAATAAAATGGTACATAATTTAAATTAATACTGCAAAACTTTAAAACCCATTCCACAGTCAACACTTCAAAGTCACTTGCAAATAAATAATACATCTAAAATTGAACAATAATCAACAAAAATCTTGCAGTAAAATTAAATATAATCAATCATCAATGGATAAATCACATATAAAAATAAATAATTTAACATAATATCTTGTCTTTCACATTTTTCCATCCTATACCACTTAAAAAAGAACCATGTATATATATATATATATATATATATATATATACACACACACATACATACATACAGACATATATAAAAAGTAAAATACACATAAAAAATGAAACACCTAAAAAAAGAAAAAAAGAAAATTTCAGTAATTATTACTCAATTAGAACTTTCATTAACATAAAAAACAATAATAATTTTAAATTTAAATACATTTAATTCAAGAAACTTCCCAGCCTAGTCTCTTACAAACCAAACAACCCATTACTAAAATATGACATTTTGTTAATAATAATACAATTAAAATAGATTAAAATAAATGAAACAATATATTGTAACAATAAACATAATTAATATTCAATTACATAAATAATTCACTATAAAAATACTTAACATTAAATTTAAATTCATCATAATTTAATTAACTTCCCAGCCTATTCCCCTACAAATCCACCAACCTGCTAAAATATAGCATTTAACATGCTATTAATAATAATAAAATTAAAGTATACATTAAACATAACAGAATAAACTAACCACTAAGATATAACAATTTAAAAGATGTATATAATTAATATTCAATTAAATATCTTTTTACAATAAAAGTAATTACCTTGAAATTTAAATTATGCATACTTTAATTAACTTCCCATTCAATTCCCCTACAAACCCAACATCCTGCTTCTAAACTTTAAATTACTAAATAGGTTTAAAATGTAATTAGTACAACACTTACAATTAAAAAAACTTTGGGGCTGATTTAGAGTTTGGAGGATAGGTTGCTCCCTCAGCAACATGATGATTATCCCACCCGCTGTATGATGATTTCCATAGGATATACAGGAATCGTAATATGGTGGATGGGATATCTGTCAGGTTTGTGATGGAGTAACCACATCCGCCAAACTCTAAAACAGGCCCTCTATTTATGCTAACATTACCAACTAAAATTGATATATTGAACAACACATATTAAAGTAATTAAAAAACAATATTTTGTCCAAATACTGAGTAAGTGAAGTTTAAAGGCTGAAACCAAGGTCCAGGTCCCTGCAGTAAACAGGAAAGGAAAGGTCCATAGGAGCTGGTCCCCACAGTTCTCCTGACCTAGAAGGAGTCTGACCCAGAGTGGACAGGCCTGGTGACTAAGAGGGATGATGAATCTGCCCTGGAAATTTGCTTGAACTCTGAGTTACAAGGGGACAGAGTGCCCTCTAAAGAGGAGTTCTGTTGGAAACTAAGAAAGTGACTCAATCTTGCATTTCTGTGGTGCCAGACTAAGGTGCAAGAGTAACGGGGTACCAGTGGGACCTATGGAATGACCTGGGTGAATGTTGTCCTCAACACTGAGGCTAAGGACCCTAAACCTGGGCCTGATAATCCCTCCAGGGCTTTCCTACTGGACTCGGCCCTTGATGTTCCTTGGCGGTTAGTTAACCCCTTCTACTGGCTTCAGATGTCTGAAAAATTAAAAGAGTTCTGTCTCTATTGCACAATATGTCAAGCGAGTGGCAATAGAGGAGGGGAGTCTAAGGTTTCCTTTAAGCCACTGCCAGTGGTAAGGATGCCTTTTGGAAGGATGGGGATTGGCATTGTCTGGCCCCTAGACACTAAGACTGCCTCAGGGTACAGGTTTATCATGGTAATAGGGGTTTATGCCAACTGATAACCTGAAGCAGTACCTCTAAGGGATGTGACTCCACCTGTGGTGGTCACAGCCCTGCTTGGCATTTTTACCACGGTAGGCTTTTCAAGGAGGTCCTTTGTATTTGTATTTGTATTTATTATTTATAAAGCGGGTTCCGGCCGAAGCATCGAAGTGCTCGAAGGAGAGAGGTGAGTGGCAGAATAAATTAGCGGGGGAACAACCAAGTTTTGACAAGTCTCCTAAAAGTCATGTAGTTTTGTTCCTTCTTAATGAATAAAGGGAGTGAGTTCCAGCATTTAACCGCTTCCACTGTAAATGCCTTATCTCCATATCTAGCTTTGTGAGTACGAGGAACCTGAATCAAAAAGGAATTTGTGGATGTAAGTTGTCGGTTAGGCTTGTACCAGCTTAAGCCGGAAGAAAGATAATCAGATCCACTTCCCTGTGTGGCCTTATAGGTCAAATATAAGGTTTTAAACCTCATTCGATTAGTTACCGGTAACCAGTGCAATTGTTTCAGGCAATCACTAGCAGAAGCCGAGCACAGAAGGTCAAGTATATAGCGAGCGGCTGTATTCTGAATTAACTGAAGTTTCTTAAGTGATGTCTTATCCAGATTAAGCGTTAAGGCATTACAGTAGTCCGATTTTGACATGACCAATGCTAAAATAATTGTAACTCTCCACTCCCTTTGTAGGTAAGGGAGAATTTTTTTCAGCATTTTCAGAATCCAGAAACTAGTTCTCACCACTTGATTAATATTCATCTTGAAAGAGAGAGTATTGTCAAAGATAACACCCAAATTTCCAGTAGCAACAATAGGAGCCGGCAAGGTTCCACACTCTGAGGGCCACCAGCAAGGGTTCCACAATCCCTTGGCTGAACCAAAACATAGGATTTCAGTTTTATTGCTATTAAGTTTAAGCCAGTTTAGGTCCATCCACCTATTGACATCTTGCATACATTTCTTAAAGCGATCAGCCACTTCCTCCCAATTCTTAGAAACAGAGATAATCAGTTGTGTATCATCTGCATAGGAAGTAGGCATAAAGCTAAAAGTCCTGATTAGTTTGGCCAAGGGTGCGACATACAGATTGAAAAGCGTGGGACTAAGTGAGGAGCCCTGGGGAACACCACACGGTAGATGATATGCTGGGGAGGTGAAGTCCCCACAACTTACCCTAATCGATCTGTCTTTCAAGAAAGATTTGAAAGTACTTAAAGCCACATCCCTGATCCCAGCCTGGTGGAGGTGTGATATCATAATCTGAGGCGAGATAGTATCAAAGACCACAGATAGGCCTCATAGAACTAGTAGAGCACCATGTCCCTCATCCCCCATTCGACGGATTCTATCAGAGGTAGTAATAAGCGCCATTTCGGTGCTATGTTCCTGCCTAAAGCCATGTTTGGAGGGATCTAGTCCTCCTGTGGTAATTAGGAAATTGACTATTTCTTGATTGATGTGTTTATCAAAGATCTTAGTCTGAAATGGGAGAAGAGAGATGGGACATAAATTATTCAGATCATTTCTGGCTCCATCTAGTTTCTTTTTTAGTGGAATCACCGTAGCATCCTTCCAAGCAGAAGGAAAAATACCAGAGGTAAGAACCTCTTGAAAAATTGGGGCAAGAGCTGTCGAGACCAGATCCGGCACCAGATGTAAAACATGCAAAGGACATGGATCTCTAGGAGAGCCTGATTTAATTTCTAACACAAGTTTTTAAATTTTCAACAGAGGTAAAGGCTGGAAGTTTGTTAACAAGGGACAGGCCTGTGTTTAAACTGCTATCCACCACCTCAGTAGGACTGTTCATCTCTTCCAAGGAATTAAAACTCAAATTAATTTGTCAAATTTTATTTTTAAACACAAGCCGCGACCTTATTGCAAAACTCTTGGGAATTTTCCATCTCCAGTGGGGCAGTAGGAGTAGTCCGAGTGCTGATTACCTTAAAAAGTTTTCTCGGGGTGTTGGAGCCTCTTTTAACTTCTGATTAAAATATTCAGATTTGGCTTTAACGTTTGCCTCTTTGTAAGTTTTTAAAACATCTCGTAAAATACCTCTCTCAACAAAATTGGGATTAAGCTTCCATCGCCGCTCTTGCTGGCGGTATTTCCTTCGAAGTATCTTAAGATCCTTAGTAAACCAAGGATGACTCTGCTTTTTCTTCGTACGTAAGGCAGGTGGTTTAAGGGGTGCTAATTGGTCCATGGCCATACTAATTCCCTGATAAAAACTGACAAGGATAGATTTTCTGTAGCTATCCAATCTGTTTCTAAAGCGGGTTGTAGCTGTTCTTTCTTAATGCGGTTCCAGTGTCTTGTAGTTTTTCCTTTAAAACCAGGTTGCTGGTATGCCTAAGTCTAAGTAAAATTAAAAGTGAGTAAAAAATGATCTGTCCAGCTTAGCGGGGAATTGGTCAGTTGCGGCTGGTCTTTAGGGCGGGCAAAAATTCCATCCAGCAGATGGCCAGCTACATGTGTAGGTAATGTGACTTTCAACTCCCAATCTAAGGCAGCCATAAAACTTAGAAATTCTTCAATATGAGGGTTCTCAATATCATCAAAATGTAGGTTAAAGTCCCCTAAAATTATGGCTCTAGATGCCATAGTAAGGGGTTCTACTAAAACTGGCCAATGCTGTGTAAAATTCAAATAAGGGCCGGGTGGTTGATAAACCAACAGTCCTTCAAATAATAAAGTTCTGTTTTGCCATATTTTAAAATACATTCCTTCACACGTCTCAGACATAGGAATGATTCCATTCCATTCACATAAAAGGTATGACTTACAGACGATAGCTAAACCTCCTCCCTTGCCTACCGCTCTGTCAAGTCTATAGTATGCATATTCCCCTGGTGTGGCTTCTATAAAGTCTGGGTTAGAGTCATTTTTTGCCCAGATTTCCGTAATAAATAAACAATCAAGTTTATAATGATCAATTAAGTCAGCAATTTCTGTTTTATGTGTGACTAAAGAGCGGGCATTTACTAAAGCACAGGTTAATAAATTTCCTGCAGAAAATCCGCCTTTAACTTGCTTGTTATTTAACAAAGGCAGATACATATCTGAGACTTTCGTCTCATTAGGAATCTGAGGCGTCCAAATGGATAGTTTACAGTTCCATTCTATAGTGGTATTGCATGGCATCTTATGGGGACAAGGCCTACCTGCTAACGCGTTTAGCATAATGGAAGAATATAAAACACGGTCAGGAGTTGACTGTCGAGGGGCATAGTTCCCGGCCTCCGGGCCACGTCGGGAATGTACGGGCGCAGCCTGGCTTGCCATATGCACGCCTTGGGCGCGCCCCCTCTGCGCGTCCACTGCGAGGCTGCATTCAATGTAAAATAAATAGGTACTGAGTCAGGGAAACCCCGGATCACAAGACCCAAGGTAGCTAGAACGCTAACCTTGAAGCTTTTTAACCTGGTGAAGGCGGACTCTAACAGACCCTAACCTTCCTGGTCCGGTCAAAATATACTGAGTGTTCAAAGGAGCAAGAAGTTTAACATTTAAAGCATTAAAAAAAGGGTTTCAATATTAAAAGGTGCAGAAATAAAATGCACCCGTAAACGCAATCAATATTTTACTAGATTATACACAAATAAACTCAATCAGCACTCACGCTCTCTTCCTCTCCTTTCAGGCAGGGGAACAAACTTTGGGGGTCATTCTGACCCTGGCGGTCATGGACCGCCAGGGCCAATGACCGCGGAAGCACCGCCAACAGGCTGGCGGTGCTTCCATGGGCATTCTGACCGCGGCGGTACAGCCGCGGTCAGAAACGGGAAACCGGCGGTGTCCCGCCGGTTTCCCGCTGCCCCAGGGAATCCTCCGCGGCGGCGCTGCAAGCAGCGCCGCCATGGGGATTCCGACCCCCTTCCCGCCAGCCTGCTGGTGGGAACGGGTGTCGTGGGGCCCCCTAACAGGGCCCCACATAGATTTTCAGTGTCTGCGTGGCAGACACTGAAAATCGCGACGGGTGCAACTGCACCCATCGCACCCCTTCCACTCCGCCGGCTCCATTCGGAGCCGGCATCCTCGTGGAAGGGGGTTTCCTGCTGGGCGGGCGGGTGGCCTTCTGGCGGTCGCCCACCAGCCCAGCGGGAAACTCAGAATGACCGCCGCGGTCATTTGACCGCGGTGCGGTCATTCGGCGGCTCCCGCCGGGCGTGCGGTTACCGCCGCCGCCGGGAGTCAGAATGACCCCCTTTGTCTTGAATATTCTGTCAGATGATGGTGGGAGTAGAAACAGAGATTGAATAAGATCCTGAAAGGCATTATTATGGGTTTGAATGAGAATCTCATACAGAAGGGGAACCTCTTCTTGTTGTCATGCCTTTTGTTCACCTACAGAGAGGTACCAAACAAAAAAGTAAGTTTTGGCCTGTTTGGAGTTCTATGTGTACACCCTTTCAGTAATCCTTTGAGTCTCATAAGAGTGGGGTGGGAGCAGCCTCTCAAGGAATTCCAGCCGGGCACAGTGACTATGGGGGTCATTTTGACCCTGGCGGTCATGGACCGCCAGGGCCAATGACCGCAGAAGCACTGCCAACAGGCTGGCGGTGCTTCCATGGGCATTCTGACCGCGGCGGTACAGCCGCGGTCAGAAACAGGAAACCGGCGGTGTCCTGCCAATTTCCCGCTGCCCCAGGGAATCCTCCACGGCGGCGCTGCAAGCAGCGCCGCCATGGGGATTCCGAGCCCCTTCCTGCCAGCCTGGTTCTGGCGGTTTTCACCGCCAGAACCTGGCTGGCGGGAACGGGTGTCGTGGGGCCCCTGGGGGCCCCTGCAGTGCCCATGCCATTGGCATGGGCACTGCAGGGGCCCCCTAACAGGGCCCCACATAGATTTTCAGTGTCTGCGTGGCAGACACTGAAAATCGCAACGTCGCACCCCTTCCACTCCGCCGGCTCCATTCAGAGCCGGCATCCTCGTGGAAGGGGGTTTCCCGCTGGGCGGGCGGGCGGCCTTCTGGCGGTCGCCCGCCACCCCAGCGGGAAACTCAGAATGACCGCTGCGGCCATTTGACCGCGGTGCGGTCATTCGGCGGCTCCCGCCGGGCGTGCGGTTACCGCCGCCAGCGGGAGTCAGAATGACCCCCTATGTATTGGGTCGCAGATCAAGGATGGCTGAGTACATGAACAAAGTTGACTAGGATCTAGAGTCTCCCATGCCCTCCATGAAAGGTTGCCTGGGCCCTACACTGTGCTAGAGAAGGTGGGTGAGGGTAGGTATGTGATTAACCTGGGCACTTCAGACCAACCCACAGAATGACTTGTCAACTGCCTGAAAACCTGCTTTGACAGAGCTGCCTTTGACCACTTGTCCCACAACAAGAACAATGGTTCAGTGAAGGGAGTTACACTTTCCTCTCTGACAGAAGAGTAGCAAAAGGATTATCACTTGTTGATGGGCCAGTTTTCTACACCTGCACTGATCCAGTGATTTGTCCATGATATTGCCACAGGTGACAGCTTATTTGTCAAAAACCAAATTCATAGGTTGTCAGACAAAGTGAGGACCATCATCAAGAGGGATGTGACAAAGATGTTGTTCATGTGGGCCAGAGACTCTTCCAAGAATTGTGGTACCAGTCCTTTGGTGCTGGTACCAAAGACCATTCCTCATGGAGGAACCCTAGAACTTGGTTTCTTTTTTAGATTACAAGGTATGCAATGTGGTCACTAAAACAAAAACTCACCACATCCTAATATGAGCACACAGACAGAATAGGTGCTGCAAAGTACCTCTACTTTTTTCTTTCATTTGTCCTCTGGGTTCTAACAAACTGCACTAACTTGAGAGAGGCTAAGGAAGAGTCTGCATTGTAGACCCCTGAGCACCATTTTCAGTTTAGGATGGCCACTTCCAGACACTGGCCAACATGGCACTGGCTGGGTTGGATAACGTAGGTCTAGGGTATTTTGATGATATTGCTGTCGTTAGGTCCACCTGGCGGGACTACTTGACTCAGCTCAGGGAAGTGCTTCAGGTCCTGCAGTGAGCAGGGCTGATTATCAAACCCAGCAACTGGCAGAAAGGGTAGGGAGAACATGTACAGTCTCTCCAGTCTTAGATTCATAACAATATGGCCAGGAATCCCCCAATCACCCAGTCTCGGGTTAGGGATTTTCAGGGGCTGACTGGTTCTTACCAGAGGTTTGTGAAGAGGTATGGCACCATTGTGACCTTTCTGACAGACCTGACTTTCAAAAGGCAGCCCAAAAAAGTGATCTAGGCAGAGGATTGTCAAAAGGCTTCTGACAAACTAAAAGAGGCCATGTGCACTGAAATAACACTCAAACGCACTTGGCTTTAGCAAGGAGTTTGTTATCTAGGAAGATGCTTCTGAACTTGGGATAGGGCAGTATTGTCACAGCCACATAATGAAGGTCACGACTAGCCATTTGCCTTTATTAGTAGGTCCTTACTGCCTAAAGAGCAGTGTTGGAGTGCCAGCGAGAAGGAGACCTTTGCTGTGGTTTATTCCCTGAGGAACCTGAGACCCTGCCTATTGGGACTCATTCCATACCTCAGACTGTCACAGTCCTCTCATATGACAGATGCAGATGAGATGGGAAATTCAAAACTGTTAAGGTTGTCCATTTTCCTACAGGGATTGATTTAACAGTGGAGCACATAGCTAGAACTGACCTTGCCAATCCAGATGCCCTTTCCAGATTCTTCCACTTAGACTATTGCTCCTTGCCTTTTATCTGGGTGGGCAGTGTGAGAAAGTACCTTTTCTTGCATGGTCACCCAGTTTTGTTTTGGACTGATGCTGCTGGTTTTGAACTGTATGCCCTGAATTAGGGATGTCTGAACAGGCTCTTAATCTCACTCTTATCTGGGTTTTATCTAGCAGATTTGTCAGGGTATTCCTTCAGTGTGCTTTACACTTGTAGCGGTGATTGTACAGCCCCGATCAGTGTAGCCATGGGCTTTAGAAAATGCTGCATTCTGGCACCTTTTCTCTTTTTATTTTATATCAATGCCCTAGATAAAGCTTTAATTGGCTGCACAGGTGAGGTTCCTAGGATTGGTAATTAGCTGGTCCCAGCACTGTTTTACGCGGACGACGCAGTTTACTAATGGTGCGTACTGTTGTCGGCCTGCAAAACCTCATGGATGAGTCCTATAATTTTATGACTTGCCTTAAGTTAAAGGTAAATGACCAGAAGTCTTTTGTAATGTCATATGGACCCGGAAAGCACAAGCACAGGGTTTTTACCCTGGGGGAAACCCAGTTGTAAAAATGTAGACTTTATTTATTTAGGAATCCTATTCGATCTGTATGGGAATTGGATACATTAGTGGCCCTGATAGCACAAAAAATAAGGGTAATAGGTGATGCCATTTTCAGATTTTGTGAAAACTAGGGCAAAAGCTGATATGGGACCTAGTCGAGCTCTACAAGAGTAAATGTATAGCTGTAGGGACTTACAGTGCTGGGGTATGGGGTTCTTCCAGAGCAAGAAAACTCCAGATCATTAAAAATAGCTTATTTTGTAGGTTTTTAGCCACCGCTAGAAATATTTCTAGTTTTATTACCCATATGGAATAAGAAGAGGGTTATATTGAAGACCGTGTTGCATTGGCTCCCCTGATCCCAAAGGTAGAAATCTGGAGTACGCCGCAGGCCACCTTCTCTAGACAGGTTTTGGCAGATTGCCTGAAACTGGACAATAAGACATCAAGTGTGTGCTACACTTTGTTTTTGCTGGTTTAGCTACTTTGGGCACTTTACCACTGCTGACCAGTGCTAAGGTGCAAGTGGTCTCTGTATAAATTGTATTGGTGATTGGCTTTCCCATGATTGGCATATTTGGTTTACTAGTAAGTCCCTAGTAAAGTGCACTAGAGGTGACCTTGGCCTGTAAATCAAATGCTACTAGTGGGCCTGCAACACTGATTGTGGCACCCACAATGCTCAGACCTGCCACTGCAGAGTCTGTGTGTGCAGTTTTAAACTGCCAATTTGACCTGGCAAGTGTATCCTCTTGCCAGGCCCAAGCCTTTCCTTTTTGTACATGTAAGGCACCCCTAAAGTAGGCCCAAGGTAGCCCCATGGGCGGGGTGCAGTGTACTTGAAAAGGTAGGACACATACTGGTGTGTTTTACAGGTCCTGATAGTGAAATACTGCCAAATTAGGTTTTCACTTTTGCAAGACCTATCTCTCCCAACTGTTAACATGGGGACTGCCTTTGAATATCTTTTAAGTGCAGTTTACCATTGGGAGCAAATAGAGATGTTACATTTTGGGTCTCTGAACTCACAGTCTAAAAATAAATCTTTTATTAGATTGTCAGTTTGAAAATGCCACTTTTAGAAAGTGAGCATTTTCTTCCTTAACCATTCCGTACTTCTGTCTGCTTGTGGAATCCACGTCTTGGTCAGACTGACAGTTGGGCTGTTTGTGAATTCCCTCTAGACAGTGACACAAAGGGAGCTGGGGAGTGTCCTGCATATCCTGATGAGTCTCCTGGGCTAGAGTGGGGAGGGAGGAGCTAACACCTGCACCAGAAAGGGCTGTGCCTGTCCTCACACAATGCAGTCTTTGACCCCCATGGTGTGTATTCAACAGACTTCCCTTAAAGGTTTGCCTACTTCAAAGGCAGAAATGGATATAAGTAGTAAACCCAAAATCCCAGACTTTTAGAACACTTCTGGATCAAGAGGAACCTCTGCGAAGAGAAGAGCTGAAGAGCTAGAGGAAGAGTACTGCCCTTTGCTGTGCGTGCTTTGCTGGGTTTACCTACAGTTGCTGCATCTGTCTTAGAGAGGAAAAAGACTGGACTTTGCTGTGTATCCTGTTTGTGAAGTTTCTCCAAGGGCTTGGACTGAGCTTGCCTCCTGTTAAGAAGTCTTGGGGACTGAAAAGACTTCACCTACCAGCCTCTGGGTTCATTTGCTGTGGGCCCTAACTCACCAGGTGGTGCCTATTGCAGTTTCTGGGCCCGTGGGAGTGAAAGCTTGTTGAAAATCAAGAAAAACAAGTGCACCAACACCGTACGATACCTGGACTGATGCTGCTGCCTGACCCCGAGACAGCACCAGCAACTGAAGTTGTGGTCCCTGTTTGAGTGCAATGATCTCAACTGACATTGCAGGCCTGATGGCCCTGCAGCCCCCCTAACGTCCCGTCACATTGTGAGTCCTGAATGCCCTATCACCACCATCCGTGACACCCAACTTCACCACGGTCCCTGGAGCCCAGTGGTGCAACTGAGACCCCATGAGGTCAACTCACCCGTCTTGATCCGCTGTACATCGACCCAGCCAGAGCGTAAGGAATCAACGCTTTGCAATGACACCACTCATCTCCCCTGTCCTGCAGCAAGGACCCAACACTTTGCACCGAAGTCTCTGCTCCACTGCTCCTCAGCACCAGAACCGACACTGCACCAGATCCAGCGACACCTCACTTTCCCGACTGCGCGCATCAGCTTGTTTCCTCACTTTCAAAAGGTTCTGTACCTGAGGTCTGTGCGACTCCATGACTGGCGCCATTGGCATTGGATTGTTGGGAGCAACTCCGTCACAACACCGTGATACCACCAAATTGGAGCATTTGTGTTTCTAAGTGCTATGTTCAAGTTAAATCTTTGAAAATTCATCACTTCGCTTGTGTATGTTGGATTTGTGTTGTTTTAGTCTTATTTTACTCTCATAAATATTGACTATTTTTCTAAACTGGTGTTGACTGCTTTTGTGGTGTTCTCACTGTGTTACTGTGTGTGTTCGTACACACACAGATAAGCCTGACTGCTTGTGCCAAGCTACCAAGGGGGTGAGGAGGGGTTACCTAAGCTGTGTTTCTCCCTTACCCCAAAGAGAGTGAGGGTCCCTGCTTGAACAGAGTGTAAATTGACTGCCAACCAGAGACCCTGTGTCTAACACTTTCCTATATAAGAAAGGTGTTTTATAATGTGGGTTGTGGGCACTCATTTAAAAACCCAGAACTTGTTATGCCAAGTTGTAAGGCAAAGGTGTTTGAGTCTTGACTGTCAAATAGTGGGCAACTTAAGATATCATGGGCTACATTATGAGACTGGCAGTCTTGAGACCACCAGCCCTATGGTGGTGGTCTGACCCTGACGTTTGGACCATCAGGGTACTGTCAGCACTGCCGGCATCCAGGATCCCGACTGGCTGGCGGTGGCAGAGATCACAACAAGCGGGGAAGCATTGCATGCAGCGCCACCCTGCTGATTATGACTTAATTCTCTTCCAGCCTTTTCATGGTGGTTTTACCGCCATGAAAAGCCTGGCGGTGAATAGGTGCAGGGTACCACAGGGGGGGTTTCTGCACTGTTCATGCACTTGCCATGGGCAGTGCAGGGCTCCCCCTGCCCAGCGCCATTGTAATGTTCACTGTCTTCTGTGCAGACAGTGAATATTGCAAAGGTGCTGGTGCACCCTGCGGTGGCATCATTTCCGCCAGCTCAATTACTGGCACCAGTGGGAGTGGGCAAATAGTACCAGGGGCACAGGCGCATGGGGGTAGGGTGCGTGGGAGGGATGGTGTTGGCCTGATGATAGAGGCTGCATGGGATACAACTGGCCAGGACATCATCTCCCAAGTCTTGGGAGCTTACCAACAATCCCAAAGCGTGATAAGCCAGGTACTTACCATGATGGGGGAGATCAAACAGCTGCAGAGGGACAGCCACCAGGAAGGGTAACCATCCTTTATGCCGAATTTTTTATAACGAAGTCCTGGTTAACGAAAGCGGAACAACGCTTTCTTTAACCACGACTTCGTTATTTTGTGCCTTAACCACGCATGTCCTGAACAACGAACATGCATGGTTAAGGTACAAACAAGGGAGTCGGCTGAGGAGGACGACGCAGATGACAAGGTGACGACTCAGGTAAGTGGGGGGTTTTAGGTTTTGCGGAGGGGGTGGGGGGTCAGGGGGTTTTAGGTTTTGGTGTGGGGTTGGGGGGGTGGGGTGTTTTTGGTTTTGGAGAGGGGGGTCGGGGGTTTTAGGTTTTTGGGTGGGGTTGGGAGGGTGGGGCGTTTTTGGTTTTGGGGAGGTGGTGGGGGGTCGGGGGTTTTAGGTTTTAGGGTGGGGTTGGGGGGGTGGGGTGTTTTTGGTTTTGGGGAGTGGGTGGGGGGTCAGGGGGTTTTAGGTTTTGGGGTGGGGTTGGGGGGGTGGGCCGTTTTTGGTTTTGGGGAGTGGGTGGGGGGTCAGGGGGTTTTAGGTTTTCGGGTGGGGTTGGGGGGGTGGGGTGTTTTTGGTTTTGGGGAGCGGGTGGGGGGTCAGGGGGTTTTAGGTTTTAGAGTGGGGTTGGGGGGTGGGGTGAGGGATGTAGGGTGAATGGTGCCTATTGCTAATGATTTTATCAGGAATGCCTTTACAACGAAATATCGTTGTTTAGGCATTCGTGGTAAAATCATTAGTAGTAAAGACGAGGTCGGTGTTCCGACCTCGTTGTTAAGGTTAGTAGTAGTTTAAGATTCGGTGTTCCGTCATATAACCACCAGGAAGTGATGCAGCAGTGGGAGGCTGAAAATATCCATTTGACTTCCATTGCAGGGGTGCTGAGAGACATGAACACCACCCTGAGTAGGTCATGTCCACAACAGCTGGCCACTTTCAATAGCAATGTTACATCTGCCCTTTTAACACCTGTGGGAGCCAGTAAAGTGGAGGCCCTGCCAGGGGAAGGACATGCCTCAGACACTTCTGCCTACTGCAATTGTGGACATCCACCTAAAAATCCAGAAGGGGCAGGTGCTAAGACTTTAACCACTGCCAGGAAGTGAACCTCTACTGAATTTTTCCCCTTATGCGTCACTGATAGACCCCGTTGAAAGTCCTAAAACCAATCTTCATTTTCCTATGGTACAAGAAGACAGGACTTGAGACTTCAAATGTTGTTGCAGCTACCCTGATGATTTTATCCACCATGACTGAACCCTTCACTATTTGATAGCATTTGATTTAATCCAAATCATACATATGAATGTGCACTTCTTAAACACTAGTAAACCACAGATCATGTTTGAGAGTCATTTTTCAGCTATATGTAACTGTTAACTGTAATACCAATTGCCCATGAACAATATGCACAAATTTGCCAATTCTTTTACATTCTCATCTCACATGTATTGTTTGTTCAGGATACAATTTGCATTTGATGATACTGGTGGACACATCATCACTTTCATTGCACTTTCCTACTTATAGGTTGGGAAAACGCAAATGTTCACACAGTAAAGTACTGCTGCTCACTTTAAGGAATCAGCATAGGTGTGAATAACTAGCACCCCACAGACCACAGAAGTTACAGATATGTCAGTCTTTCACTATCCGAATGGGCAAACAGAATGGTTCTCCGTATCACCAGCTAAAGCCTTATCAAATACCAATACTAATTCTCCCCAATCACCATACCCCATGATACAGACAGAAGTCTGTACAAATACCCCCGTTATGGAACCTTCCACTTACCATGGACCAGTATCAGTGGCATGCTACTCACCTATGTCAGTATTGATACATATGCACAGTGGCCTGAAATGAGAGAATACAGTGACAGCTACATTCAAATATGGTATTACCCGAATCAAGCCATTAAGAAGGTTGAGGTTATGGATTGCACAGGATGACATGTTTTAGAGACAGAAGACCATGCAGATGGCACTATTGGGCCCACCTACTATGGCAAATAGGTCTATAGTATGGAACAGGATATTACCATCCCACTGTCCTGACAGTCTGGGCATAGAACTCACATACCATAAATCTCATGCCTAACAGTACCTGGTTCATTCCATTTTCACTCCACATGCCAGACTGCAAATCCCATCTGCCTGTGACACTGTCATATATTGCCAAATGAGGATGACCTTCTGAAGTAACATGCAGTAAACTCAGTCACATCCTCCTATTGGTACACCCTCTGCAATCTCTGGAAAATGTTCAATTGTATCCCAGCAGACTGCTGCAGACTGTTGCAGCCCAGTCACCCATGCCTTAATCACAAGCAAGCTTGACTACAGCAACGCTCTCTACGTCAGCACCATGAAGAGAAACATCAAATAGCTGCAACTCATCCAGAACGTCACCGCCAAACTTGTCCTCAACCTCCCACACCAAAAACAGCACCTGTGGGGCCTCCTCTGACTCCCGATAGAAAAATGAATTACCTTCAAGCTACTCACGTACAAAGCCATACACAACATTGTGTTGTGTAGCCATTTTAGTTATATCTCCATGCACGTTATTTTAACATACTAGGCCTGCCACTGTGCACTTTAACCTAGATATATTTTATTTGGCTTTGCTTTATTATTGTTACAGTAGGCACTTTTCCGGTCTTGTTTTATTTCTCTCTATCTAGCTGTTTTTACCTAGGCCAGCACTGTGCTCTCAAACAAGACATTCTTGCTCACTTTGTGCTTCTTCAAAGGCTGCAGTAAGATAGGTTGCCAATGAACGTGGTATAAGTTCTCTCTCTGGCATTCATAGAAAACACACATCCTTACATAGGGACATTTTCATAGCTGTTTTGTTAAAAAAACACTTTCCTGTCCCTTACATGTTAGAGGGAGATTCCAGCCAGAGAACCACAACTGTATGCTGATTGCTGAATGCTTTGCTACAGCTGCTTCTGCAGACTTCAGGCCTTTGCTCAGGTATGGGGGATGATGTCTTTCCAAGGGAACCTGAAGAGCATAATTAGAGCTTGACACACTGTGCTCTATTATTGCCTAGGTAGGAATTAGTCTATAGGCTCTAGTGACAAAATGGTAGCGTTATTTTTATGCTTTACTCTCCTTGTCACAATGTTAATCATGTGATGCTTTATCGTTCTGTTTATTGCAGTTCATGGTTTGCTATCTAAGATGCAGTCGCTTTATTAAAGCATTATTGAAACCTATACTGCCTCTGTTTGTCATTGTGTATGTGAGACTAATGTTACTGAGAGAAACGGATGAGACCTGAGTGACCACGGTTTCCATGAGAAATCAATTATGTCATGCGATCGGCTGCCCAATCATCCTGGCCTTGGATGGAGATGAGGCACTGCTCATTAGCGGGATCAAAACCCGGATTGGAGTGACAGGTGTCACCTGTAGTGGGTCAGACTCAGTCTGCTGCACCACAGGCGATTCTGCCACTCAAAATCCAGTAGTCTCATTAGAATAATGAAAGCCTACGTGACAATCGGACCGGCCTACCTGAACCACCATGTCTCCTTCCACACCCACGCCAGATCCCTTCACTCCACCCAGCAAGCACTGGCCACCATGCCATGCATACAGAAAACCACCAGCTGAGAAAAGTCCTCCACCTACCTCGCAGCAAAGAGCTGGAACAACCTACCCCTGCACCTCAGACAAAGCCCATTGCGCACCATCTTCAGGAAGAACCTCAGGACTCGGCGCTTCGAATAAGGCTTTGTCTGCCCCCTCCCCAGTGCCTTGAGACCCTCACAGGTGAGTAGTTGCACTATACAAAAACTGATTGATTGATTGATTGGAATAAAAATGTAATACATAAGGTATAGGTAGGAATCAATTGTAAAACATCATATAGTCCAATATACAATGCTAACTCTTATTGTGCATTGTGCCCATCTGAGGAATATGCTTAGAAGCTACCTATGACCTGTCTGATGGTCATACTAAGAACCTTATCAAGCATCCCTAACCCCCCTAATAACCCACTGAGTTAGTAAAATTACAGGACATCACATACCTACAGTCAGGTGAAGTACTGATTGATGAGATGTGCCCTGATGTCTCCAGCTTTCTCCTCCTCATAGTTATCCTCATTTGGCACATCTGCATTCTCACTCGCTGGAACTTCAGTCTCCCCCTCATCTGGTATAAATGGGATTTGATGTGTCAGGGCGAGGTTGTGGGCAAGCAGCAGGCAACTATAATTTGACATTCTTTGGTGGGAGAGTAGAGGAGGGCTCCAAGAGCCTTATCAATGCTATGGAATCTTGCCTTCAGGAGCCCAAAAGTCCACTCCACAACATGCCTTGTCCTTCTGTGGGCCTCACTGAAGCGGACTTCCCCTGGCATGGTCACGTACCATACAGGTGTCAACAACCAAGGACGGTTTGGGTAGCCAGAGTCCCCTGTGATGAATAGTTACAAAGAGGCAAACTTATATCTTGGGCATCCACACATTTGGTAGCAGATAAAAGTTGCAGGCACACCTGACATATATGATTTACTAACCAGCCAGGCCCTTGTACTGCCATTTGTTAAATTTTGTTTTGACCAATGACTTTGTGTTTCACCACTGCGCATATTAGTTGCTCAATGTTCACCAGTAGCACATTGTATGTTTTGTTCAGTTTAGCCGCCTATGGGCTTTGACATTGCATTAGTCATTACATTCTGTATTCTGCCTATTGGCTTTGACATGCTGTATCCAGTCTAGCCGCCTATTGTCTTTGACATTGCATTCCTATTGGCTTTGACATGATGTATTCAGTTTAGCTGCCTATTGACTTTGACATGCTATTAGATATTCTGCCTATTGGCTTTGACATGATATCATATATTACATTTTGTATTCAGCTCAGCTGCCTATTGGCTTTGACATGATATTATACATTGCATTTTATATTCAGCTTAGCTGCCTATGGGCTTTGACATGATATAAGACAGTGCATTTTGTATTCAGCTTAGATGCTTATTGGCTTTGACATGACACTAGACATTGCATTTGATACTTAGGTTAGCTGCCTATTGCCTTTAACGTGGAGTTAGACATTGCAGTTGAGAATCCAAGCTGTATTTTTCCAAGCTGTGTTTTTGCACCAGAGAACCAAGATGTTTTTCTCACAGTAGACTAGACATGATAAGAGAGAGTACATGGGTGTTGTTTTCTTCGCTTGAGCTTGGGAACAGGAGTAGTCTTGGAGACCTGGCCAGTCTCCAAAAGGCTTGCTCAGTTTCCCAGGTCTGAGAGGAGGGGGCACACCTTTGTAACGAATGTAACAGGCTGCAGAGAGTCAGATTCGAATCTGCCGGACCTCGTGCTGGAGCTTGGCGCCAGCTGCCAGCAATCCCGTGTGGGTAGATGAATCTCTTTCTCGCGGCTGACAGGGGTCATCAGCTTGCAGACCTTAGAAAGATGAAGCTGTAGATAGTTTCCCACACGGTGAAGTATTTGTTTTGCTTTGCATTCAATATCTTATAAATATAACCTGCTGTGTATATTGCAAACTGATATATTTTGTTTGATTAACGCGGACTTGAAAGCTACTAATTCGTCATACATAAAAATTGTGGTTGGTGAAGAATTAACAACAATAAAAGTCTTCTTTGACCTCAGAAGTGCATTTCTGTTGTGTTATGTTAGTGCTTTAGAAACTAGATAAGAGGAAAGCACTACAGCCCTCTCTGTGTACTGTCATGTCATTTGCAGTGGGTTATTGCTGTTCACACATGATAAAGGCATCATTGGCTGACCCCAGGAATCTTGCACAAACTTGTGAAATATAGAAGTCAGCCAAACAGACTACTTGCACATTAATGGAATGGAAGTTTTTCCTGTTCCCATATACCTGCTCATTGCCTTTTGGTGGAACCAAAGCTACATGGGTGCTATCATTGGCACCCACCACAAGTGGGATATGTGCCAAATCATAGAAGTCAGCCTTCACATGGGCGAAATCTACACGTTGTGGAAATTTTATGTATCTGTCCAGGTGTTTCAACAATGCAGACAGTACAGCCTTCAAAACCAGACTGAACATAGGCTGAGACATCCTTGCAGTTAGGGCCTCAATATTTTGCAAGGAGCCTGTGGCCAGGAAGGGCAGCACTGACATGATTTGTACAATGGGTGGTATGCTATGGGGATTATGAATGACAGGCATCAGCACCAACTGACAACAGAGATCCATGATTGTCAGCCTATATAGGTGGGGTATTTGGATGATATGTTGATTCTTCCTGGTCTGCAGGTCTGCTAGAGGACGATACACTGGAGGTTCTCTAAATCTTCTCATGCCACGCTAACTATGTGTGGTAAAACCAAGATGTATGTGTTGCACTCATTTTGTCCATTGTAAGTGTTAACATAACATTTGTCACACATATTGCTCGGACATGCCATATGAAATTGTAGAAACATTGTACACAACACATACTTAGGCAAGAAATGGCTTCATACTGCAATAAAATTCACTTTCCTCAGTCTTGATTTATAAATGGAAAAGGATGTCACTAAAAGTCACAGTGATAATGACAATCTTATCATGTTTCACATCAATACAACACAAACGCCATACTTCAGATTGCAATAGGTGTGCTGGCTATGAAACAAAAGTTATGTAAGTCATAACTTATCAAGTTTACAAGCTATATATAAATCCTGCATTTTCCAACATGTTTGCTCAAAGCCAGCAGTGAACACAAGGTCATAAATATACCTCACAGATTGTGACACAACTTTGATTTAACTTTACCGATCAGCTATGAGCCTTAAAATGGCCACTTCCTGACCCACTGTACTGGACTCCACCGGCAGAAGTCATCATGGTGGTAGACGGTTACGACCACGGTGGACATTGCCATTGGAACACATTTCTGCCTTTGGTGGTATTACGCCAATGGTGATGTCCACTGGCGGTGATGGCAGACATGACCTCCATCTCATGCTTCATCTCTAACTTGACTCCTAACACTGCTGCCAGCAAGACCTCCACAATGTGAGCTGCTGTGTACTGTCCATGGGAGCATTCATTCCATGTCCTGCAGGTGATAGGGTCCCTGCTTTCTCCCCAGAGGAGCTTGACAAGCTTGTGGAGAAGGTCCTGCCCTTGTTTGGACAGCTCTATAGTACACCAGAGGAACAGGCAAGTGCACATATGTATATTTCCCCATCTATCCTTTGTTATGACAAGCAATGGATGATGGGTCCAGTTTATAATGATGTCCAGGAAATGTGGATGAATGAAGGTTGTGGTGATATGTGTGAGTAGATGGACATGTGCCTATGTGTTCAGATAGATATTGAGTACTTACACATAGTAGAGCTTGTGTCATGTATGTTACCTGAACCACCTACTGACTGTAAAACATGATCACTGAAGGTTGTATGACAAACTGTGCCAGGAATACCATGTTTACAGACATGCATGTGGTCTGGTCATATGTAATAAGCTGACACTTGTTGCTGGATATGCATGTTCTATACCTGTTCCAAAATCACACATTGCCTGATTGCATATGTGCATCTACCATTGAAGGGGATGTTGAAGACAGTCTGTGTATGGCTATGTGCATTAACTTGTTCCCCCCTGCTTGTTTTGGTACAGGGCATGTGCACATGACATTCTTTTGTTGTCTGTGTCATCCCTGCAGGTTAACGCCCATCAGAAGAAGGGGATATGTCATGCCGTCGCCAAGAAGGTGCAGACCCTGGGATCCACAGCCTTCGGAGCACCCACTGTAGGAAGAGATGGGAGGACCTGTGACGCTGGGCCAGGAAGACCGCAGAAGCACAGCTGGAGATGTTCTCCCAAAGAGGACGGGGTGCCCGTCGGACCTTGGCCCCCCTAATGGTCCACATTTTGGTGGTGACCAAAACAGAGTTGGATGGGTGTTGGAGGACAGCGCAGGAGCCACAAGGGGGTAAGTACAGATCCATACCTTTAACAGGTTAATGTCTGATATGAAAGATTGTTAGATCCAACAATGTGGTAAATGCAAAGAACCAAAGATCTCCAGTCAACACATTGATGTACAGTCCCCAACAATGGTACACAGGTATGCACATTCTGATGTGTACAGAGACATATTACTCACCTCTGTTGTCCCCTCTGTATAAAAGCATATGGTGATGCACATGTGACAGTGTCATATGTGTACCACAATACAGCTTTTAATAACCTGGTGGTTGTTCATTCCCAAAGACCGATCAATACTCTCAATATCATTATGGTAAGTTGTCCAGGTCCTTGCTCTCTGAGCATTGCAATATTCCTTGATCTTTGTCTATGTGCAACATTGAGTTAGACAATTTTAGTTCATTCCTCCTTTTCAAAAGGCTACAGATGTGTGACAGTATCATGTGAGGCCATGATGTCTATCTGAAATTTCAAATGACATACTAGCTTCAGTTATTCAGACCTGTTATAAGGTGAACCCCCTTGATAAGAGAGGGATTAGGCCTTTGTAATGTCTCTTCTGAGTGGACTACCTACATGTTGGGAACCATGGAGGTATAGCTGGACTCCTATTGGACATTGGTGTCAGAAAAATGAATGTTAGTACCTTTTTCATGTTTAGTAGGTGGTAAGTGTCTATCCAGCATTTTACTGATCCAATATGTTGTAGGCATGATGAATAGTCAAAGCTATCTGTGAGAAAACAGGGCTGATTGCAGAGGCCCCCTAACTTTTTGCCCCCATTTTCCACTTTTTGCTGGTATTATCCTGACTCTGATGGTGCCCTGGGTACTGCTAATCAGTCCCAGGGCCTGTGCTCTGTGTAAAATGGATATGCAAATTAGGCTAATTATAATTGGCTAAGTTAACCTACCTATAAGTCCCTAGTATATGGTAGGGCATGTAGGTTTAGGGACCACAGCATAGGTAGTGAACCCATAGGTGCACTGCTGAGGTGCCCAGTGTCATTTTAAAGGCAGGCCTGCCTTGCTGGCTGCTTTTAAATTAAAGTTATATGGAAATTCAACTTTGGAATTAAAAGTGGTTCCAAAGTCTTAAACTACCTTATTTTTACATATAAGTCACCCCTAAGGTGTGCCCTATGTGCCCCTAGGGCTGGGTGCCATGTAACTATAAGCAGGGACTTTATAAAAATAGTTTTATAAGCCCTGGTGAGGTAAACACAGCCAAATTTGTTTTTCCCTCATTGTAGTAAATGGCCTTCATAGGCTAGAATGGGGAGACTATATTTTAATTTTTAAAGTCTCCTTAAATGATGCAGAATTTGGTATCAAATTAATTGTTGTAATACATCCCACAACTTCAAGTTGTGGGATTTAATATAACTTGTTCAGGTAAAGAGTTTTAAACTTTACCTGAAAAGTTGCCAATTTTAGCCCTGCATTGTTTTTGCTGCTGTGCTCTGATTGGCCAGCCTGCCAAGCTGCCTTGATGAGGTGTGAAGTGGCCTGGCTTCACACAAAGGAATGTGCCTGTGGGAAGGAATCTCCCCTCAGCAGATGATGAGGCAGGAAGGGGGAGGGCTGCCAAACTGGTCTTCAAAGGCAGAGAAGGACATTTGGAAGAACCAGCAACACCCCCACATCCTGCAACCCCAGACAACTAGGTGCCCCCTTGATTAGATTAGGAGAGGGCAGGAGAGGGGTGTGTTTATGATTTTTAGCCACACCAGTGGGTGGGCTCAGCCAGATGTAACCTCCAAAAATCAGATTCAGCCATGATGGATTTTTAGAGAATGTTTTTTGCCACACTTCCCAGGAAATGGTCATCACAGGGGGAAGGACCCTGCACCTGATTGGAGAACCAGGACCCCCCTGCTTTTCACCCAGGAGCAAGGATAAAACTGGCAGACCTGGACCCACACCTCAGTTCCCTACCACATCCAACAAGGAAGAACAACAGAAGAAGAAGGACTGCCATGCTGGACCCCTGGCCTGCACCTGGAACCTGCACTCAGAAGGACTGCACCAGCTGCACACTTGGGCTTCACCACAAGAAGGACTTTGCCTGGCTTCAACTGGTTCAAGGAGGGACTCCCTGTTTGCTACAGGTGAAAAATTGCTATCCAGAGTCCCCTGCACCAACTCCTGAAGAAAGCGACCAGCTGACCACCGTCCAGTGGCCAAAAAGGATTTTGCGCCAGGTGCATTCTGGGAGTTGTAGTCCGCACCCCCCAAGGACCATCTCAGAACTTCTGGACCCTTGGGGTGAGCTGTGGACCTCAAAAGAACCTTAAAAGGACATCTGGGAGAAGCCCAAGAAGTTTGGATAAGTTTGGAGAACTTTTGTAAAAAAGCTCCATAGAGGGACCGACCCGCCGCAGCAACTCTAGCCGGCTTGCCTCAACCGCGACCCGGCCTGATTTGCTGGTTCGTCCCGGTAAATTTGCAGAAATAGAGACTAAGTCCGAAGGTAAAAAGTTGACCCGGACCTCCCAGCCAGCGTATCCGAGGAGGGCTCCATGGATGTCGGATCAAGATCCAGGTTTACCCCGGTCGAAGGATTTTCCGAAGGTAAAAATCTCCACCGAGGATTCCCGCATCGCGTATCCAGAGAAGGGCTCCAGGAGGTCGGATTGGACTGGCAGGTTCGTCCCGCTGAAGAAAATCTTCGAAAAAGAGACTAAGGCGGTGATTCTAACCGCGGCGGGCGGCGGTCGCCGCCCGCCATGCGGTTACCGCCAAATGACCGCACCCATTCTGGCTTTCCCGCTGTGCTGGCGGGCGACCGCCAAAAGGCCGCCCGCCAGCACAGCGGGAAAGACCCAGCAACGATGAAGCCGGCTCCGAATGGAGCCGTCGGAGTTGCTGGAGTGCGATGGGTGCAGCAGACACTGAAATTCTTTTTGGGGCCCGCAGGGGCCCCGCGGCACCCCCTACCGCCATCCTGTTCCTGGCGGGTCTCCCGCGGTAGGGGGTGTCAGAATCCCCATGGCGGCGGAGCGCGCTCCGCCGCCATGGAGGATTCTCAAGGGCAGCGGAAAGTCGGCGGTACACCGCCAACTTTCCGTTTCTGGCCGCGGCTGAACCGCTGCGGTCAGAATGCCCAGCGGTGCACCGCCAGCCTGTTGGCGGTGCTACTGCGGTCATTCGCCCTGGCGGTTTTTACCGCCAGGGTTAGAATGACCCCCTAAGTGTGAAGGTTAACTTTTAACCGAGGCCTCCCGCGGCCTGTATCCGAGCAGGGCTCCATCGCGGTCAGCCTTAAACTTTGACTTTGCCCCGGTCGAGGGGCTACCAGATGACCCGATTGGCGCTTTCTATTTCTAGGCGCTAAAAAAAAAAAAAATCCTTAAAAATTCATATCTCCGGTTCCCCTTATCCGATTTTATTAGTTTTGGTGTCATTTTAAAGATAAAAATATAATCTATTTTTAAAAATTGGTTTTGGATTTTTAAACTGTTACCGGTGTTTTATTTAATTACTGTTTTGTGATATTTGAATGCTTTACACTCTGTCTCCTAACTTAAGCCTTGACGCTCGTTGTCAAGCTACCAAGGGTTGAGCTGGGTTTAATTTCCTGAGACCTAACTGGACCTAAGTGGAGGTTAGTGGCCTATTTCTAAGTGTAGGTACCTACCTGCCCTTACCAATAACCCATTTTCAAACACTATCTTATTCACAGTTACAATCTTATCAGTTTATTGCCAACATCATATGTAAATTGAAAGGTCCTGTCATGATTTCACTTTATGAAGAGTTACATACCTAATTTCTGTTGCTAAGTAGTCCTGGCTATATGGAAACCTCTTGTTTGCACTGACACCTATGTGGTGCAGGTGTGGTGGTTCACATCCACATGAGTGGCATGGTATGAGTCTTCAGACATTTGGCCTGCATCATAGTGGGTGTACCTGTCATGGTAGCATCAGATGTGGTTTGTTTCTCAGAATGTTGTCACAGACAAATGGAGGGTAGTCATGTCTGATGTGTGTATAGTGATGTGACCACCCATTCAATCATTGGGCTATTCATGTAATAATTGCATGATTAGGTAATGCTGACTGTCACTGTAATGCACATGACAGTGGTCCATTGATTAGAAACAGAAGATATACTAGCTGTTGGTGTGTGTGGGTAAATGCCCTAAGCTTATTAGGCGCTTATATGACTGATATACTTTGTTTTTAGGAGGACAATGACTTAGATGCCTTGGTCCCCAATGTATTTACAATCCTTTCATACATCATTATTGGTACATGATTAGGTGACGTGTCTTTAGACTCCTTCATCTTAAATGTTTTGAGAATAGCAATAATATGAGTTGCATGATTGCATGTATCCATTGTGCATGTTGTTAACTATGTGACAAAATGGGATTTTTCCCTGAACTGTGTGTCCACTTCCAGTTGAACTCCTTCCTCAGTGCCAAGTTTCCTCACCTTATATACCTTAAACCAGCTCAGGAGGAAGATTCTAGTAATCCCCCGCTCCGGTCATGAAATTCACACGTTAGCTGTACTCAATATGTGTCAAAGACACGCAAAGGAACAGGCCCTGTCCCAATGTGCTTTCAAGAAACAGAGCTGTACTTCATGTCTATGTTCCGCATCCTCCAGGTTTTGTTCCAGCATGGTGTAACCCTGTGCTGGTGATAAAAGCACTAACACGTTCTGTGTGGAAAACAAGCTCAGTGTTGAAAAACCCTGCACCGCCACTGTGATTGCACCTGAAGCTAAGCTCAAAATGAAGTCAGTGATCAAGCACACATAGCATTACACTCCACCCTTTGACCATTGACTCTCAGATCATACTGCTGTGGCACTCGTTGCTATCATAATATATCAAAATATAACTGAGTATTAACATTGATTAGTCTACCAACAGTATCAAAAACCTCTTCAATATTACAAAAAAATTTCATCAGTAGTATAACCAAAGAAAGGCGATGAAATTCATATGACTAACTGAAGAGATTTTTTTAAACATACGATCTGGTTCATATCTTAATTTCTTGTACACATACTTCCCTCACACCAAAATATCAGTCAGAACTAAATCCGATGAATTAGTCCATTATTTTATTTTTAAGTATAAATCACATCATATCTCCACTTGTGAGTTTTGTGTCTTTTCACACTCCTCATCAGATCAAAATTGTATATCCATTCTCCATATATTACTCTGAAAACAGTTCCGTATTAGCCTCCAAGTCCGTTATTACTGGTCCATCATTTCCAAAACACCTTCATAGCTGTGTTGTACACCTAGTCATTAGTTATTGGTCCATCATTTCCATAACGACCTCACAGCCTGTACTCCTAGTCATTAGTTATTGGTCCATCATTTCCATAACGACCTCACAGCCAACAAGTGTTTCATCTAATGACTTCATCAGGGCTGAAGTTTGGTTGCTTTGTCATGTGAAAACCACCTGAAGTTAAACCACTTCATCTTATGCAAAGACCACCTGTATGTCAAGGCCGCAAATCGTTCAGGGAAATCCTATTCAATCGATGTAGACCCCTTCTTGACCCAATCCCGGCACCGCGAAAACGCCGGTAGTTAAACTGCTGATTTCCCTTCACTCCAACTAATGACTAGGAGTACAAGGAGTACAATAGTAATAACTATGCTACAGCAATAGATGTGTGGTTAATGTTCTTGACCATCAAGCATGCTAATCTGTGAATAACGTGAGTATTATAAACAGATAATCCAGGAACTCCTACTATAAAAAGACTTAAGCTTACATATTCTGATTTAGATAATAACTGAATTTCAGGGTCACAGTCTTCGCCTAATTGAAATGCTTCCCTTGTATGTTGAGTATGTCATACGGAGTCTAATGGAAACATCATAAGTCCTAACCACGTAAAAGCCCACGGTCCTCCAGTTATATTGGCAGGAATGTACATATAGGTGGTATTTCACAAGAAAATAACCACCCCACTGGTAAGTTGACATGCTTGATGCGACTAGTGGCAGTCACTATGGGCCTTATTGCGACGTTGACGGAGGAGTTTCCTCCATCACAAATGTGACGGATATCCCCTCCACCATATTACAATCTCCATTGACTATAATGGGATCATAATACAGCGGACGGGATATCCGTCACATTGGAGGACACCCCTCCATCAAGGTCATAATAAGGCCCTATTTGTTTACAAGACATGCTGTTATTCATATTTCTATACATTTTATTGTTTCTTTTCTGCCATAGTACTCGTTGTTCCCACGGGATCTCTTAAAGAGACTCCATTGTTTCTTCAAGGTGCAATTGAGCACATTTTGTAAGTGTTGCAAGTTAAGTTGAAGCAGACATCACCGGTAGTAATACTGTAAGTAATCACGTGTGTTAGATTATCCCATTTTTCATCCATTGTCTTTTGCCGAAACCAGCAGTATTCGTGGAGTGTAAAGTGTGTGAACACGTTACTTTCTTTCACCGCTCCGTCCTTGCTGGTGGCATTAAAGATGTGCATCAAAATGCTGGCAGGAGTTGGTATGGCAACTAAACAAGTAGCAATGATTTCAACAGTGCTTTTCATATTTGTCATGCAGAAATTGGTTAAACACAGTTTCTGCCAGATAAGTCCAAACATTATGAGGTTGGTGCAGCAGAGAAGTCAATCAGTGCTGTTGGTCAATCACTTCAGGGCTGGGGACTTTCAGTCTCTCCCAACCCCACTCACACATGCCCAAAAGGAGACCACTCAGAATAGCTAGTGCACAGACACCTCATGGTATGATCTATAAAAGAGACAAGTATGATAATTCTTGCAAATAACATTTGTCAGCTAGTTCATACTCTCATTTTTCCTGTCCTAGTTTCATGTCAATCAACACATTGTCCTTGCCTCTTGCTATGATTTCTGCTGGTTCAAGAGGATGATTTGGGGATCCTACCTATACCTTAGCACCAAGAGTTTTGTCAGTTGCGCCGAAACCTCCCTTCCCCATACTATAAGAAGGGCTGGGGCAGTCTCCTTTTAAACTTATCCTCCATACACTGGAACAATAACAATCTGAACAATTCTGTCTCTAGGTTGTATTATCAAATCACCGTCTCCACTGATCTGTGAAATTACTTTGATTTCTCCTTGGTAGTCTGTATCGATTACTCCCCCAAGACCTGAATATCCTTGAGTGCCTAGCCAGATCGAGGAGCAATCAATACGAAATGCTCAGGGGGAATTTGTATTCCAACACCTTTCTTGATAAGCGCCATGTGTCTTGGTTTCAATATGTACATGTTCAAAGCATGCAAATCAAGACCTGCAGATTCTGGTGTGGCCTGGTAGGGAATTAAGGCTTCTGTTTTTGTCTCCCAATACATAATAGTATTTGTTGTGACATGGGGTTGTATCTTTAATGCTGGGGTTAACATTCTCATTAATGGTGTTTCTGCATTTGTCAAGGGTCTATTATTAAGTATCAACAAGGACTCATTCAAATGATCTCTCCAATTTCTTAGGGTGCCGTCTGTTAATTTTCGTAATTGGACTTTTCATAAGCCGTTCATTCTCTGAATCAATCCTGTAGCTTCTGGGTAATATGGAATATGATAAATCCACTCAATATTGTGTTGTGAACAATAGTCTTGCACCAATTTACCTTTAAAATGTGAACCATTGTTTCTCCAGACTTGCAGTGGGAGTCCATAATACAACATTAACAAATCGAGCATTTTTAGAGTGTTGTATTGAGTAGCTCGTTCACACAGGAGCACAATCAGATATCCAGAATAAATATCCACCAGCATCCAGGTGTATTGACAACCGCGACTATTTGGTAGTGGCCCAACGTAATCAATTTGCCATATCTGCCCTGGAAATTTTCCTCTTTCCAACTTGCCTCTGACAGTTTGCAGGACAGATCTCCGCTGAGTGTGTTGACAAATAGGTCACCGCATTATGACGGTTTTGATCATATCTAATGGAATGTGCATCCCTCTAATCTCTGCCCACCTGTTAGTGGCCTTCTCTCCCAGGTGTCCACATTTTTGGTATACCGATTTAGCCATTCCAATCAAGTTAGAATCCAGTGTTGCCACTTCTGCCTCTGATATTTTTGGCTTTGTTGTCTGCAAAGGAATTGAACCATTGTAGTGAATTGGTGGGACAGTGGGCATCTACATGATGTACAGTAACGGTACTTTGTTCTAGCATTTCCTGCCACAATTCTTTGCTCCACACCTCCTTGGAATGTATTTGCCAGTTATGCGCATGCCACGTGGGAAACCAGTTGGCTAACCCATTGTCAGTGGACCAAATGGTGGTAGAATAACAGTTCTCGATCCGTGTATCCCCAACACAGGGACTTCGATAAGAAGGGCCAAATTCTTTCTTCACTGTGACCTTTTCACGTACAAGATCCCCAACCCTGGGAATCCAGCCGGTAGGTGTTATTGGCACATCCTTAATTCCTGTGGAAGCAGCACTTTTAGAAAAATTATTGTCACGGAACAGCTGTAATTCCTGCAGAACAGTGACACGATCATTTATGTCAAAAGGCGTTTCTGCCGCCTCCACCCCAGGACCATCAAGATCCGGAACAAACATTTGCGTTCCGAACAGGCACTCATATGAAGTACGACCTCCCAGGGACCTTCTAGGCAGGTTATTGAGTGCTCTCTGAACTCCATACAGGTGGGTTAGTCAACTACGACCCGTACCTAAGACTCTGGTTGTTAAGGATTGCTTTAAATCACAGTTTAATCGCTCCACGACAGAATTTCCCTCGGGATGAAATGGAGACGAGTACTGAAGCTGGACCCCCAACGAAGCCAGGGTGTCCCTGAACACCCTTGAGGCAAATGCAGGGCCCTGGTCCAAATGGAACGCCGCAACTGCATATGTACCGACAAAGACTCTCAAATCTTTAATAACAGTCCGAGCGTCAGCCGAGCGCTGTGGCCACACCCACACAAATCTGGAGCAAGAATCAACAGCAACCAGTATATATTTATATGCACTATCTGGTGTCAGTGGACCACAATGATCCAAGTACACACATTGTAATGGCCTATTGGATATTAAGAGGGGTGTCTGCGGGGGCGTTTAGCGGTCGAAACTTTAATTTGTTGACAGATGTCACAACAAAGGACATACTGCTTAGCCTCTTTGTAGAGACCAGGCCACCAGTAACGGGCCTGTAATAGCGAAATTGTTGCGGCATGCCAGCATGCGCCAATGCCCCTCCCTCATGCACTGCTTTAATCAATTGTGGTCTAACATCTTTATTGGGGATGTCGCGTACGCCTACGCCAGGAATTTTAACTTCAGCGTTCAGCATACTCCCCATGAAGTATTGGCATTTATTAGGAAATCCTTTAGGATAAGGCGTGCCATCAACCGTAGCCTTTATGGCAGCCATAATCTCTGTGTCTGGTTTGGAACTCGAATGAGTCACTGCAGCTACAGTGGCAACTGCCACTGCCGACTTCGCAGCCTCATCAGCCAAGGTATTCCCAGCAATGTGTATTCCAACGCGCTGGTGTCCAAGTGTATGCACAACATGGACTTTGGGTAGCGTCTCTTTCAAGTCTGCTACCTTCCCCCACAGTAGTCTGTGTTTTATGGTGTGCCCTTTCGAATCTCTGAACCCATTCAAGCGCCATTAATGTAGATATTCATTAAAAGACTGGACGCAATAATACGAATCACAAACAATCAGTGTGAACTGCACCGGATCCGTATGTTCTAGTGCCAGTAGAAGAGCTTTTAGCTCAGCTAACTGTGCCGTACAATACCCTAAGGTCTGTGTATAAGTATGTTGGGGGCAGAACTTCTCCTCCTCCATATAGCCGCTTACTACTGCACATGCAGCTGAATATTGGTGTTCCGCCCCAATCGCCGGTTGCGCAGGGCCATCTGTGTACATGACTACCTGATATTGATCAATAGGCAATGTGTCAGAGGGGACTTGATATTCAACTTCATATTGCAGAAATTCCTGAGTTTGTAACTTTGGGTCAAAAATGTAGTCTACATCAGTGGCTGTCAAAGACGTAGCCCATGGTATCTATCTTGGATGTAGAGCTTTTGCGTTCGGGACGCTAGCTTTTGTAAGAGCCTCTAGGGCCAGAATAGGAGAAAAAACAATAATGTGTTTTCCCTGGGCAAGAGGTCTTTCTTTAATAACAGCCATCTGTACAGCAGTTAGTATTTTCTCCATGGGAGCAAATCGTTGTTCAGCAGTAGAATACAAGTGTGACTTGTATCCAATCGGGACTGTCTCACCCTCATTAAATGTGACATATGTAAACCCAACGGCCAAAGCTATCACCCTGATGACCAAATGCGTCTTAATGTCCCGTGTATGTAGATGTTTTGCTGCCAGCATATCTGCTTGCAACTCCCGAAGAGTATGTGTATGTGCAATTGTCCAGGATTTGCTAGAAAAATCAGGACGTATTAATTCATATAAAGGTTTTATGCGTGCAGCATATTCAGGAATGTATGTTCTGGCAAAATTGAGAAAGCCCAACAACAACTGGAGTTTCTTAATCGGATTTGGAAGTTGCAGCTGCGCACATTTTTCTAAAAAATTTGGCGCTAGGCTCTTACCTTCATTCGGCAGCTCATATCCCAGGAATATGATGCTGAGAAAGGCAATTTTCGATTTTTTAAAGTTAAATTTGTAGCCGACTTCGGCAAACCCTACAACAATGCGGGCTACCCGCCTTAAATGTTGCAGTAACTTGTCATCCGTGAGATATATATCATCCACATATGACAACGCTTCAGGGTCCAACTCATGTAGAATTTCAGTCACACGAGCCGCAAACAGTCCTGGACTGTTCTTATACCCCTGAGGCAAACAACAGAATTGTTTCTGGGAGCCTAACGCACTAAAGCTTGTTAAGTCCCTGCTTTCCAGTGCAATATTTTGCAGAAGAATCCATTCGAGATGTCCAATGTAGTTTTATATTTTTTCCGCACTATATTATTCATCAGTGCAGCGCTATGTGAATTCTGTATAGCATATGTACATGTATGTCTGTTCAAATGTCTGTAGTCTAAGACAATTCTATATGAATGGTCCGGCTTAGCTACAGGGAACAAGGGATTATTCATTGGTGAGATACAGGGTTCAACTACTCCCTGGTATTCTAATTGTGTAAGTATTTCTCTCACCGGTGCCCTTGCTTCATGTTTTATGGGATACTGCGGTTGTGGCTGAAGTTCACCTTTAATCGGAATTACATGATATGGAGAATCCCTGTCCCACCCTACGTGATTTCTATATGAGGCAGAAGCTTGTGCCAGAGCCCATTTTATGCAATAGGATTCCGCGAGTTCCCCTGGAACAAGGGGCGAGAAGGAAGGTCTAATAACCTCCTCCCCTACTGGGCAGGTGCGGACAAAATCAGGCGGCCAATCTTGTTCAGCCAGCAAAATGCCATATATCTTGAGTACACGATCCCAAAAGATTGCGTGTATAGTGAGTGCAATGTCTCCTTCCAATTGTAAAGTCACTGTATACACCCTATCGGGTTCAGACACACGCATATCTGCTGTTTCAACTTGTATGAAGTCATCAGTTGCTTTCACCTCCAGATGCTCTAGAAGATTCTGACGAACTATTGTGCCCTCGGCTGCACTGTCTAGCAGTGCCAGTGCCCATGTCTTGTTCTTCAAGAGAACTCTCTTCATGAGTGGCATGTCTAACTGAGACTGCCGCCACCTTTTTCTTTTTAAACTGTTGTTTTTGTTGTACTGGTTTCTCTTCCTTCTTGATAGAAACCTCAGAAGAGCGTTGTGAGTCCTGTCTTGGTTTCACGTACTCTGTTCTCCGCTCTGACCGCCCACCTCTCTCATTTCTCTTTTCTGTTGAGTCCTGAAAGGAACAAGATCAGTATATTGATATCTATCAGGCGTTTTATTATTATCTCTATTCCTGAGATTATATCTAGTTTGCAGGGTCTCCGTACGCGGAGATTCTCCCCTTTCTTTCTTAGGTGTCTGTTGTTTTTTCTCCCAGCGCTTCTTATTACCCTCAGGCTGCTGTTTAGTATTTTCTTTACAAATTTTCCCCTGAAATTGAGGTTTTTGCGGTCTAGCCCATAGGCTATCGCGACTGATACTGGAATATGTTTCCGCTATTATTTTTGGCAGTTCCCGCTCCTGATCTTGTTGCGGGACGTCACAAAGACGCATACACACTGCAAGTGCAACTGCTTCCCCTTTAATATTACTTAGGATTATTGAAGAAACCTTGGCAAAGTTGCCTATCAGTTGCATTCCTAAATCTATGGCCGGGGCAGCCCCGTAATCATCCTGAATCTGTTTAAGCACTTCCGGTAGGTTGGCCAATGTCGGTGTACCGTGTGCCGTTGTACAGAGCGCAGCAAATACCGTGCCCCATGTATTGCAATGTTCCACCGTGGGAACCATCCCAAAGGGTAAACACATAGTCAATATTCTATGTTTGTCCTTAGGTTTCGTATGGGGAAATACCGCCTCCAGCGTATTAATTTTCAGCGCCAGCCAAAATGGAGTCTCCTCCCGTTTCGCTGGCACTTTACCCATAATAGAGTGTACAGTCACCGGGTTTATATCTGGCACTACTGCATGTGGTTGTGCTGGAGCAGCACGCGCTGGGTTTGTATTTAGTGTTTGCATTACAAATTGTACTAGACGTCTATATGTAGCCGTTAGGTCTGTATACAAGCATCGAACCTCAGCCACCGCCATATTTGCTACCGCAGGATGTGGTGTATATGTGGCCAGTAAAGGCCATGTAGGACCATCATTGCTAAGTAGACCTAACCTTACTGGTAATATGGTGTGTGGTAGGGCGCCATCAAGCCAATTATTATTTTCTTGATAAGATAGAGGAATCTCCAAGTATGCGTACGCCCTGTACTGTGCAGGTGCGTTCGCAACTGTATATGTATGGAATGTATTTGTGTTTCCATCAACTGCTGGAAATGTCACCCAAGAGTAAAAGAGTTCTGTTCTATATGCTGCGTGGGCGGCCACCACAAATGTGACTTGACCACCCTGGATCGTAAGGCCATTTACTAGCAAATGTGCTGTGAGTGGCTGTCTCATATTAAGAGCTATTTGTATTACCTGGGGATTTGCCATCTTTATAACAGCGATAGTTCATAGAAGGTACACCCAAACGAGATCTTTCCTTTTAAGGTTCAAGCTTGAACAACCATCCGCTGTAAATAGGATTATCTACACCACGGAGGTGGAAATCCTCAGTGCCACGGACGTCTCCGCTAAAGGAACTGAGGGATCATTATATAATATGAGACCAAGAGAAACAGGTGGACCCAAAAATTAGAGCCAGACCAATCATTGGCGGCGCCATGTCGCATAGGCTCTCATTATCCTAATGAGACTACTGAATTTTTTGGGCAACAAGATCGTTCACAGTGTGGGGGACTAAGTCTGACCCACGGTGAAGGACCCTTGTCACTCTAAATCCGGGTTATGCTCCGGCTAACTAGCAGTGCCTCATCTCTCCCGAAGGGAAGAGACAATTGGGCAGCCGAGCGCATGACATCTTAGTACTTCCCAGGGAAGTCGTGGTCACTCAGGTCACAACCAGTTCTCTCGTACAAAGTGAGGACTCATATATAAATAACAAAGGCAGTTTGAGTTTTAAAGATTAGTTTAATAAAACGACTGCATTTTAGATAATAAGGCGTGAGCTGCAATAACCAGAACCATACAACACAGTAAGATGGAAATAGTAACGAGGAGAGTGAAACATAAAAATAAGGCTATCATATTGTAACTAAATTATGTTCTTTCTGTTATATTTCGAGCTCAGCATGTGAAGCCTGCCTTTCTGGTTTCCCCGGGAGGACATCAACCCTCATACCTGAGCAAAGGCCTGTGATCGGGATCAGCATCTGCAACAGGGCAGTCAGCATCTAGTTGTGGGTTCCTGGTTGGAATCTCCCTCTCACGTGTACTGGGACTAGAAAGTGTTTTTATACTATTGATGTGAACTAACACCCCGATGTTCCTGCGTAAGAATGTGTACTGTCTACGAACCATAAAGACAAAACTTCTACCACGTCTATCGGCAATGTACCAGACTGTATCCTTGACTGAAGCACAGAGTGAGCAAGAATGTATTGTTTGCGAACACAGTGCTGAAGTAAGCTAAACAGTGTAATAGAAGGAAAGAAAACAAGACAGCGAAACTGGTTATTGTAAAATAACAGTGCGAGGCTAAATAAAATGCATCTAGGGCAAAGTGCACAGAGGCCTAACACGTTAAGCAAACGCGCATAAAGCTACATTAAAAATGGCTGCACTACAACAACACTTCAATTGAAAGATTACAATGAAGTAGTATTTGGACAAGTGAACACTAGGCTTGTGTTTGAAGTTCCAGACACAAGGCCTCCAGGGTAATGCAGTCATGGCACTCCCTCTTCTACACACACTATACACATGGTATCCTCCCAGGTGAGTGTATGTCGGGCCTGCAAATCCAGATATGCCCCAGTAAAAAAACTTTTGAGTAGATCATTTGCTTTTGCAGGGACCAATGCTTGTTTACAGAGACCAATGCTTGTTTGCAGAGACCAATGCTTGTTGGAACTAATGCTTGTTAGAGACCAATGCTCCCTATGACTCAGACTGGGTGTGGCTTGATGCAGCAGGTATCTAAACCACACCTGGCCTGAGTGAATTGCTTGCTGTAAAGGTCACCATCTGCAGAGAAGGAATCTCTACGCCTCTGCTTTTGATTTTCACGTTCTGTTCTGTCCAGCATCTTGGAGGCCCCTTCTGGAAGAAGAAAAGACCAATGGAATCAACCTTTAAAAAGGCAGTAACGTGTATGCTCAATTTAAGAACATTTATTGCTAAAACTTGATACTTGCTGACTTGAAACCTGATAAGCGAATGTTCCAGGATACGATGCACCTGAAAGGGCACATCTTTGTTCTTTAAGGTCATTGGGGTGGTCTCCGCTTGTCATTCTATAATGCTTATTGTAGTTGCTTGCATTATACCACAGAAAGGAGTTTCTATTGAACAACTATTATGAAAACAATAGACTGTGAATATGTTTCTTATCACGGAGATTTATGTGGCATTACTATTATTGTTAGCAATATGATGTACTGTGAATACATTTATTATCAAAGTGGCATTTGCATTATTTCATATTGTTGCTGGTGGTGCAGAACATTCTGTGTATGCCACTTAAACGAACTTGAAGCTTATGCTTGCCATGCTCAGAATTATGTGGTGATGTAACAGTGAAAAGCCGGTTGTTCATGAAGCTGAGTGTTATTGATTAACCCTATGTTTTCATAGTAATACAACATGAATTATAATCATTGATATTAACCCTATGTTTTCAATGTGATTTAAACACTGAATTGCGTTCCTTGCAATACTAGCACAGTACAATGATTAACCCATGAATATCTGGAGAATCTAATTCCCTGCAAGTTTGTTGTTATTATTGTTGCCTACGTAAATGTCTATGAGTCGAGTGAGTCTGCATCTTGGGAAATCTCATCAAGTTGAAACATGCAAGATATCCATTGAACATCAAGGAACATCCAGGTAGGCTTAATAGAGGTGACAATGAACTAATCTCAGTGGGAGTAGTTATAGATAGTTTGGGAAGTTCAAGGCTCTTATTTAATTACAGGTAATCCACTTTGTTTCAGAAAATTCCTAGAGAGAGGAAGAGCCTTCAAAAGCGGGAAAGGAGACCCCAACAGGTATATCTAGCTTGCACATCATAATTTAACAGTAGAGTATTCATGGGTTATGAGATATTAGTTATTTGACTGATGTGTAATTTATCATAGGAAAGACCGTCTCTTCAAGAACCTTTACTAGCCGTCCGGATCCAGCCCTGCGACTCCAGTGTCTCTCTCCTTCTCTTATCCATCCTCTTTACCCCAGGACGTTGTGGTGCCAGTCATGTATACTTAAGTGGGAGGCACGTTACTTTTAGGTGGAATTGGGAGCAAGCAGCTTGGCCAACATTGTGTCGCCGTGGTACGAACAGGTTAGTGCTTGACAGTACACTTCAAGGCCTCCTGGATGTTGCAGTCATGTCACTCCCTCTACTACATACACTTTACACATGGTATCCTTCCAGGTGAAAACACTTCAATAGAGAGATTGCAATAAAGGAATATTTGGACAAGTGAACACTGGGCTGGTGGTTGGACTTTAGAGAAACAGGGTCTCTGGGAGTTATAGTCCAGTGACTCCCTCTACTACTCACAGTATACAAATGGTATCCTCCCAGGTGAGAAAACTTCAGTAGGAAGATTACAATAGAGGAATATTTGGACAAGTGGCCACTGGGCTAGTGACTGGAATTACTGACACAAGTCCTCCTGTGAGTTGCAGTCATGTCACTCCCTCTCCTCCTCTGACTCTACACATGGTACCCTCCCAGGTGAGTACACTTCGATTTTGAGTTGAGGAACAGGGATATTTTGACAAGTGAAACAATGGGCTGGTGTTTTAAGTTATGGACACAAGGTCTCCTGGGAGCTGCAGTCATGTCACTCTCTCTACTACACACACTACATAAATGGTATCCTCCCAGGTGAGTACACTTCAATTGAGAGATTACAAAAGGGTATTTTGGCAAGGGGACACTGTGCTGGTGGTTGGAGTTAGTGAAACAGGGCTTCCTGTGAGTTACAGTCGGGTAACTCTCTCTACTACACACAATAGACAAAGTTTGGATATTACCTATCTGTAAGAAGGATGCATTTAGGTTCGGGCATGCATTCACATGTTGAGACATACCATAAGACCTGGGATGATTTTTAGATTTTGTAAGACTTACAGGCACCAAGTGGACATATGCCATGTGATGGGCCTTTGCAGTAGTGATGTTGGGTTCAACAATACAGATTGACAGGGTCCTGTTTTTCTTGTGCCAGCATTTGTGTGGCAAATTCCCAGGCCTACCCCCATAGCTGGTTCTGGGTATTTCTTCCACTGACCATGGTCCTGGCTCCAAAGTCTCCCTGGTGACAAAGAAAAGGGGGGGCTGGTTATCATGTTTCTTTGTGTGTGCTGTGGACCAGGCTTTTTGAAGTGTAATAAAGGCAGGGTAAGGCTCCCCCCCAGCCATCCTGGCAGGAAGACACCTTCCCAGCTACACCTCCTGTCTAAGCCCAATGCGCAGCCTGGATGGGGAAACCATTAAAAGGGCGATGCAGCTGGAAACCCCTAGAAAAGACTTGGCATGTCCAAAATCCAATCCAAAATTCACCTTTACCACTAAAGAGGAGTTTAAATTATAATTCATTTGATTTGAGTGTAAACATCATCTATCTGCTCCCAATCTGAAGTTGTCACTTATTCAATGTAAGAGGGTAACCCAGAGTTAGCCTATGGGAGAGATAGGCCATGCCACAGTGAAAAGCAAGTTTTGTTATTTTTTTCTGTCAGTGTATGAGCCCTATGACCTTTTAGATCCTACATAAGGGGTGACGTATGAGTATTAAAAGGAAGATTTAGGCCTGGTGAAGTGTTTATTTTACCAGGTTGATAGGACAGTTTAAAACTGAACTATACGCTGCAGTGAGAGGCCCGAAAGATGTTTTAAAAGGCTCTTTTAGCCGGTGGCACAAGAGTGCTGCAGCACACTAGTAACGTTTAGGTTTGTGGCCCTGGGTACATGCACTACTATTTAATATGGACCTCCAAGTATGTTAAGTGTGCCAATTGGGTGTAGGCCAATTTGACCATGTTTTAAGGAAAGAGAGCAAAAGCACGTTAGTGCTGTTTAGCAGGGGTAAAGTATACAGAGCCATAATGCCAACAAAGACGAGTTCAGCAATGTTATTGTGTGACGGTACAAGGTTTGGGGGAACACCACACCAAGGATGTCAGGTCTAATAGTGGTGTTAACTAGTTTGAACAGATGTGCTTTTGGCACACCACCTGCTTTTTGAAACGGGTCAAGGTATATGTTCTGAAACAGGATTTATCTTAAGGACGACCTAGGTGCTTTAAAAAATTACCCTGTAGTGATGCAATCACAGGAGTTGGGGTCTTCTATTCTTTGCTGGCCGCTATTCCTTTGTCTGTAATCAATTACAGTAGGTCACAAACAGTGATCAGCCTAATTATTATTCATTAGGCAGAACTTTTTGCAACATGAGTTTTTGGACCATGGCATGACTGAAAAAGCAAAGGGAGTGACAGTGACTAACTTAAGAAGACAAGAGAATATGGGAAAAATTAGACGATGTGTGTGGAGGGTGTAAAATGTGACGCTGGAAAAAAGGCTGCCTCATGACAAAAAATGGATGACAGGATGTGGGGTCTGTCTTGCAGTGGAAATGCAAAGTATGTGGCCTGTGGAGAAGTGTGTTTTATAGTGTGCTGTGCAGGTGTGTCCACTTGGCCAATGTGTTCAAGCTGTGTTGTTTATGAATTCATCCAATGTGCACTTGTCCGCTACTTTAGTGGATGTGGACCGTGGCGTTCGACCGCCATTGGCTGACCACCGTGAGGAGACTGCCACGGCGACTGTGTGTTTGTAATCGCCTCATTGGTTGGCTGCGGCACTGACAGCGTATGTGGTCAGACCGCCTAGTTAGAAGCCGCCGCGCTGCTGGCAGTCTGTCTTTTTTGTTCAGCGGACAGCGATCCTGCCTGTTTAACTTGTAATGTGGCGGTCTTGGGACTGCCGGGGCGGTGGTCTTTTTGGGACCACCAACATGGTGGTCTGGCCGTCCGTCCACCAATGTCGTAATCAGGCCCATAATCACAAATAAAAGTTTCAAGCCTGCCGGTTTGGCAACACAGTTTGCTGTTTTGAGCTTCGGGCTAACCAGAAATCCAGACATATGCCCCACGATGCTGGCACAAAGCCACACAATCCAGAACTACAAGTGGCTAACACACTAACAAAAGGTAGTGAGGCAAGAAGAATTAGAGATCCAAGAAGGGGAAGGATAGAGGGAACCAAACAGAGAGAACAGAAGTGCTGTGCTGTGTTTGAGAGTCAATGCTGATATGTTGCCAGGGAAGTCTCTGAGCCCTGAATGATCTTAAACTAGGGCATGACTCTAAAACCAGGAAGTGAGTATTTGAATTTATGCCATTAGTGGTCTAGTGTTCTGGATCTCATGAGTTTCCACAAACCTGTTTTCCACCATATTTCAGCCCCCAACCATGGTAAGCCTTCGGTGCATGCCTTTAATCCTGACAGTAAGTAGCACAGTTAACCCATCATAGTTAGCCTGCCTATCATAACCACCTACACACTTAATACCTAGCTACTATACCTACTATACCTAGCATACTGCCCATATGCATCTACTAAGCCTCCTGCCTAGCAGGTATTTTGTTTGTGTGTGTGTTAAATCCCTGAAATTGGTTAACCTGTTTCTGCACAGTTATTTCCCTTTCCCTGGGGTTTAACTCTTAATTGCTGGGTTGTGGTGAGGTATTTCTGAACACTTCCAGTATTTAGGGGTGCAGAATATTTGCTCTGCCCTAGTTCCAACTTATTCCGTGGAACTCATAATCAGGTTGAAAACATATTTTGCAATGCTGTATTCCTGGATATTATAGAACCCTAAGATTAAACTAACACAACTTACACATACTCACTAGATACTCCCCTGCCATACTCTTTTGCACTAAAACACACATTAGCATTCACTTAATATCTTGCAAACACGCACAACTCATATCACTTTGAAAAGTCCCAGGCACTTCAAATTACTTTAAACCTTACAATATCTAGGTATTTTCTCGCAAACCATTAATAATAAATAAATTAAACCACAGTTCTTTTAACTTCAACAATTGCTAAAACCTCAAGCTACTTTTAAAAATGACTTAAATTAGCTAACATTTCTACTATCACTTATACTCTTTCACTACTGTCTTTCTTTCTACATTAACAATTTCACACTACTCCAAAATTGCAATATGTGCAGTATTAAGCCAAACAAATTCACACCTAAGTAATACTAAAATTAAACGTTTACAACGTTATTTGCTTTTGATTATGCTTATATATCATACAATTAATTTGCACTTTCTATTTGAATAACTTAAGTAAACATATGTGAGCCTGTGTGTGTGTGTGTGAGAGATCCTGTAACCTGATGTTTCTCTTAATATTATTCTGCTATTTGTATATTTAAAGCCAAAGGTTAGTCTCCACAAGCCAGATAGTCACACATAGGCCCTGATTTATACTTTTTTTTGTGCCGTATTAGCGTCATTTTTTATGCAAAAGCGGGGCAAACTTACAAAATACAATTGTAGGCCCATATTTATACTTTTCTAGCGCCACATTTGTGTCATTTTTTTACGCAAAAGCAGCGCAAACTTGCAAAATACAATTGTATTTTGTAAGTTAGCGCCGTTTTTGTGTCAAAAAGTGGCGCAAATGTGGCGCTAAAAAAGTATAAATATGGGTGGTAGTTTGTAAGTTTGCGTCAGTTTTGCGTTAAACAAAATACGCTAATGCAGCGCAAAAAAAATGTAAATCAGGGCCATAGTCCCCACAAGGATGGTAACATGTATAGGTGGGGGTGTTTGTGTATCTACAGGATATTTTGTACAATACTTGGTTTATTAATTGCCTTTATTACTCTTTGGAAAGATTTAAAGCATTTGTGTTTTATTGGGGGTAATATTGAAAATGTATTTTATGCAACTCATATTTTAAATGCAAAGCGCTTCATAAAGAAATCAAAAACATGCACTTTAAAATGTGTTGCTATAGCACAGGTTTTACAAGACATATGTGAAGAAAGTGCAATGTGGAAGAGTGTTATTTTTTGCTGACCGGGTTCTGGATTTACAAAGCTTATTTTCCCACACTGTGGCAGATTCATTGGTTGATGCTTGCATCAAGTATGGGCCTGCGAAAGTGCAGATGTCAGGTGTACTGAATAATGGTCTAAGAGCAGTATTGTCATTATGAAAGCATTTTTTTACTAGTACAAAAAGAAAGAGGAAATGCTGTGTTTAACTTTTCACTAAGTATCCTACAAATGAATTCAGAATTGTGATACATATACACACATATTCACTGAAAAACCCAAAGGTTACAGGGACATTATAGTTGGGTTCTGAATTTACTTGTACAAAACCATAGAAATTCAGCAGTTATTGTTAGAGTTTTTTCAAGTAACTATAACTCACGCCCTACGGTAACTATAACTCGCACCCTTGCCATGCACAGTTTTCTTATCAATAATTTTATTGCAAATGTTGCAGTGATAGTATCAAAAATGCCATACAAGATCTCATCAATGATATATGTGGAGTAATTAGCTGTGCATGGCAAAGAACCAAGTTATAGTTACCTTAGGGAGCGAGTTGTAGTTACTTGAAAGAACTCTAAATATAACTGCTGAATTACTATGGTTTTGTACAAGTAAATTCAGAACATAACTATAACATCCTTGTAACCTATGTTTTGCTTTTTTCAGTGAATTTCTATAGTTTTTTTAAATGTAAAGTAATTTTAATTACTATACGTTATTCCAACTTCCGCTGCATACTGGCTTCTGCCGTGCGTGGCAGAGGCGGGTCTCAAAGCCTGGCCTGCTGCCAGGCCTTCCAGTCAAGCCATTATGGCCACCCAACCCCACTCCATGCACAACCTTGGGCCATGCGCAGTGCAGGTTGGCCACAGGGCCTGTCTCTATCAGTAGATCTGTGAGTGTGTGCACGAGTGCCAGAGTGGGTCTGAGTGTGGTTGTGTGAGTGGGCTCCTGAGTATCTGAATGCATGAATGAGTGTAGTGAATGAATTAGTGCATGAATGAGTCTTTGGCTTTTCTTTTACATTTTTTCATATTTGTGAATATTTTGTGAATAATTAGTGCAAATTAATGAAAATTCACGAATTTGTGTGAATACCCACATGGTGATGAATAATTATTTTAAACCTATAATTTGCCCCTAAAACACACCTATATCACACCCCTGGGGTCAGAGTACCTTCACCCTGACCCCTAAAGCCACTTTCAATTTGGATTTTCACCCCCGGGGACCATGTCCAGTGAAATAAAATGGCTGCCACAACTTTCTATTCAGGCTGCTGTCAGCACTTATTTCCCGAAGTCATCAGAGCCAGAGATATACAAATTTATTTTCAATTTAATATCTCAAAAAACTACTGAATGGATTTCCACCAAATAAGCGAAAGCTTAATTCCGTCTAGCGGTTCGGCTTGTAGTCGTGTCTAAAGGTCCTATGGGAATTAACATGGGAAACACAACTTTTTCCACCCTTCTTTTCCTCAGCTTCCACTTGACAGATCACCCCAAAACTTTCCATGTGTTACAAGAATCACCGCAACACTTTTAAAAAAAAACTTTGTGAAGATTTGTCAAACTGTGCCAAAGATATAGGCAAATGAAAAAAACACTTTTTCTATGGAAACATGGTCCTAACTATAACTATGTAGTGGCAACATATATATATATATTGTTAGACTTTTCATCCTTGGTGTGGTCTCCCTTAACTTTTTGCCTCTGTTTCCCAGGTTGTTGATATGTGCTGGATTCTGTATTTGCTGTTTTTGTTACTCTGGGCACTTTACCACTGCTAACCAGTGCTAAAGTGCAAGTGCTCCTATACAAAAATGTGTATGTAATTGGTTTATTCATGATTGGCATATTTGATTTACTGGTAAGTCCCTAGTACAGTGCACTAGAGGTGCGCAGGGCCTGTAAATCAAATGCTCCTAGTGGACCTGCAGCACTGGTTGTGCCACCCACAATAGTAGCTCTGTAAACATTGCTCAGACCTGCCACTACAGTGTCTGTGTGTGCAGTTTTAAACTGCCAATTCGACTTGGCAAGTGTACCCACTTGCCAGGCCAAAACCATCTCTTTTCTTACATGTACAACACCCCTAAGGTAGGCCCTAGGTAGCCCCATGGAAATGGTGCAGTGTATGTTTAAGGTAGGACATATACCAATGTGTTTTCTATGTCCTAACAGTGAAATACTGCTAAATTTGATTTTCACTTTTGCAAGGCCTATCCCTCTCATAGGTGAACATAGGGGCTGCCTTTAAATATGATTAAAGTGCAGATTCCCTTTGGGAGCGGATAGACATGGAGTTTGGGGTCTCTGAGCTCACAATTTAAAAAAACATCTTTTAGTAAGGTTGATTTTGAGATTGTGTGTTTGAAAATGCCACTTTTAGAAAGTGAACATTTTCTTGCTTAAACCATTCTGTGACTCTGCCTGTTTGTGGATTCCCTGTCTGGGTCAGTTTGTCAGTTGGGCTGTTTGCACCTTTCTGTAGACCATGACACAAAGGGAGCTGGGGTGTAGCCTGCATATCCTGTTGAGCATCCGTGCTAGGAGGGAGAGGAGAAGTGGCTGTGCCTGCCCTCACACAGCTGAGGAAAAAGAGCTGCCCTGCCTGTGACTGTGCTTTGTGGAGCTATCCTGCAGTTGCTGCTTCTGCCTGTGCAAGACGACAAGGACTGGACTTTGTGTGCCTTCCAGTTTGTGAAGAACTCTCCATGGGCTTGAAACTCAGCTTGCCTCCTGTTGTTGAAGTCCAGGCACAGCAAAGACTTCTCTCTGCCAGCAGCTGGAGCCTCTGCTGAGACTCCTGCCCAGCCAAGTGGTGCCTTATCCAGTTCCTGGGGCCTTGACAGGTGAAGCTGGTGGACCAAGATTGGAAATCCATGCACAGACCGCTGTGCAGGGAAATTTCTGACGCAACCTCTGAGAGCAGCTAAAAGAACGACGCGCTGCCGGCTCCATGTCTGAAATCGACTCAGCGTTTGCAGTGTGGCTGTGTAATCGACGTACGTGGCCGGAGAAACTACGCTTGGCATCTCTGACGGAGGCTGCAATGACGCAACATCGCTGGGCATGGAAAAATAACACAAGCCTGCCTGGACCCGTGGTGCTTTGTCTGGTTCGACGCCTCTCTCTCCTGCGGGGAAAGAAACAACGCACGCCGATCAGACCGGAGGAGGAGAAACATCGCACGACCTCACTTGTGGGTGAGAAATCGACGCACCAATTACCATTTTTGACACACACTTGCCCGTGCGGATTTTTATGATGTGACTGAGGTACATTTTCAAGCTAACAGCATTAGTGTTGTGTTTAAACGGACATGAAGACTCTTTTTGCTTGACTTTTAATAACTTGACTTGTGTATTGTGGATTTTTGTCACTTCGGTCTTGTTTTATTTAGATAAATATTTTCTATTTTTCTAAACCTGTGTTGTGTCATTTTGTAGTGTGTTCATTAAGTTACTGTGTGTGTTGGTACAAATACTTTACACCTAGCTCTCTGAAGTTAAGCCTGGCTGCTCGTGCCAAGCTGCCAAGGGGATGAGCGGGGTTAGCTGAGGGTGATTCTCTTTTACCCTGACTAGAGTGAGGGTCCTTGCTTGGACAGGGGGTAACCTAACTACCAACCAAAGACCCCATTTCTAACATATATATATATCTATATATTTTTTTTTTGGGGGGGAAATTCACTAGAAAAACTGAAAAGTGAGAAAAAACAAAGGTTATAGGGATGTTATCATTAGGTACTGAATGACCTTGCACAAGACCATAGAAATCCAGCAGTTATAGTTACCAGCCCTACTGCACTTCTTATGAACTCACATATTACATCACTCATGATATGGTCAGTGGCATTACTGATTACATCTCAAATCACATCACTGATGACATCATCCAGTCTGTGTAAGTGTGTAAAAAAAGTTTACATGAGCTAAAGGTACATACTGAGGTAATCACATAAGTTAAATTAGTACTGTTCCAAAGCTACTGATCAGTGATAGTATTTATAATGTATGTCATCTGAGTGGATATATGTGTGCCTGCATTTGAACGTGAGTGGTTGTGTAAGTGGTTGTACAATTGGGTGACTGACTGAGTCGGTAGCTGGTTTACTGAGTGAGTGGATTTCTGTGTAGCTGTATGGGTAAATGAGTGGATGTATAAGTAGTTCTATATATGAGTAAGTGGTTTTCTCACTAGTTGTAGTGGTAAGTGAGTAACTGTGTGAAAGCTTCTATGGCTGAGTGAGTGGGTGTGTGAGTGGAGTAGCTCTTTGAGAGAATTAGAGGCTGTTTCGGTATGTGTATGGGTGATTTTGTGGGTGTGTCACTGACTGTATGCATGAGGTATCAGTGAATGTATCGGTTAGTAGGTACTTGTATCAGTGACTGTATAGGTGAGTGAGTATATGTTGGTATGTATATGAGTAAGTGAGTGGGTATGTGAGTAACTATGTGAGTGAGTGGTTGTGTTATTTGTGGTATGGATGAGTGAGTGGGTGTAGAAGTAGTTCTATGGGTTAGTGACTTATTTTCTAGGTGGCTGAATGCCTGTATGAGTAGGTGTCTGTGTGGCTGTATTGCTGAGTACGTGGGTGTGTGAGTTGGTGGATGGGTGTGTGAGTCAGTCAGTCAGCGACTGTATATGAGTATAGGGAAATATTGTATTACCTGTGTAGGTGACTGTGTAGCTGTCTGAATGTCTTTATGGTTGCATATGTCAGTGAGTGATTGATTGCAAGTTAGTCATATGTGTAACTGGCTACATCAGTAAGTGAATGGGTGTGTGAGGGAATTTTACAATGAGTGAGTGTTTATGTGCATAGTTCTATGGTTGTGTGAGTAGGTGTGAAAGCGGGTGTATGAGAGGTTTGTATGGATGTGTGAGTGGAGTGTGTGTCTCTAGGTGAATGATGTCATCAGTGATGTCATTAGAGATGTGATCAGTGATATCATTAGTGATGTCATTGACCATGTCATGAGTGATGTAATATGTAAGGTCATAAGCAGTGCATTGTGGGGTTGAAAGTTATAGTTAGGGCTGGTAACTACAATGCTGAATTTTTAAAGTTTTGTGCAAGTTACTTCAGTACCTAACTATAATGTCCCAGTAACCTCTGTTTTTTTCAGTGAATTTCTAATGTTTTTTTAATTCTATTTCCTAACTATAATGACCCTGTATCCTTTGTTTTTTTATTGAATTTCTAGGGGTTGTTTTAGCATAAAGCAAAGCAAGTTTAATAAGTTTAAATTTATCCAATCCACTGCAGTTGTTGTGCACAGGGTCTGGCATGGGGCTAGGCCCTGTGGCCAACACCTTATAATTAGTTCAGTCCAGATCATGTATGGGAGTTTGGTGTCTTAAATGGGGTTTTATAGAATGTATTCCAGTAACCACATTATTTACAATAATATATATATTATACACACATTCTAAATAATGTTTGATGTTAGTAGTTTACAAAAAAAAATCATAGTTTGAATATTTATAGTTGCATTTAATTTTTAACACTTTTTTCTTATGTTTTCCATATTCGTGATGACATTGGTATTCGTGATGACGTCTGCATTCGCGAATATTACATGACTATGAAATAAAGTGGTTTCATTGGGCAAGGCCCTTTTCTGTATCTTGGAAAGGAAGATCCCACCCAGTTTTCTGCAGAGCTGTTACTGGAGGCTTATTTTCCAGCTGGAGTTTAGGTCGAATTTGGAGGTGATTTTTTTTTTTTTTTTTTTTGTTTTCAGATAAAATGGCATCTGGTGGTACTGGGGAGCAAGAGGCACATCTTCTGCAAGATAGTTCCTCGGAGGATGGACCCCTTGCCAAAAAGCAGTCTGTAGCATGGGAGTTTCTTACTATCGCCACTGGGCAGAAGAAGATTGTTGCCAAAATTGTTAAGTGCAGCCTTTCTGAGAAAACTTCATCTAGGGGTACTTCCAAAAAGTATTCATGAGGAACCACCAGCATGCTAACTCATCCTAAAACCTACCATAGTAGGCAGTTTGCAAAGGCCCAGTAAGAATGGAGTGCAGCTGAACCAAGTACATCTCGAGCTGCAATGGTGGCACCAGGTGACACTATTCCTACTGGCATACATAAATAGCTGACAGATGAAGCTCCTGAACCGAAGAAGATTGGCAGTTTTTTTGCCTTGAGTGCAACAAAAAGTGTTAACAGTGTGATAGGTATCAGTTCAAGTACTATGGCAGAAAGCAAAAGATCACCAGAGCTGATTTTTTCCTGTTATTCCAAGTCTGCTTTATTCCTGCTAAATCGTTTTTCTGAGTTGCCATTTTATTTTTTAAAGGAAAAAAATACGAAATTTTACAAAACGTGAAAATAAACTAAAAAAATAGATCCAAAACATAAAAAAAGATAAACTATATGTGTGTTAATGCATAAGAAAGAGTGGTTCTATAATTAAGTGACAGGGTGTGTGAGTGGCTGTATGGGTGAGCAAATGGGTGTGTGAGTGGCTGTATGGGTGAGTGACTGTGTGAGTGTCTCCATGATGGAGAGAGTGGTTGTGTGAGTAGCTGTTTGGATGAGCGACTCAGTGTGTGATTGTCTCTATGGTGAGTGGCTGGGTGTGTGATTGGCTGTATGGGTGGTTGACTGAGCGTGTGTGTATGTCTGCAGGATTGACTGAGTGATTGTGTCACTGTACAGGTGAGTGACTGGGTGTTTGCGAGATTATACGAGCAAGTGATTGAATGTGTTAGTATTTGTATAAGTGAGTGATTGAGTGTATGAGTGGGCATATGGGTGAGTGACTGGGTGTGTGAGTGGCTGTATGAGTGAGTGACTGAGTGAGAGAGTGGTTGTATGAGTGGCTGTATGAGTGACTGACTTGGTATGTGAGTGGGTGTATAGGTGAGTGACTGAGTGTGTTAGTGTATATATGATTGAGTGAGTGGTTGTGTGAGTGGCTGTATGGATGAGTGACTGAGTTTGTGCTTGGGTGTGTGGGGGAATGACTGGTTATTTGAGTGACTGTATGGGATAATGACTGGGTGTGTGAGTGGCTGTATGAGTGAGTGACTGGATATGTTAGTGATTGTTTGGGTGAGAGAGTTTGTTGTGTGAGGGGCTGTGTGAGTGAGTGACTGAGTATATGAGTAGGTATATGGGTGAATGACTGAGTGCATAAGTGTCTGCATGATTGAGTGAGTGGGTGAGTGACTGGATGTCTGAGTAGCTGTTTGGGTGAGTCACAGGGTGTGTGAGAGATTGTATGAGTGAGTGATTGTGTGTGTGAGTTTTTATATGAGTGAGTGATTGAGTGTATAAGTGGCTATATAGGTGGGTTACTGGGTTTGTGAGTGGGAGTGTGGGTGAATGACTGGTTATTTGAGTGACTGTATGGGTGAATGACTGGGTGTGTGAGTGGCTGTATGAGTGAGCAACTGGATATGTTACTGACTGGGTGAGAGAGTGGTTGTGTGAGTGGCTGTGTGAGTGAGTGACTGAGTATGTGAGTGGCTGTACTGGTGAGTGACTGAGTATGTTAGTGTCTGCATGATTGAGTGAGTGACTGTGTGAGTGGCTGCATGGGTGAGTGACTGAGTGTGTGAGTGGGTGCATGGGTGAGTGACTGGGTATGTTAGTGACTATGTTTGAGAGAGAGTGGTTGTGTGAGTGGCTGTATGAGTGACTGACTGGGTAAGTGAGTAGGGATATGGGTGAATGACTGAGTGCATTAGTGTCTGCATGATTGGATGAGTGACTGGATGTCTGAGTAGCTGTTTGGATGAGTGACAGGGTGAGTGAGAGATTGTATGAGCAAGTGATTGTGTGTGTGAGTATTTGTATGAGTGAGTGATTGAGTGTATAGGTGGGTTAATGGGTGTGTGAGTGGCCGTATAAGTGAGTGACTGGCTATACCAGTGGCTGTATTGGTGAATGACTGAGTGTGTGAGTGTCTACATGATAGAGATTGGTTGTATGAGTTACTTTATGGGTGAGTGACTGAGTGTGTGAGTGGGTGTATGGGTGAGTGCCTGTGTATGTGTCTGTTGCTGTATGAGTAAGTGACCTCACATATTAATAGCAGTATGGGTGAGAGAGTGGTTATATCAGTGGCTGTATGGGTGAGTGACTGAGTATGTGAGTGTGTGTATGGGTGAGTGAATGGGTGTGTCAGTGTCTGTATGGCTGAGTGACTGAGTCCGTGATTGTTTCTATTATTAAGCGATTCATTGTGTGACTCTTTGTATGAGTGAGTCACTTGGTGTGTGAGTTTCTGTACGAGTGAGTGATTGGGTGTATGAGTGCCTGTATGGCTGAGTCACTGGGAGTGTGAGGGTATGTGTAGGTGAGTGAGTGGATGTGTGAGTGACTGTTTGAGTGAGTGACTGGGTATATGGGTGTCTGTATTGGTGAGTGAATGGAGAGACCATACAGTGCACCACTACCAACACCAGCACCACCCCATGGAACATCTCAACTTCAAGCTCCACACGGACACCAAAACAACCATCAGAGGCACCCTTGCATACCGATCCCCAGGCCCACGCTCCAGCTCATGCAGGACCATTGCAGACTTCATTGCGCCCCTAACCTTAGACTCCAAGGACTATGGCCCTCATTATAACTTTGGTCGTAATAACCGCCTACTGCCACGGTGATGGCCTCCAACATACCACCGTGGCGGTGACCATCTGTCTGCCATATTATGAGCACTGTCTGACTTCCACCAAAATAGGAGCAGAAATCCAGCAGTGTTCATACTGGAAGACGTGGGTGACCTGGAGCTGCCAACACCAGCACCGACCCGCCAATAGAACACCACCAGGTGTATTTTGAGGAGAAATACGGCCTGGCGGTGTTCTGCTGGTAGGGCACTGCTGGCAGTAGTAGTGCCCCTTGCCGTTCCCTGCCAGACAACCTCCTCACGGGACAAGGTAAGTCGGGTGTTGAACATGGGAGGGGGTGGGAGGGCTGGAGGTGTTGTGGGTGTGTCTCAGTGCGTGTGTGTGTGAATGCATCTGTGTGTGTTGTGTTTTATGCATGATTGTATGCGTGTGAGTGATTGCGTGTAAGAATGGTGAAGTGAGTGCGTGTCTGCATGTTAGTGTATCTCTGTGTAAGAATGTGTGTGAGTATGTATGGACAAATGCTTATGTGAATGCGTATATGCCAAAGAATGAGTGAATGCGTGTATGCCAGTGTCCGTGAATTGGTGCATGCGTGGTGCGTGTCTGTGTGCGTGTATGCAGGGAGGAGGGTGTGGGGCACAGTGGGCTGGGGTTGATGTGTGCGTGTGTGGCTGTAGGGGGTGGCAGGATGAACGTGTGTATAGGAGGGGGTGGGGGTGTTTGAATCGGGGTGGGGGTGTTTGGATGGAGGAGGTGAGAGTGTCAGGTAAGTGTTGAGGGGTAGGGGAAGCCACCTCTCAGTGAAAGGGAAGGAATTCCTTGCCACTGGTAGGGCCTACTGCTATGTTTTTTGTGCCATTGCTAACACCACGGAAACCATGGCGGTAGACCGGCTCATAATGCCAACGCCGGTACTCTGTGGGCCGGTGGGTCAGAGATTGACATCTCCGGCCCAGTGACTCAGTGGCGGTATGAGTGGAGAAGTGACAGGTTGGCCGCAGCCAACCCTCCACATACATAATGTGGCAGTATGTAACACCAGCCTGTTGGTGGTAATACTGCCACATTAACCCTGACAGTCAGAAGACCGCCAGGGTCATAAGGAGGGCCTATATCTTCCTCAGTGACCAAAATTTCCACATCGACGACCCCAACAACAACAGCACTACCCACCTCAACAGTATGAGCAGCCTCGAATTGACCAAGATCGTCCACAACCCAACACACACCACAGGACACACGCTGGACCCATTTTCACCTCTAGAAAATATGTTAAATCCAGCCATGTTACAGAACTCATATGGAATGATCACTCCATTGTACATTTCAGCTTCTCCAGTCCCCTCACCTCCACCCCCAAGATCAGCACCACCCCACCGGAGGATGAAACAAAATCTCAGATGCCCTTTTCACCTTCAAACCCACTCCTGCTCTTAAGCAGGGAGTGAAAACCGTCAATGCCTGCCTGGATCACCAACTGCGTCAACAGCATCGTCCCCATCAAGAGCTAAATCCAGGGAAATTCCTCCAAAAGGCCAGCTGATACTCATAAGAACTCAAAACAGCAAAACCAGACAGCAAACAGCTGGAGAGGAGATGGCGCATCAGCAATGGACACCTCCAAAGAGCAGCCTCCAAGACCTCACTTAACCTCTACCGCCACCTGCTGAGAGCAACAACACCAAGGAACTTTTTTTTAAATCAGTAAGGAATTCTCCAACCCGACTGCCAAAAAGCAGCATCACACCCTCACAGGAGCTGTGTGACAACCTCACTCACTTCTTCCATGATAAGATTGCAACCATATACAGAAACGTCAAACCCCAACCCACACCTATGGATTCCTTGACAAATACGCAACCATGGTAACTGACACAAACCACACACTGAGCTCCTAGAACATCCTCTCCATCCAGGACATCACCTTCACCATGAAATCCATCCACTCGGGAGCTCCACAGGCTCATGCCCGAACCACATCTTCAACCTTGGAAACCAAAGGATGAGCCGGGAGCTCACCACACTGCTCAACAACGCTATCAGCACCACAAGATTTCCTGATGCCTGGAAACACACCAAAGTTAGACCACTGCTCATAAAACCCTCTCCCAACCACAGCAAACCCCAAAACTACTAGCCAATCTCCCTGTTCCTATTCCCAGTGAAGATACTGGAAAAGATTATCAACAATCAACTCATGGCATGCCTGAAGCAGAACAAGCTACTCAACGTCTCTCAATGCACAGCACAGCAATCACAGCACCAAAACTGCCCTGGTTGCAGCCACCAATGACATCTGAACCCTCCTCAACCGAGGAGAAACAACAGCTTTGATCCTCCTCGACCTCTCAACAGCCTTCGACACGGTATTCCACCACATGCTGATCAAAAGACTCCACCACATCAACATCAAAGGGGATGCGCTCAGATGGATCACCTCCTTCCTCACCAGAAGAAGCCAGAGGATCAACATCCTATCTTTCACCTCCAAACCGAAGGAGATCATCTGCTGTGTTACCCAAGGCTCATTCCTCAGCCCAACGCTCTTGAACACATATATGGCCCCACTGGCCGACATCGTCAGATCCTACCAATTCAACATAATTTCCTGCGCAGACAACACCCATCTTACTCACCAATGACCCCTCCACCACAAGAAACAACTTCCACAGATGCATGACAAGCATTGCAGACTGGACAACGAACAACTGCCTGCAGCTGAACACAGACAAGATGAAAGTGCTAATTTTTGGTAACAGCAGCAACACAGTGAATGACTCCTGGTGGCATTCAGATCTAGGACTCGCACCCACTCCGTCCGACCTCAAAAGCATTGACAACAAGCTCCCCATGAAATCACACCTCAACACCGTTTCCTGTGCCTGCTTCTTCAGTTTGTGTATGCTGCGTAAGATCTTCAAAGGGCTATACCTATACACGAGATGCACCATGACACAGGCCCTCATCACCAGCCGACTGTAATACGGCAACGCCCTCTACGTAAGAATCGCCACACACCTCCTACAGAGACTTCAGGCCACACAGAACATTGCACATTAACTACTGCCTAAACTTTCATCAGCCATTGAGAAAACTACGCTCTGCCTCCCTTTCACTTGCCCATACTCCCTGCATCTACAGAAGCAGAAGTGGAGGACGCTCCTTCTCTCACATTTCAGAAAACAAACCTGTAACAGCTTCCCCGGGCACCTCCGGACCCCCACCTTACTTCCAGAATCTTGAATGGCCCTTAAGACCTGGCTGTTCAAATAAGCCTCCACAACCTGCAAGCGTCTGGATACCCTATCAGGTGATTAGTCGTGCTTTATAAATCCTGAATGAATGGATGTGTGTGTGGCTGCTTAAGTGAGTGAGGGGGTGTGTCAGAGGATTGATGGGAGAGTGAATGGCTGTGTGAATGGCTGAAGCAATACGTGAGTGGGTGTGCGTGTGGGTATATGAATTCATGAGTGGGTGTGTCAGTGGCTCTATTGCTTAGTATATGGCTGTGTGAGTGCCTTTATGAATGACTAAGTGGGTGTTTCAATGGCTGCATGGCTGAATAAATACTTGCAGGTTTTGTGCTATCAGTGAGGGAGTGGCTCTGTGAATGGCTGTGTGATTGAGTGAGAGTGTATGTTATTGGGTGTATGAATGACTGAGTGGATGTGTGAGTGTGTGTATGTTTGAGTGAGTACTTGTCTGAATAACGGTACGGGAGAGTGAATGGATGTGTGAATGTCTACATGATTTACTGAGTGGTTGTCTTAGTGTCTGTATGGGTAAATGAATAGATGTGTCAGTGATTGTATCATTGAGTGAGTTGTATTGTAAGTGGCTGGGTTGAGTGAGTAATTGAGTGTGTGAGTTGCTGTGCAGGGTAACTGACTGTCTGTTTGAGTGTGCGACTGGGTATATCAGTTGTTGTATTTGTAACCTAGTGGTAGAGACAGTAGCAGTATGAGTTAGTGTTTGTGTAACTAACTGTGACAGTAATTAAATTGGGGAGTGGCTGTGAAGGAGGGATAGCTGTTTCATTGAGTAACATTTGAATAAACCACAATCAGCAAGGTTGCAATGCATTTATGAGTGTTGTTTACCGAACACTGCATCCAACCAGAACAGTTGTAAATAATTGAAAGTGCGAGAAGATGCTCTCCAGAACTTCTTCAACAAATTCTCATGAAGCACTAGAAATATGTTGACCAATATGAACAGATATAACTACAATCACTGTTGAAAAAGAAAAAGAGTATAAGTAAACATTAGTATTATATTTCAGGAATTCCAAATACAGAACAGTAAACACAATTTATAGTGTAATAGCATTTTACATTATAAAGAAACATTATGGGGGTCATTACAACCCTGGCGGACGATGTTAAAGCTGCGGTAATACCGCAAACAGGCCGGCGGACCAGAAAAGGGAATTATGACCATGGCGGAAACCGCCAACAAAGACAGCCACTTTAACACACCGCCCGCCACGGCGGTGCAAACAAGCAGCGCGGCGGTCACCGCCAACAGACAGGCGGGAGACAATGTACCACCCACAGTATTACAACCCGCCAATCCGCCACCTTTTCCAGGGCTGATACTCCGTGGCTAAAAACACGGCGGAAACAGCTTTTGCTATGGGAAAACGCTCACCTGAACACATCCCACGAGGAACGAAGACTCCATGGAGCCGGAACTCCAAATCCTACCTGCCCTTGTGTTTCTGCTCCTCTACGACCAACAGCTACGTAGGCGCCGAAGACAGCGGTGAGTACTGCACCTACGACATAGGGGAGGGGGGAGGCAAAAGTTAGGGGGACACACACCAAACACCCCCACCCTCGCATATTACAACATACACACCAATGCATACACAAAAAACACAGTAACAACCCCCAATCCCCCCGGAAGAATGAAAAGACAATGCGAAATTCGGTCAAACATTGTAATGTGGCAATATACATGTCATAGAAAAATATACAGATATATATTTGAAAATCAGTCAGAATCATATACAATACGAGAAGTAGTGCAGATATGTACACAACAATGTCCGTGCACCAACAGTCCAAAAATGCATGGGCGAGGCCCACAAAGGATACCTGACCACAATCGGAGGGAACACTGCCGGGGCATCAGATAGAAATACTACAGGCACCTCAGGGGGAAGGGAAGGGGGGGCACCTCAGCCGGATGACTGCAAAGCCAGATCCAGGACGGGGCTCCATGCCCATTGATGTATCCTGGGAGTGCAAAGCCACAGTCTCTCAAGTCTCTACAGTGGGTGGGGTGCCCACTGTTCCATCCTGGGGAGTGCAAAGCCACAGTCTCTCAAGTTTCTACAGTGGGTGGCTTGCCCACTGTACCATCCTGGGGAGTGCAAAGCCACAGTCTCTCAAGTCTCTACAGTGGGTGGGGTGCCCACTGTTCCATTCTGGGGAGTGCAAAGCCACAGTCTCTCAAGTCTCTACAGTGGGTGGCTTGCCCACTGTACCATCCTGGGGAGTGCAAAGCCACAGTCTCTCAAGTCTCTACAGTGGGTGGGGTGCCCACTGTTCCATCCTGGGGAGTGCAAAGCCACAGTCTCTCAAGTCTCTACAGTGGGTGGCTTGCCCACTGTTCCATCCTGGGGAGTGCAAAGCCACAGTCTCTCAAGTATCTACAGAACAGTGGGGTGCCCACTGTTCCATCCTGGGCTGTGCAAAGCCACAGTCTCTCAAGTAGATGCAGGTCTCTAGTGGTACTGGGGGGGACTGGTGCCCAGACTGGATGAGTCTCCCTGTGAAAGTCCCTGTCCTGTCACTGTCCCAGCTGCACATGGGATAAGGATGCCTGATGTGGCGGCCCATTCATTCCTACCCGGTCTTTGCCCTGTTCAGCAGTGCTTTGCCCTGGTGGTCTTTGCCCTGTTCAGCGGTGCTTTGCCATGGCGGTCTTTGCCCTGTTCAGCGGTGCTTTGCCATGGCGGTTCTGCTACGGACATTGGTGTGTGGCATGATTGTCCAGCGGGGCTGTGGCAGCCGGGGCCCTCCTGGGCTGTGACTCTGGCGGTGGTCTCCTGACCAGTGACGATACTTGGGCCCTCCTGGGCTGTGACTCTGGCGGTGGTCTCCTGACCAGTGACGATACTTGGTCCCTCCTGGGCACTGACTCTGGCGGTGGTCTCCTGACCAGTGACGATACTTGGGCCCTCCTGGGCACTGACTCTGGCGGTGGTCTCCTGACCAGTGACGATACTTGGGCCCTCCTGGGCTGTGACTCTGGCGGTGGTCTCCTGACCAGTGACGATACTTGGGCCCTCCTGGGCTGTGACTCTGGCGGTGGTCTCCTGACCAGTGACGATACTTGGGCCCTCCTGGGCTGTGACTCTGGCGGTGGTCTCCTGACCAGTGACGATACTTGGGCCCTCCTGGGCTGTGACTCTGGCGGTGGTCTCCTGACCAGTGACGATACTTGGGCACTCCTGGGCACTGACTCTGGCGGTGGTCTCCTGACCAGTGACGATACTTGGGCCCTCCTGGGCTGTGACTTTGGCGGTGGTCTCCTGACCAGTGACGATACTTGGGCCCTCCTGGGCACTGACTCTGGCGGTGGTCTCCTGACCAGTGACGATACTTGGGCCCTCCTGGGCTGTGACTTTGGCGGTGGTCTCCTGACCAGTGACGATACTTGGGCCCTCCTGGGCACTGACTCTGGCGGTGGTCTCCTGACCAGTGACGATACTTGGGCCCTCCTGGGCACTGACTCTGGCGGTGGTCTCCTGACCAGTGACGATACTTGGGCCCTCCTGGGCTGTGACTCTGGTGGTGGTCTCCTGACCAGTGACGATACTTGGGCCCTCCTGGGCTGTGACTCTGGTGGTGGTCTCCTGACCAGTGACGATACTTGGACCCTCGGGGGCACTGACTCTGGCGGTGGTCTCCTGACCAGTGACGATACTTGGGCCCTCCTGGGCACTGACTCTGGCAGTGGTCTCCTGACCAGTGACGATACTTGGGCCCTCCTGGGCTGTGACTCTGGCGGTGGTCTCCTGACCAGTGACGATACTTGGGCCCTCCTGGGCTGTGACTCTGGCGGTGGTCTCCTGACCAGTGATGATGGTGCTGGTGGTTGTGTGTCGACCGCCGGAAATGATGGCGCACTTCTCCGCCGTGACACTCACAACAGGCTGGACAGACTTCCTCTGGCCCTTCCACAACTTTGGTGGAGTCACAGCTGACTCTCCAATCCCCTTGGAACCCATGTCAGTTGTTTTCCCACCAGGAGTCTTAACACGGTCCCGTCTTCCACTCTCCAATTTTAGTGCCTTTACAGGGGGTGGGCTGCCAGTGCCTTGGCTCCGGGTCCTACTGCCTGCCCTGGTGGCCGGTGCACTCCACAAACCTTGAACAGGCACCACTGGTATTGGTGGCTTTTTGGCTGAGGCGCTACGACGGGACTGATGAATTGGAGGGGGTGGGGGAAAAAAGGTCAACTTTACAGAGGGAGAGTTTCTGACGAACACTGGGATGAGTAGTTGGAGGGGGTCTGGGAGTGGAGGAAGAGGAGGTGGTTGTCGGAGGTGTCACTTTAGGTGTTTTGGGTGCAGGTGCAGGTACTGGAGGCTGTCGTGAGGTGGATGGATGTTGGGTGAGTGATTGCCGGTGTTTGGGTACTTTGGGAGGGGGCATCACAGACACACTGGGAGAGGACACAGGGGACGTGTAAATGGCAGTGGAGGTGGTGAGTGCAGGTGAGCGGCTTGTGGTGCTGGGTCTCCTTGTGCGATTCATGGTGCCTGTAGATGTGGTGCATGCAGGTGTGTGTGTAGACGAGACTGGGAGGGAGGAGGGAGAAGAGGAGGAGGGGGACACAGTGGAGGCATTGGATGTTGCTGTGTCTGTACGTGGGTGAGGCTTGCCTGTGGTGTGTGTGGTGCCTATGTTTGCCTGAGCTACTTGGGTGTGTTGACTTGTGTGCATGCTGGTCTGTAGGTGTGCTTGGGATGGGCTGGGGTACAGGAGATTGGGTCTGGGTGGAGGAAGTTGGAGGGGGAGGCTAGAGACAGGGACAATGGCTGCCATCAGTGCTGAGGCCAGAGATTGCAGGGTTCGCTGAAGGACAGCCTGACCAGAATGAATGCCCTCCAGGAATGCATTACTGTGTTGCAACTCTCGTTCTACACCCTGGATGGCATTCACAATGGTAGACTGCCCAACAGTGAGTGACCTGAGGAGGTCAATGGCCTCCTCACTGAGGGCAGCAGGGGTGACAGGGGCAGGGCCTGAGGTGCCTGGGGCGAAGGTGATGCTCACCCTCCTGGGTGAGCGGGCACGGGGCGAACGCTGAGGGGCTGCTGGGAGGGCGGTGTTGGTAGGGGGGGGTGGCGGCTGTACCTGTAGAGGTGGGGGGCATAGATGGTGCCGCCACCACAAGGGAGCCCCCATCGGCGGACGAGTCCGTGTCGCTGCTTGGTGATCCGGTGGCCAACGTGAAGCTCCCCTCGCCCTCCGTCCCACTGGTGCATTCAGAGTCTGTGGTGTGGCCCTCCATGGCCATGTGGGATGCAGCTCCCTTGTGCTCCGGTGCCACTGTACCTCCGCCTGTTGATGCTGATGTACAAAAGGACAGGGAGAGCAGAAAAATTGGGGAGACAGAAGAAAGAGAGTTTTAGTGCATGGATTACCGCTACCGTTGGCGGACAAGACAGACGCAGCAGCCCCCTGCATTACGCCGTGCTCCTGCCCTCTGCACATGCAATTTCTGGGATATGGCCTACATGGCAATGGTGGACATCTGCGCACATGGATGGCACAGGGACAACTGTACCTAGACTTGGCACTCTGCTGAGGTGGGGTAGAATGCCACATGGCCTACATTACGGAGGGGCCTTGCCTACCTAACTCGCCCTGGCCTAGGGACACCCACAGCCCACCTCCCCCACCCAGACCCCTCCACTACGCGCAAAGTCAGCAGAATGAGGTTGTACTCACCCCCTTGTGTCTGCTGTGATGCCCTCAAGCACCCATCCAACTCCGGGTAGGCCACCGCCAGGATCCGGAACATCAGGGGGGTCATGGTGCGACGGGCACCCATCCCACGTTGGGAGGCCATCCCCAGCTGAGCCTCCGCCGTCTTCTTGCTGCAGCAGCGGATGTCCTCCCATCTCTTACGGCAGTGGGTGCCTGTCTCTGGTGGGCCCTCAGGGTACGGACCTTCTTGGCGATGGCACACCAAATGTCCCTCTTCTGGTGGGCGCTGACTTACATGACATGCACAAGGGAAGAAGAGAAGCCATTACCAACTGCACCGTAGATGTAAGTGTCCCCCCTCCCTACCCTTGCCATTTGGCACATGCATTAATGTTCCCTGAACTCTGCACCCTTCCCTCTTCCACCCAGCCCTCTCCACCCAGGCCTAGCCCATCCCACGTGCTCCCTGTGTACTAACCTGTTGGTCTGTAGGACCGTAGAGTAGCGTGTACTGGGGGAGGACCCCGTCTTCCAGTTTCTCCCACTCCTCCACAGTGAAGACAGGGGCCCTTTCCCCAGACGTAGCAGCCATTGTCGGTTCCAGACCGAGGTCACAGCAGCACTTGCAGTATAGGTCCTCTCCTGTCGAAGGTCAGGTATCTAGTGATTGAACAGATAGAAAATGGCAGTCACGTCCGCGGCGGTGACGTCCGTGGCGGTGCGCATCATCACAGCCGGCGCACCTGTTCATTGGCTCCTGGGACCCATAGGGTCCAATGTTAACCAATGCAGCATTGCGCCGCGGTCTACGACCACCTACCGCGACGGTGTGCAACGCCAGCGCTGTTACCCCACAATCCAATTGTCCCAGTTTAGAGGTCAGGCAGCCGCCATTTCAGGGGCACACATAGCTTCAATTACTAATGCGTCACACATAGCTAGGCCTACACTCTACACACATACAGGAAGGGTTTTGTGAGTGGTGTAGTCTTGTGTGTAACTGTGGGTACATACCTGGAGGAATACTGACTGGTTCTTCGCTGTTGTCCTTCGTAGGCACCATCAGCTGGGACATATGAGAAGCTAGCGGAATCCTCCGGTGTACCGACCGCTGGTGGACCTGTTGACAATGGAAGAGAGACATGTCATCGTCACCTACCGGTTTGACCGTGCCACAATCCAGGAACTATGTACCCAGTTGGAGCCAGACCTGATGTCACCAATCCGCCATCCGACTGGAATCCCCCTGACATGCAGGTGCTGTCAGTGCTCCATTTCCTTGCAAGTGGGCCTTTTCAGACAACAGTTGCCATGTCCCAGGCTATGTTTTCCAACGTGTTGTCCAGAGTGTTGTTTGCCCTGCTGAAACACGTAAGGAGATACATCATTTTCCCTGAGGTGGCAGATTTGCCTACAGTGAAAGGTGACTTCTATGCCCTTGGACATATCCCCAACGTCATCGGTGCCTTTAATGGGACCCATGTAGCTCTGCCCCCCCCCCCACAGGAGTGAACAGGTGTACAGGAACAGGAAGAGTTATCATTCAATGAATGTCCAGATGGTCTGTTTGGCAGACCAGTACATCTCGCAGGTAAATGCATGGTCCCTGGCTCAGTGCATGACGCCTACATCCTGCAGAATAGCAGCATCCCTGATATGATGGGTCAACTCCAGAGGCACTGTGTATGGCTATTAGGGGACTCTGGTTACCCCAACCTGTCATGGCTACTGACCCCAGTGAGGACAAGGACAGAGTAACGGTACAATGAGGCCCATGGGCGGACTAGGAGGGTGATAGAACGTACCTTCGGCCTCCTGAAGGCCAGGTTCAGGTGCCTCCATATGACAGGTGGATCCCTATTCTACTCACCGAAGAAGGTGTGCGAGATCATCATCGCCTGCTCCATGCTCCATAATTTGGCATTGCGACGCTAGGTGCCTTTTCTGCAGGAGGTTGATCCAGATGACGGTGTTGTAGCAGCTGTGGAGTCTGTGGAGCCTGTGGACAGTGATGAGGATGATGCTGAGGAAGAAGACAACGACAACAGGGAGTCAGTCTACAGCAATATTTCCAGTGACACACAGGTTAGAACATTTTCATATTTACCATTACATTAACTTTCACACGTCTACCTCTATCCTGTTTCTCGTTTGAAATCACTATTTGGTAACTGAGTTGTACCCTTCCATTATGGTTTCACAGGTGTGGTTACCTACGTGTCAACTGCTTGCATCCTTCAAGTGCTTGTGATGTGTGACATAGGTATGTTAGCTTTACAATGGTCAACCCATTATGACACTGTCATTGATAATACATATTTAGTAAATCACAGACTGACTCCAGATTGTTTTGTGTTTCAAGGGTGTTTATTGAAGTGCTCTGAAATGTGAGGGGTTTGTAAAATGAGGATGGGTGATGGTGGAGGGATGTCCATGGCAGAGTCCAGTCTATTAGTCTCACAGGTGCACTGCCCATCTGGGCATAGGAAGTGGAGCGGTGCAGTTCAAGTATGGACAGGGTGACAAAGCTGGACGGTGGGGTGACAATCAGGGAGGTCTCATTTCCTGGCGGGGGTCTTGCCATCTTGCTCTGTCTTGTTCCTGGATCTCAGGGACCGCTTGCGTGGTGGTTGTCCGTCTGCAGGGGGTGGGGTGCTGGTGTGTTGGTCCTGTGGCGGGGCGTCCTGTCCACTAGCGCCGGCGGAGGTGGTGGGCCGTTCATTGTCCTGGCTAGTGTCAGGGGCCCCTTGGAGTGCCACGGTGTCCCTCAAGGTCTGCTGTATGTCCTTCAGCACCCCTACGATGGTGGCCAGGGCGGAGCTGATGGTCCTGAGCTCCTCCCTGAACCCCAAATACTGTTCCTCCTGCAGGCGCAGGGTCTCCTGCAACTTGTCCAGGACCGTGGCCATCGACTCCTGGGAGTGGTGGTATGCTCCCATGATGGAGGTGAGGGCCTCGTGGAGAGTGGGTTCCCTTGGCCTGTCCACCCTCTGTCGCACAGCAGCCCTCCCAGTTCCCCTGTGTTCCTGTGCCTCCGTCCCCTGGACCGTGTGCCCACTACCACTGCCCCCAGGTCCCTGTTGTTGTTGGGGTGGCGGGTTATCCTGGGTTCCCTGTAGTGGTGGACACACCGCTGATTGACCTGTCCTGGGTAGAGAGGTTTGGGCCCGCTGGGTGGGTGCTGTGCTGGTGTTACCAGAGGGTGGAAGGTCTGTGTTGGGCTGTGCCTGTGCGAGGGGAACCGACTGTCCCGAGGGCCACGATGGTCCGGGCTGGTCATCAGGATCCAGTAGGGCAGAGCTGCTCTCGTCACTGTGGGCCTCTTCTGGGGGTGGAGTGGTGTTGTCTGGACCCTCTGGTGTGGTGATGGTCCTTCGTGTTCCTGCAGGGGCATAGGAGCATGATTATTGCATGTATGTGTGTGATGGTGTGCAATGGGTGGGTGTCTGTGTACCCCAGTGCAAGCATTCCTGTGTGTGGGTTTGTGAGATGATGGTTGAAGGTGTGTTCTGGGTATGTGCAGTGGGCATGCTTTAGTGAGGGGTGTCCATGCTTAGTTGTGTCATGCAGGGCTTGGTGTTGGGATGGGTGGTTTGTGTTATGGGTAGATTAGTGAGGAGTTGGAGTGATAGGGGAGGGGTGAGGGTGGGGGTGTGTGATATCATGCAGGTAAGGTGGGGGATATGATAGTTAAGATTTGTCTTACCAGTGTCCATTCTTCCACTGACTCCTCCGAGGCCCTCTGGATGCCTGATGGTCAAGACTTGCTCCTCCCATGTTGTTAGTTGAGGGGGAGGAGGTGGGGTCCGCCGCGGGTCCGCTGTACCGCAATGTTGTGCCTGGAGACCGTTGAACGCACCTTCCCCCGTAGGTCGTTCCACCTCTTCCTGATGTCCTCCCTATTTCTTAGGTGCTGTCCCACGGCGTTGACCCTGTCCACTATTCTGCGCTATAACTCCATCTTCCTGGCTATTGATGTGTGCTGTACCTGTGAGCCAAATAGCTGTGGCTCTACCCGTAGGATTTCCTCCACCATGACCCTGAGCTCCTCCTCGGAGAAGCGGGGGTGTCTTTGGCGTGACATGGGGTGGTGTGTGTGATGTTTGGGGTGGTGTATGTGGTGATGAGTGTGGTGATGTGTAGTGGTGTGTGGTGTTTGGTGTGTGGATGTTGTGTCGGTGATGGTGTTGTGTGCCTCTGTGTGATGGGGTTGTCTATTCTGTGCTCTCTCTCTGGCCTTCGTTCGTGATTTTTTGGTCATAGGGGTTTGTGGGTGATGTGGGTGTCTGTTTTATATTGTGTTGGATGTGTGGGAGTGGTGTTTGTATGTGTATCAGGTGTGTGTATTTCGATTTGTCCAATGTGGCGGTGTTTTGGCGATGTGTGTGTATTTTGAGCGCGGCGGTGTGTATCGCCAATGGAATACCGCGGTTGTAAGACCGCCGCGTGGATTCGTGGGTCGTAATAGCATGGGCGTGTTTCTGTTGGCGTGGAGGTGGAGGATTGTTTTCTGCTAGTTTATCACTGACCTTTGGTGTGGCGGTGTTGTGTGGGTGTCTGAATTTCGGCGTATTTAGAGATGTGTGTCATAATAGCTGTGGCGGACTACCGCCGCAGCGGCGGTGTATTGGCGGTCTTCTGCACGGCGGTAAGCGCCTTTTACCGCCAATGTTGTAATGACCCCCTATATGTCCCCTCTTTTTGTTTCTCGGCTTTTATGATTGTACCACAGAAGTTTGGGTTAGTATAAATGTTTATCATTGAACACTGGGGAAAAAACAGTAACATAGACTGTAAAAAAAACAAAGCTGCATAGTACACTTTTAAAGATAAGTGACGCTATGCATTGCACTCACTACAAACAATTCATGAATTGCATTAAGTACACTTTTTAAACATATCTATTCATATGCATCTGAATATTAATATATTTATATTTAAATAACTGGTACAATAATAGTTATAAACATAAATAACTTTTCAGTTTCTGAGGCTCTGTTGAAGAGATTAACCCTGGTAGGCAAAATGATCTTCAAAAGATCGATGCTCCTTGTAATTTAAATACCATATATTATGTTTTTCGAGACATATTTTATATTAGTTTGATTGTGGTGGTCTTCATATGATATTCTATCCTTTCATTTTTATCTTGTGAAAAGTAGTTGAATATCCAAGAATATGTTTAACAATAGTTCTCTGTAGTGTGTTTCAGTATGTGATCTCTTTTTCCAGTTTAGTGAGTTTTTTGTTGTTTGGTATTTTGTTCCAAGAGTAACTCCATTTGAATATTTGGAATCATATGTAAGGACATCACCCTTGGTAGGCCTTATTATGTGGTAACATATTGTATTAGAAGTAAGAGAAGCCTATTTCATTTTTAAGCAGCAATCCTTATTGGAATTTTGGCTAAAGAAAGAAATGGTAAGAATTTGGTATTGCATAAAGTCATCCTTGATTGAATGTAGGTAGTGGCCTGATGTTATATACCCACTTCTTTGTGGAAGATACACAGTTTGTACATGTTTTGCAGAACTTTTTAAGGGCGTCACGTGTGGTAGGCTGAGTGATGTCCAAAACACTCAAAATGTCCATAGTAGAAATGCTGTATGTTAGTTAGTTTTTCCAAAATACATGTTAGAATTTTGTTTGGAGAGACAGACGGTAAGAAATTTTGTAGTTTGAAGGTAGTTTTGCTTTGAATATAAAACTGCTATCATTGCATTCTGTCCATCCATTTTCAGTGGTTAAAAAGACAGTGTAGTGTCCAGATATTATTAACTCCTTAATGAAAAATTATAGGTATGGTTGTGTATGATTTTCCAGAAAAAATTAAGTTTTTCAGCTTTGAAATTTGTCATTTTAATTTCCAATTTAGATCTATTTCTTCTGCGTCATTGTAACATCAGAATAAGATGTTTTCCTGTTCTTTGTAGATACAAAGTAGGCATAACAACTGATCTACACTTTTGGCAGGTCATGTTTTGTTTGCACTTTTAATTAATCTGTCAATAGACACAGGGCCTTGTTATGATTCTGGCAGTCAACACACCGCCAGACTCATGGTGGCAGTAGGACCACCTCGGTTGTGGTGGTCCGGACACCACATTATGAGGTTGGCAGGCAGACCCACCAAACTACAGTCGTACCCGCTAGGATCTCCAGGCCCGACAGTATGACAGTGGTGCAGGTTGTAATCAACCAGGGCGGCGCTGAAGTCAGCACCGCCTTGCTGATTACAACCTTACTCTGCTCCAACCATTTCATGGTGGTTCCATTGTGGGCAGTGTAGGGGCTCCCCTGCCCAGCACCCTCGAAATGGGCACTGTTGCAGACAGTGCCCATTTCGAGGGTGCTGGTGCTCCCTGCGTGTGACAGAATTGCCGCTGACTCTATTATGAGCCAGTGGCAAGGTTGTTGTACCTTTCCACTGGGCTGATGGACGGGAACTTTGGTTCTCACCCGTCAGCCCAGTGAGAAAGCTGTAATAGAGTCAATGGGAGACCACCACCTCAAACAGCGGTTTCCTCACCATAGGTCTGGCAGTCAACAATGAGGCCCACAGTCTTGTAATCTGGCAGTGTTAATTACAGTAATCTCTCAGAATGTAATTGGGTAGAGAAAGCAAGGGAGCAATCTTCACACTCATGGTCCCATATATATCTCAGTCAAACAAAATTCATCGATATTTACTTCTTCATCTTCTAATACTCCCAGGATAACCATTATAAGTTCTTGTGCATCTTGTTGTGTGCTGAGAGTAAATAGTATCAATCCTCTACATGTATCTATGAGGTGTTGAATGGCTGAAACAGAATGCATTATTGTCTTTTCACTCAGTAAACGTTGTAACAAATTATACTGTGGAGAACACAACCTCTTATCTGTTATCTGGTGAATTCCATTTTCAACATGTGGTAAATGAAAGGGTACATTGAGAACAACATTTGCATAGCAGTAGACACCTGAATTGTTTTCAAACTAGTAACCTACAATATCTCCCTTCTTTTCCATTTTCATATTCTTAACACTTTCTAGATTGTCTTTTTCTTCTTGTCTTCAAAATCTGTCAACACTTTTGGACGTTTTCTCTTTGGATAGATTACCCATTTTGATAAATTGTATATGTACCTAAATGAGGAGCCTATAAACTTCTTCAGCAATTATATAATCTCACACAGCTTATATCAGCATTAACTTTGTGTTCATCAAATTTAACCATGAACAATCCAGACAATGTTCTAACATGTGATATTGCCACATATGGCATACCTTCTTTATATACTGTGCTTCCAATATTAATAAAAGCTGTGTCTCCACTTAAACCTTGTGTTTTGTGGATAGTGATAGCATACACTAGAGCGAATAAAAACTGTTGGCTCCAGACATATAAATCCTTTCTAACAAAAAATGTACAGTACATCAGCCAATCTGCTTCACACCATCAATCTGATCAAATATTATAGACAAATATTCGATCTCATCTCTAGTTGGAAAATCGATAAAGTCGACAACTTTACCCATAAATCCATTTACTAACCGTTCCTCAGCACTTAAATTACGCCTCAAAATTAGTCTGCACTTTTGGCAGATGCGTAAGCCATTTTTTAATCCTGTAGAATTTGAAAATGACATTTCTAAAGAATCCAATTTTGCCTTTATTTTTTCTGTTATTAGAATTGTGACTCCCTGATGTTCTATTTTATAAGTGGCTGTAACTTCAATAATATCTTTCTTTCTTTAATGTTTGAACACTCTTGAAGCATTGGAATTAAACAGAGTACAGCTGATTTAATCTTTGGTGAAAATATTTTGTTAAGAAGACGACTTTCTACAGCATGTTTTCCATCCTTTATCAAAATTCCTATTTAAATGTCCTACAGAATATTTTCATGTTCTATATCAGATGCTTGACACATTTTCTTCAGAAGTGCCTTGTATTCAGACTTTAACCAAATATTTACATTCCTAGTACTTCCCAAATAATTTCTTGTTCAATGTGAAGAATTGTTTTGAAAACAGGTTGTCCTTTCACAGGAGTCAGTTGCAGTATGTCACCTAAGGCAAATAAATCCTTTCCTCAAAAGAGTGTGTCATACTCTGTTATTAAAATTTGCTGCATTCTTAGGTGTATGAAGTCAAACATTAAGTTTGACTCCATCCTCCCCTCATTAATAATTACAATCTTCAGTTTCTTCAAAACTCTGAAAACATTGTGTTAAGCTTTACCAGATAATATCTGGTAATACAGTTTATTATCATGTTCAACAGGAAGCATAGGTAGACAATGTAAAGTAATTCCTTTAATGTTGTGGGCAGCTAATCTTGTTGGTGCTGTTACTATACATGATAAATGTGATTCCTTAGTCTTCTTAGATAAGCAGTGAGGACTTTAATTAGAAAGCTTTTTCTGGTGCAAGCTTGACCACTAGTATATATTAGTGGTGGCTTAAATGAAGGTCTGTGCTATATTTTAGTTTTCACCTCTTCATTGATTTCTTTCTGTTCAGTGTTTAGCTGTTGTACTAACTATTTCAAATCAAGAAGTTCCTCTCTTGCTTGTTACGTTGCAGTCTCCACCCCATTCTTTGCTATAGCTGCTTCATTTGGAATAACAGGCTGTCCAAGAGGATCTTGACTGAGTGGTCCAGACCTTTGGCTACTTTGTGCACTTGCCATCTCAGCAGAAATCATCTCTTCCTATTCAATTTCATCTTTCAACATTTTCAAGTAGTTAGAAAAGATGAAATAATCAATGTTGCCTTTCACATTGTTGAAGAAGTCTTCATAGCAGACATAGGCCCTCATTACAACCATGGCGGTAAATGCCGCCTACCACTGTGCAGACTGCCGCCAACATACCGTGACCACGGCGGTAATCCTCTACAGGTATTATGACCCACACAGAGAAATCCGCCTCTATACAGACACCCACACAAGTCTGCCAGCCCAAAGGTCAGTGATAAAATGGCGATAGCAAAACCCACACCGTTATGCCCATAGTATCAGGACCCATGAATCACTGCGGTGCTCTTTCAACCAAGATAAACCATTGCGGTACACACCGCCGCGCTCAAAATACACACCAACTAACAAAACTACACCACATTGGGAATTCAAACTACACACACCTGACACACATACACACACCACACCCACACACCCACAACACTATAAAACACACACCCACATTACCCACAACCCTTTCAATGAGAAAAAAAATTGCTAACAGAGAGAGAAAGAAGCCACAAGCACCCACTCAATCAGAGGAACAATACATCATCACCCATATACCATCCACGCACCCCACAACACAACACAACACCCCACACATCAACCCACACATCCTCACACATACCACTCACACCACATCCATGGCACCACAAAGACACCCCAGGGAAGCTGGGAGGACTGCTGTGCGACAGGGGGAGGACAGGCCCAGGGAACCCACTCTCCAGGAGGCACTCACCAACATCCTCGGAGCATACCACCATTCCCAGGAGACGATGGGCCAGATACTGGTCAAGTTGCAGGAGACCCAGTGGCTACAGAAGGGACAGTACCTAGGGATCAGGGAGGACCTCAAACTCATCTACACCATCCTGGTCACCATTGCAGGGGTGCTGGGTGACATGGCCAACACCATGAGGGAGGCAGTGGCACACCAGGAGGCCCCTGACAGTAGCCAAATCGATGAACAGCCTTTCACCTCTGCCGGCGCTAATGGACAGGAGGCCCTGCCACAGGAACAACAGGCCACCAGCACCCCACCCCCTGCAGAAGGAGAACCACCCAACCAATGGTCCCTGTGATCCAGACAGAAGCCAGAGAACATTGCCAAGACCCCCACCAGGAAATAAGACTCTCCTGTTTGTCACCTTTCTGTCCCACTCTGTCACCCTGTCCACCTTGAAATGCTATTACTCCCCTTCCTATGCCCCATTGGACAATGCACCTGTGATACCAAGAGACTGGACTCTACCCTGGACTATCCTCCACCATCAGCCCAGCCCATTACACATCCCCCTCTACTTATGAGCACGTAAATAAACACCATTGGAACGAATACAAATCTGGAGTCTGTCAAATGATTCAAATATGTATTAGTTCAACATAATCAAAGCATTGCAAAACAAATGTACAGTCTACTTTTAAATGATCTTTGGAGGGCAGCGGTACACATAGCCTATCCGGAGTTGTATGGGCGCTTGAGGGCATCACAGCAGCCACAAGGGGGTGAGTACAGATTCTGAATCCAGACTTTGTGCATGTTAAGAGTTACCTGGGTGGGGGATGTGGGCTATGGGTGCCCCTAGGCCAGGGAGAAGATGGCAGGATAGGTACCTTGTTGGGCAGGCTCTGAAGCACTCCTACCCCAATAGTGTTAGTGGACATCTACTACTGGGCAGGGTCCTGTGGGTTTCAGGTGTGCAGCTAATGGCGTTAGGCATTGTACCCCATGGACTGGTGACTATCTTAGTAACTGGTAGTGCATGGCCTAGTGCATAGGGCTGCTCCCTGTGTGTTGTGTACGCCAACGGTGGTGTTGTTGCTGGCATTGACCAAGTGTATCCTCTGTCCCTCCCCCCCTTTTTGTTTTGTCCCTGTCCTTGTGTGCATTAGCATCATCTGGCAGAGAAGCAGAGGCACCGGCGACGGAGGGAGCTGCATCCCACATGGGCCTGGAGACTGAATTCACCGAGGGTGAGGGCACCAGTGGGGCTGAGGGGGAGGGGAGCACCACAATGGGGACAAGAGGGGAGACCACAGACAGCGACTCCTCCTCCGATGGAAGATCCCTGGCAGTGGTGGACACCTCTGTGCCCACCCCAAAAACAGGTACAGCCGCCACCCCCCCCACCAGGAACACCCTCCCAGCAGCCCCTCAGCGTGTTTCTCATGTCTGCTCACCCAGGAGGGTGGGCATCTCCTTCACCCCAGGCACCTCAGGCCCTGCCCCAGTCAGCCCTCCTGCCCTCAGTGAGGAGGCTATTGACCTCCTGAGATCCCTCACTGTTGGGCAGTCAATCATTCTGAATGCCATCCAGGGTGTCGAGAGGCATTTGCAACAAACAAATGCATACCTGGAGGGCATTCACTCTGGCGTGATGGCCCAACAGAGAGCATTCCGGCTCTGGCCTCCGCACTGATGGCAGCCATTGTCCCTGTCTCAAGCCTCCCCCTAAAACTTCCTCCACCCAGTCCCAATCCCCTCAACCCCAGCTTATCCCAAGCACACATTCAGACCAGCATTCACCCAAATCAACACAGCAAAGTGACTCAGGCAAACACAAACACCACACTTCACCTCACAGGCACTCACACAAGCACCATACCCATGCAGACACACCAACATCCAGTGCCTCCACTGTGTCCCCCTCCTCCTCCTCGTCCACCTCCCTCCCAGTAGCGTCTACATCCACACCTGCATGCACTACATCCTCATCCACTACCTCCATCACCAGCACACCCATCACTACTCACCCCTCACTGGCAGTCATCACCCCCCCATTCATGCACACGTCCCCCGTGTCCTCTCCCACTGTGTCTGTGCCCCCTCCTCCCAAAGTACACGAACGCAAGAACTCAGACACACAACAGCCATCCACCCCACAACATCATCCAGCCCATGCACCTGCACCCAACCACAGCAGACTGACACCTCCTACCACCACTCCCTCTTCCTCCACTCCCAAGCCATCTCCCTCTTCCTGCCCCAATGTCCCTAAGAAGCTTTTCCACGCCAACAGTGACCTCTTCCCTAGCCCTCCCCACCCCGTCCCTCACGTCAGGCCATGGTGGTCAAAACCCAGGCAAGCACCTCAGCCACCAAGTCGCCATCCGCTGTGGTACCTGCTACTCACAGAGGCTCAAAGGGGGCACCCATCAGTCCAGCCAGTGTGCCACCAACTGCTGAAAAGGACAAAAGCATTCCACCACCTGCCAAGGTGAAGAAGGGGCCAGCTTGCAGAAAGGTCAAGGAGCACGAACCACCCAGCAAGGCCTCCTCAAAAACTCCAGCTGCCAGAGCCAAGGTCAAACCACCATCTGCCAAGGTGAGGAAGGGGAAGAAAACACCAGGCAAGGCACTTCAGCCATCGGAGGTTGCAGGTGAAGGCCTGATGGCTACCAGCACAACCGCCAGCCCTGCTACCTGCACCGGAGCCAGCACCACCAGCTGCCCCACCGCAAGCACCGCGGCAAGCACTGCCATCTGCACCGCCGCTAGCACCACGACTGTCAGCAGCAGCAGCCCCAGTGGGCACTTGTCCGAGGCTGCAGGAGAAGGGCTGGAGCCTCCCTCCACCACTGGTAGCACCGGCACCTGCACCATGGCCAGCAACGCCATATGCACCACCGTCAGCACCGCCACAGGCCCCTCCGCAAGTACCGCCACCTGCACCGCTGACGGTAGGACCACTACCAGCAGCAGCAGCCCCAGTAGGCTGCCATCCGAGGCTGCAGGAGAAGGGCTGGAGCCTCCTACCACCACTGGCAGCACTCCCACCAGCACCAGCACTACCATCAGTTTGCAGCCTTAGCCGCTGCAGGATGGAGTCTAGCTCTTCCTCCAAGGACTATCATGATACCTGTTCCATGCAAATCTCGTGCCTCAGACACCCAGGTGAGGATTGTGAACTGCCACACCTCAAATGTTTCTTCAATAGGCACAATGCCCCTCCAGAACCAGTGGAGAAAGGCATCCACTCACCCAATCCTTGGCAGGATGAGGCACACTGGGAAAAAAGCCCCCGCCAGAACCAGTGACGATATGCATCCACTCACCCAATCCTTGGCAGGGTGAAGCACACAAGGCACAATGCCCCCTCCAGAACCAGTGGAGAAAGGTATCCACTCACCCAATTCTTGGCAGGATGAAGCACACCGGGCACAAAGCCCCCTCCAGAACCAGTGGAGAAAGGCATCCACTCACCCAATCCTTGGCAGGATGAAGCACACTGGGTGCAAAAAACCCTCCAGAACCAGTGGAGATATGCATCCAATCACCTAATCCTTGGCAGGATGAAGCACACTGGGCGCAAAGCCCCCTCCAGAACCAGTGGAGATAGGCATCCACTCACCCAATCCTTGGCATGATGAAGCACACTGGGCACAAAGCCCCCTCCAGAACTAGTGGAGAAAGGCATCCACTCACCCAATCCTTGGCAGGATGAAGCACACTGGCACAAGGGCCCCTCCAGACCAGTGGAGAAGACATCCACTAGAGAGACTGTGGCTTTGCACTCTCCAAGACCAAGCAGTGGGCAAACCACCAACTTGAGAGACTCAGAGATTGTGGCTTTGCACTCCCCAGGACCAAGCAGTCGGCAAACCACCCACTAGAGAGGCTTAAGAGACTGTGGCTTTGCACTCCCCAGGACATCGCTGTGGGCATGGAGCCCCCTCGATGAGCAGTGGCGTTATTCCATCTTCTGGCTGAGGTGCCCCCCCTTCCCTGTCCCCCTGAGGTGCCTGTGTGTTACAACCTGATGCCCCTGCATTTCTCTCCGTATTGAGGCAGGAGTCAAGTGTGGGCTTGGCCCATGATTTTTGATTTTTGGCCCAGTGGCCCACGGACATTTTGCATAGACAATGTATGGCCTTATGTACATATTGTATATTTTTGTAAATGCTGTTTCTCAAATTGTTACATATATCTGCCTATTTCTAAAATATCAATGATTTAACTCAATTCCTTTTGCGTTCTTCCAGGGGGTTACGGAGTGTAAATGTAATGTTGCTGCATGTGTTTGTGTGCATTGTGTTGGGGGTGAGGGTTGGGGTGGGGGTGTTGCGTGTTGCATGTGTATGTCACTCTATTTCCCCCCCTCCTATGTGCTAGGTGCAGCACTCACTGTGGTCATCGCCGCTGCCTTTCGTATTCCTGGTAGATGAGGAGGTAGATCAGCATGGGCAGGACCTGTAGCTCAGGCTCCATGGCGGCCTGGTTCTTTGTTGAGTGTCGAGAGGTGAGTGGTTTCCCTTCCAAGTCCTGTTTCCACCGTGCTTTTGATGGCGTTGCCCCCCCCGTTAAAGTTGGCGGATAGGCGGGTTGTGATGTGGTGGGCGGTACATTGTCCTCCGCCTGGCTGTTGGCGGTGACCGCCGCAGTGTTTGTTGCTACCGCCGTGGCAGTCGGAGTGTTGAAGTGGCTTTCTGGGTTGGCGGTTTCCGCCGTGGTTGTGATCCCATTTGTTTTACCACCGGCCTGTTGGCGATATTACCGCCGCTTTTACACCGACCACCAGGGTTGTAATGAAGGCCATATTCTCCAAGTTATTCTGATTCCTCACTCCATGGCTTGAATAGCCGCAAAAGTACTAAGTAGAAAAAACCCTCTTCTCTCTGCAGTCTGGCAAGTATGTGTTCTGTAGTTGATTAGATTTCCTTTGTGGTGTCTCACTACACAACCATCACATTCAAGAACTGGGTATCTCCCGTATTCTATGTTTTCTGTTACATTACGTCTATGCCTGTAGTACTGGAGTATTACATAGAGGCATATGTTGTCTAAATGTGGACCCCCATCTTGTGTATGTGTCCAACATGTTTGTTCCAATGAAGTCCCTACTTTCTGGATCAAACCCTGCTAGCTACTGAATGTCTGGAAATTACTTTAAGACTCATTTTATGTGTTTGCAAGCCCTACATTTACCAAAACAATTCCTCGAGACCTCGAAAACAAACTATATGAGCTCAACCTATCTGCGCATTCATAAGATCCAATTTCCTAGTGGGCAAGCATTTTCAAGCTGAAACTGTACAATTTCTTAGTAAGACTTTTCAGCAGGATTCTCATCCATCGCATTCAATTCTGTCTTCTCTGTCTTAGGCCCTGATTTAAGAAAAATGGCACTGCACCCAGTGCAGTGCCACTTTTCTTGCGCCCCTAACGCCACAATGTGTGTGCTGTATCTAAGATACAGCGTACCATGGCGGTAGTTAGGGAAAGTAGTGTCAACATTTTTGGAGCTTGTTCAGAGCTTTGCAGGATTAGCATCAACAATGTTGACGCAATCCTGCAAAGCTCATTGAGGCCCATTGAAAACAATGGCATGCCTCCTTTTAACACCTGTTCTAAGCAGGCATTAAAAGTGCTGAAATAAATGATGCAAAGGAGTATTGTAGATTTCTTTGTGCCATTTTTTGGCCCCCCTAATGGGGGAACACTCCCATTGCATACACTATGCCTGTTGCAGGCATAATAATGCGCAAAAGGTTACAAAGTGGCGCAATGCATGCATTGTAAATTTGGTGCCATGATCCTGGCCTCGTTGGGCCACATTTGAGTAAAAAAAATTACTCTAATGTTGTGCAAGTAGGAGCTATAGGCTCTTAAATCTGCCCCTCACTGATGTATGATGTGACGTACAGAGCAACATCAATAGAATTATCTGCAATAAACTGTATGTAAATGTTTGCATTCTACATCTTTAAAATTACTGGATTATAATCATTAATGTACTTTGAATCCTCTGTTCTTTTCATGTTATAAGTATTTTTAGGTGGCTTTCGTGTGAATGTACATCTGACTGCAGATAGATAGCTGCTTACTCTTTCTTGTGAAATCACAGGTCAAGCGAATCTAAAATGGCATCTTGTATAATATGTATCTTAGGTTCCGTATTTTCAGCAATGGCACAGTAGAACTTGTTGCCTCAAACCTTTTTCAGCAGTATCTTTTGGAATTGTGCATGTCGCATATTGTTCAATGAAAAATAGGACAGATTTATCACTATCTGATCCAAATTTAGGGGCATCTTTAATCCATAGCAGCATGTGAATATAAGGAGCACCTTTTGCTTGGTACTCTTTACGCCAAAGGAAATCAGTTACTTCACCAAGAGGAGGGTTTTTCTTGTTGCAGATGAAAGACATCACAGCTTGAAATCAATGGTTCAAGTATCTGCAAAGATTACTGGGATCTAAGAAAAAGAGTTCTCCTGCTGTCTTCAGTTCAATATCTTTGATATTAGAGTTTGCTTCTCTCAACAATTCAAGGAGATCATCCCATGCGCACTCAGCACAACTGAGCTTAAGGAACCAAGTAGGTGCACCTAGGTTTTTTAACATACATTTCACCTCACAGTGTCAACTGTACAAATACTCTTTGGTGCCACGTTGGCACACCATCAAATTAATCAAGCTGTACTCCAACTTTTCATCCTTTCCATTAACTTTTTCAACAAACACCTTTGCAGAAATGTTTTAAAGATTTACTCCTGTCTACAATATATGGTTCACAGCATATGAAAGTCTGGACAAGTCACTTTCAAAAAGATTAAATATAAATGGTATACACTGCCAAAATCTAGGATCTTCGAATATAATCTTGTTGAGCGGTATTCTGCTGCTGGTATCTGTACAGAATGGTCATCATAGCGCAAACATTCTAGAGTCAGAAACAGTTGTGGAAAACAGCAAGCTTCTAAATTTGTTCCTGGACACTCATGGGAGCCCCTGTAGCTTGCTTCATTTGGAAAAAGGTCAATTGCATCACCAATACCTTCTTTTGAATGAAGAGGATGGATACTGTAGTGTCCATCCATATTTTTCATTTGACCACATGACGATAATGTCTCATCTTGTATATGTGTTATATCTTAAAGAATATCAGTATTTTTGTAATACGTTTTGTACGAGGTGTAACATTGCTTTTTTACCTTATTAACATTTACTAATTCTTGTCATCTCATTTTGCTCTTTGTAGGCACACCATTTACTAAAATAATAAATGCGTGTTCAGTATCTCTCTGTACCCCTATACCGCTATAGTTTCAATAATGTTTTTGACATCTAATGGCAAGAGCGCAACTCTACCCTTACGACCTTTCTGTAGTCCTGTGGAAGGTAATTCAGCTGTTTTTGATTCCATGAGAACTCTAACTTGGAAAGGATGTACACATTGTACAAGAATAGATTCATAAACATTTAAATCTTGAAGTTCTTCTGGTATTGGAACTATTTCTAATTTATTATGTATTGCTCAACCTGGCATTTCATAGTAGTACTTACATATACAATGCTTTGTGGCCAAATCAAACCATTATTCTACAAACAGATAAGCACCAAAATCCTGCCATGTATCTCAGTTTTCTTCTTTAGTTTTGGAGTATAGAACAACATTATGAGTTTGACTTTTGTAGTGAGTGCGTCGACAACATATACAAACACAGTTTGGTTTCTCTGATGAAACTGTGTTAGACTTCCTAATCTTTTCTCTAAGGTTATCAACACCAATTCCTGTTTCCTGTTCCTCTACACCTGCAGATACTATGCCCTGATTTTCCCTGCATTCCTCTTCAGAATCAAAGAAACAAAACTATATCTTCAAAAACTCCTTGTACATCTGCTGCTGTACCATGTAACAGTACTCTATTTAGTTATCTTAAACTCAGAGCTGGACGTTTGATGTAGTAAAGTCTGCTAACTAAAGTTTGCATTCTTGAGTAGTGTACAGCTAACATTCCGAAGTGATGAAAGGTGCTTTGGCACACTTTCTTCTATAGATGTGCCAGTGAGTTTCGCTGTTAATTTGTGTATGTTTTACTTTGCATGGATCTATTCCTTGCAACCTACCTATTTCCAATTTCACAGTTTTGCAAGAACAGTTTCAAACAAAATTAGTTAGTTTACCCAATTGATTCCTGCTGCATACTGCAAATACTGCCACAGTTCCATTTGTATACAGGGGCTTGTCTTTGTCTTCTCTATATCTCTTTATCTACCACTTTCACATTTTGAGGTACTATCTCTTTTTTTCTGATTAACACTGCCATCTGTCATCTCATAACATCATCCTGATTGGTTAACTGCATGCACTAATTTGCTCTCTTGCAAGTAGCTTTCTTTGTAACAGAAAGGCTCAGTACTGGAAGTATGCTTCCATTTGCAAAAGTTAGTTCTATTTACTATTCTTTTCTTTTGGCTTCTTTTCCTTGAAGACAACACTATTTTCATTCTATTTAGTATAAAAATAAATAGCTTCCTCTTGAGATCCCCGGCCTTATTCATTACAGCCCCAACATCTTCCTTTTGTCTCATTGTTTCTATTCTCCTTTTATACTTCTTCATAGTTTTTAGAAGATTCTGAATTACCCTAATATGCAACATTCTAACTCTGATTTCCTTAAGCTGTCTTTGTCTTCTGATCATACTCTGTCCTTCATTGTATGATTTTTCAGTCTTCATGTCATGTATTTGTTGTCCTTTCTTAGCTGATTTCAATGTTTGCTTTTTATTTACTTGATTTCACTCATTATGCAGTTGCCATATACCTTTTAAAGACATTTCTTTGTTCACTTATCAGCAGCTCCTTTCTCTTTCAAAATATTCTCGTATTTTGCCCATTTTCTTTGTCAGTTCTGATGAGATAATACCTTTGCTTTTGTTTTTTTCTTCGGATGCTTTTTTGTTGGCATAGTAGATGCCTGTACTTAAGTCGAAGTCGATGCCTAAAAAGAAAGAACTAATAAGTTTATTTAGCTTTTCATTGCCTACTATTAAATTACATATTTTAATTATTTAACTGCTACATAAACCGTTGTATTATTATATTATGCTACTTTTACACTTCCCCTAAATGGGAGAGTATATTGTGCTAGCAGTTCTCTGCATATGTAAGTGAGTGTATCAGTTACCAACTTCTTCTAATAGTGCGGTATGCACAGCTGCTGTGGGGATGCATGCATGCATGAATGTATAAATGTCCCTTTCAGTGTCTGCGTGTGTGTCTGAGTGATCCTATCCTTTTATAAGTAGGTACATGAACTGCAGTATGGATGAGCTCTGCCTATATAACTAGGTATATTGGTCAATCAGTACACATCTAAGTCAGTGAAAGTCTGAAGGATGTCTCACATACAACCATGGCCCTCGGCCTACCATACAACCTAGGTGAAGGGTCACTTTGTGTATTAAGAGGTCAGTTTAAAAGTTGTCAAGGAGTTTGCTAGTGTGAAGTCGAGCTAATGTTTAAAACCACACACTTACACTCAGCACTGGAAGGCCCAACTCATGTTTAAAGCACTATTTCTCTGGATGGAAGAGTAGGTTCTGTCAGCAGTTGCCTACATATGTGAGTGAGTGTGTCAGTTAGAATCTGCATCTGATACTGCAGTGTGCACAGCTGCTCGGGGTGCACAAATGAATGAATCTACCTTCCAGTGTATGACTGCATGTCTGAATGCTTCTATCTTCTTACAAGTAGGTGCTTGAGTTTCAGAATGGGTGAGACTCTGTGTATATATAACTGGGTATAATGGCCTGCTAGTGCACATCAGACTCACTGAAACTCTCAAAGACATTTCAAACCTTTTCATCAGGAAGGATCAAGCTTCACGGTCTACCCTCAGCCAAGCTGAGGGTCAGTTTTCTGTAGTAAAAGACAGTTTAACACTTGTCAAGCAGGTTTTTATTGCCAAGTCGAGCTGACGTTCAACAGAAACACACTCAGGGTCAGCAGTAGTAGGAAGAAGCCATGGTAAAAGGTCCACTTCACTAGATGGGAAACTAGGCTGTGCCAGTACTTCATTACATATCAGAGTGACTCTATTAGTTTCCAACTGGTTTTGATACCGCAGTATCCACAGTTGCTTTTGGGATGCGTGCATGAATATAGGAGTGTTCCTTTCAATATCTGACTGTGTGTCTGAGTACCTTCATCCTTTTATAAATGGGTACATGAGGTTCAGTGTGGGTGAGACTCTGTGTACATAACTGGGTTTAGTGGTCTGGCAGTGTACATTTAACTCAGTGAATCTCTCAAAGACACTTTTCACCTTTTTTTTTCAGAAAAGACCAAGCTTCATAATATACCTGCAGCCTAGGTGAAGGGGTCAGCTTTCTGTAGTAAAAGGACAGTTTAACACTTTTCAAGCATGTCTTCCAGTTTCAAATAAAGTTGACGTTTAAATGGAACACACTCAGGGCCAGCAGTACTAGCCTGAGCCCTGCTGACTGGTCTACTTGTCGGGATGGGAGACTAGATTGTGGCAGTTATACACCACATATTTGAGCAAATTTATCAGTTGGCAACTGTTGAAGGGTGGGTAGGAAATAAGGCTTAGGAGGCTTAGGTCGCAGTTGAATTTTGGCATTTATTACAAGTATGTGTGTTCACTGCAACAATAAAAAATGTTTCTCTTGTTTCTTTCTTCCTTTGGAAGCATCCTGTGTATGTGGCTCAACTCTGACTGGGCAGTGACGGTTTTCTCTTGTTCTCCTTCCTTTTCTTAGAATTGTTGCCGATCTCCAGCCATCATCCTGGGGAAGGAAGAGACACTGAGGTAAGTTGTTATCTTTTATAGTATGTACCACCACTGATACACCCATGTTGTTCACTCATCTGGAGAATAGAGTGTTAGGATTATGCAGGTGTGAGGGGTGGATACGCTCTCAGACACTAGGGAATGGTATAGTATTAATTCACGAGAACACCATTGTGACTGGAGTAGATACCACATGTCTTCAGCGGAACACTCCCCTCTCGCCCATCTGCGTGGTGTAGAGAAGAAGGAAAGATGTGTTCTCAAACACAAGCCATAGAAAAAATAAAAATGCAGAAGAAAAGAGAAAAGAAAAACACTCATGCCAGAAGTGAAATAAGAAAAACTGAAAGTATACCACAAAATAAACCCTCCCTGCAATATTCACTGCCGGACCTGGTTCACTCAACGCGAGGCCTACAACTCTCCCTGAGTTGTGGCAGGGTCAGTGCATAGTCAGGAGGTGATGGATACCACTAGTCTTCCTTCCAGGTCTCGTCCTCCTCCTCCTCTCTCCAAGTGTCTTCCCGGTTGGCCTCCTCCATCATATTGTGTTGTGTCTAGTTTGAAGCCAAGGGGGTTTCGCAGCCCAAATCTGACACACCTCTCCTTTGTTGTTTTTGCTTCTTGATATATCCACTTTCTCTTTGTTCCTTTTCTCCTTCACGTTCTCTCTGCTCCTTCACCTCCTCATGCTCTATTTTCTCTCACCTTTTTACTTCTGTGTGCCCCCCTCCTTCAAGTTACTATCTCGGGTGCATCCAATGGAATTCGTTGGTTTGGGAGTCACTTCTGAGTCTCCATTCCTGCAAGCAAACGTCTTGTGTCACTGTTCTTGTTTTCATATCCCCGCCCTCCTGACATCTGTTTTCCTTCACTTCTTGTTCCGGGAGCTGGGTGGATTGAGTGGAGGAGAAGCGATTAATACCTGGACCTAGCGACAAGCCAGGTTAGGAGGGGCTTTGGGCGGGAGCACTTTCACATACCTTCACCTCTACTTTCTTCCTTCGAAGAAACAAACTGCAGGGGTCGCGGGATAGGAAGTTAGTGTTAACTTGTTCTTTTCCTGCTCTACGTAATATGGTCAACCTCTAATCCTGTAGGGCTAGGAACCATCTAAGGATGCGTGAGTTACTGCCTCTATTACGGGACATCTAGTCCAAAGGGGCATGATCAGTGTAAAGGGTAAACACATGACCCTCTACATAGTGGCGTAGGGTCTCTACTGCCCATTTGATGGCAAGGGCTTCTTTTTCTATGGTTGCATATTTCTGTTCACATGGAAACAGTTTTCTGCTTATGTATAAGGTCTTTTGGCACCATTTTTGCCTGTTTGGGAGAGAACCGCCCCCAAACCTACCCCAGGTGCATCTGTATGAAGTATGAAAGGTTTCCTGAAGTCTGGACTTTGTAACACCGGTTTCATCATGAGGACTTGTTTTAGCTATTGGAATGCCTCTACGATGGCGGGGTGGGTTCTTTTGTGGTCTTTTCTGTGGTTTTCCCTTTTTTCAGGAGATCCATTACGGGAACTCCTATCATGGAAAACTGAGGGATGAACCTCCTGAAGTACCTGACTAAACAGAGAAAGCATGAACAGCATGAGTTGGAAACCGCATATGTAACTGGGCATAGGGGTTTGCCAGTGCACATCTATCTTAGTGAATCTCTCAAAGACATTTCTCAGCTTTTATTTAGAAAGGACCAAGCTTTATGGTCCACCTAAAGCCTAGCTGAGGGGGATTAGTTTAATGTAGCAAAAGAACAGCTCAACACTTGTCAAGCAGGTCTTTAGGCTCATCTGCATACCAACAGATACATTTCTACCAAACATAGGGGGTGATTCTGACCTCGGCGGTAAAAGGCCCTTACCGCCGGTCAGAAGTCCGCCATTCTACCGCCGCGGCCGCGGTAAACCGCCACGTTTATTCTGACCACCAAATGACAAACCGCCAAAAACCCGACATCTACGGAAGGCCGCCTCATCAGCGGGCGGCGATAAACTGGAGATAATCAAACCTCCACCGCCACGCCAACACAAACACGCCCATGCCATTCTGACCCACGAATCCACGCAGCGGTCTGTCAACCGCAGTATTCCATTGGCAGTACACACCGCCGCGGTCAAAATACACATACCCTTACAAAACACAGCCACATTGGACGATTCAAAATACACACACCTGAGACACATACACACACCACTCCCACACATCCAATACAATATAAAACACACACCCACATCACCCACAAACCCCTACTACCAAAATTATCTGAGAGAAGGCGCTATACACTGAGAGAGAGCACAGGGAACGCAAAGCACAACACACACAGGAACACAACATCATCACCCACACCACAACTACGCACACATCACCACGCACATCACCACAAACACCACCCCACACCTCATCCACATCACCCCATGGCACCCCAAAGACACCCCAGGTTCTCGGACCAAGAACTCAGAGTCATGGAGGAGGAAATAATCAGGGTAGAGCCCCAGCTCTTCGGCACACAGGTGCAGCACACCACTATCGCAAGGAAGGCTGAGCTATGGCAAAGGATCGTAGACAGGGTCAACGCTGTGGGACAGCATCCCAGAAATCGGGACGACATCCGAAAGCGATGGAACGACCTACGGGGGAAGGTGCGCTCCATGGTGTCGCAACACAACATCGCTGTGCAGAAGACTGGCGGCGGACCCCCACCCACTCCACCCCAATTTACAGAATGGGAGCAAGAGGTAGTAAACATCCTGCATCCTCACGGCCTCGCTGGAGTACACGGAGGAATGGACTCTGGTAAGTCGAATCTCAACTACTTCACCCCCCCCCCATCACCAGCATGCCAACCCACAACCCCACCCTCACCCCCAATCTCAAACCCCCCAGCACACATCCTCCCTGCCATTGTCCCACCAGCACAACCCACCCTAAACAACACCAACCCCTGAATGCCAACACAAACCATAGACAGCCATCACCAATGCATGACCACTGCACAGACCCATCCACCCCCCCCCAACCACCCTCACAACACCTCCCACAAGGGAATGCCAGCACTGGGGGACAAGGGCACCCACAAAATGCACGCCATGGCACACACAAAAACAATAACCACACCATTTCACCCCTGCAGGGCCCGAACGCCAACACACCGCCACGGAGGGTCCAGATGTGTCCATCCCACCCCCAGAACAGCCCCCCAGTGAGGACAGCAGCTCTGTCGACCTAGAAACTGATGACCAGCCCAGACCATCGGGGACCTCTGGACAGTCGGTTCCCCACACACAGACACAGGCCACACCAGACCCAACCCCCTCTGGGAACACCAGCATAGCTCCCACCCAGCGGGCCCATGCCTCTGTCTCCAGGACGCGTCAATCAGCGGTGTGTCCGCCTCTACAGGGCACCCAGGCTGACCCAACACCCCAACAACAACAGGGACCTGGGGGCAGTGGTAGTGGGCACACCGTCCAGGGGAAACAGGGCAACTGGGAGGGCTGCTGTGCGACAGGGGGGGGAGGAGAGGCCCAGGGAACCCACTCTCCAAGAGGCCCTCACCACCATCATGGGAGCATACCATCACTCCCAGAAGACAATGGCGACGGTACTGGCCAGGTTCACCGAGATCCAGGCACAGCAGGAGGAACGCTACATGGGGTTCAGCAATGAACTCAGGGACATCGCTACCGCCATGGGGACCATAGTCCAGGCCCTCAACCGGATAGAAACCACATTGCGGGATCATGTGGCACCCCAAAGTGCCCCTGTCACTAGCCAGGACCAGGAACAGCCTACCACCTCCGCCGGCGCTAGTGGACAGGAGGCCCCACCACAACGTCAGGCCACCAGAACCCCACCTCCTGCTGAAGAACAACCACCCCGCAAGCGGAACCTGAGATCTCACAGGAAGGCAGAGTAGGATGCCAAGACCCCCGCCAGCACAACATACCCCCTGATGTCATCCCACTGTCCCACATTGTCACCCTGTCCAATCTTAAACTGCCCCTGCTCCATCCTTCCACAGGCATATGGACAATGCACCTGTGAAACTGAGAACTGGACTCTGCCATGGACATTACTCCACCCCCACCCATCACCGTTTCAATATCATGTACCAAGATCTAGCACTAAAAATAAATCACTTATTGCACTGAAATCATTCAGGAGTCAGCCTGTATTATTTACAAATGTATTACACATTATTGTTCAATAATGGTCCTTCAATTCATGATGACAACATACCGACGTCAATGAGCATTAGTCCATGGGCTAACCAAGCAGAAGTCACGCAATGGGTCATACAGCACTGAAAAGAGAAGGGAAAATCCCAAATCAATTTAAAAGAACTGGGGGGAAATACACAAAGTAGAGATGCAGGAGGCTTTAAGTAAATGTTAAATGGCGTGGGGGATTCTTACCTATGTGCTACTGAAAATACTGTTGGATGACTGTGTCCCTGTTGTCTGTGTCGTCCCCATCGTCTTCCTCCTCTTCACTCTCCACAGGCTCCACAGCTGCTACAACACCACCATCTGGACCATCCTCCTGCAGGAAAGGCACCTGGCGTCGCAAAGCCAGGTTGTGAAGCATGCAGCAGGCCACGATGATCTGGCACACCTTCTTTGGTGAGTACATCAGGGATCCACCTGTCATATGCAGGCACCTAAACCTGGCCTTCAGGAGCCCGAAGGTCCTTTCTATTACCCTCCTCGTTCGCCCATGGGCCTCATTGTACCGTTCCTCTGCCCTGGTCCGGGGATTCCTCACTGGGGTCAATAGCCAAGGCAGGTTGGGGTAACCAGAGTCACCTATTAGCCACACACGTTGTCTCTGTAGCTGTTCCATCACATAGGGGATGCTGCTATTACGCATAACATACGCATCATGCACTGACCCTGGGAACTTGGCATTTACATGGGAGATGTACTGGTCAGCCAAACACACCACCTGAACATTCATAGAATGGTAACTTTTCCTGTTTCTGTACACCTGCTCATCGTCTTTTGGGGGTACTAAAGCCACATGGGTCCCATCAATGGCACCAATTATGTTGGGGATATGTCCAAGGGCATAGAAATAACCCTTCACAGTGGGCAAATCAGCCTCCTTAGGGAAAACAATGTAGCTCCGCATGTATTTCATCAGGGCAGACAACACTCTGGACAAAATCCTTGAAAACATAGGCTGAGACATTCCAGATGACATGGCCACTGTTGTCTGGAATGAGCCACTTGCCAAAAAATGGAGTACTGACAGAACCTGCACCAGAGGGGGAATTCCTGTGGGTTGGCGGATGGGGGACATCAGGGCTGGCTCCAGCTGGGCACACAGTTCATGGATAGTGGCACGGTCAAGTCTGTATCGTAGTATAATATGGCGTTCTTCCATTGTCGACAGGTCCACCATCCTTCTCCTCGCAAGTCCCAGCGGACGGTGCCTAGGAAGGACAACATGGAGTATCGAGTCAAGCAACACACAGGTACGTTCACACAGCTTGCACAGTAATTGAATCGAAATGCAGTGAAAGGCATGTATGAGTGGCAATGCAAGGCCTAGGCCTGTGTGACGCAGTAGAAAGTATGCCATGTGGGCCCTTGAAATGGCGGCTGCCTGACTTGTGAAGTGGGACAATGGGATGTGAGGTCAATGCGCTGGCGTGGCGCACCGTGGCGGTAGGCGGTCAAAGACCGCTGTACGAAGGCGCATTGGTTAACATTGAAGCCTATGGGTTTCATGAGCCAATGACGATGTGCGCTGGCGGTCGCGGTACGCACCGCCGCGGTACGCACCGCCATGGGCGTGACCGCCATTTTCTATCTGCTTAATCACTCGAGACCTGATCATCCACAGGAGAGGACCTATACTGCAAGTGCTGCTGTGACCTCGGTCTGGAAGTGACAATGGCTGCTGCGACTGGGGAAAGGGCCCCTGCCTTCACGTCTGAGGAGTTGGAGAAACTTGTGGATGGGGTCCTCCCCCAGTATGCGTTACTCTACGGTCCTCCAGACCAACAGGTAAGTACACTGGGTGCACATTGAATGGGCTATGCCTGTGTGGAGTGGGGTGGATGTAAGTTGGTGGGGTGGGGGGCGAATGAGGAGTGCAACGCACGACAGATGAGAGCATGTACCATATGGCAAGGTTGGGGAGGGGGGGCCAATCACATCTAACATGCAGAAAATTAATGAATTTTTCCTTCCCACCCTGTACATGTCAAATAGGTCAGCGCCCATCAGAAAGTGGACATTTGGCGTGCCATCGCCAAGGAAGTCCGGGCCCTGGGGGTCCACATCAGATGGGGCACCCACTGCCGCAAGAGGTGGGAGGACATCCGCCGCGGAACCAGGAAGACTGCCGAGTCACTGCTGGGGATGGCCTCCCAACCTAGGAGGGGTGCCAGTCGTACCCTGACCCCCCTGATGTCCCGGATCCTGGCGGTGGCCTACCCTGATTTGGATGGGAGCTTGAGGACATCACAGCAGACACAAGGGGGTGAGTATCAGCACATTCTGCTATCTTTAAGCTCAGTGGAGGCGTCTGGGTGGGGGAGGAGGGCTGTGGGTGACATTAGGCCAGGGCGCTTTCTGTAGTGTAGTCCTCTCTTTAGGCATGGCCCTGTGCTCCTGGCCCCCACCTCTGTAGGGTGACAAGTACAGCTATCGATGGTCCAGCATCACACATGTGCGCGTTTGTTGTCTCTAGACCTGTTGTCCTAGTCAGAAGTACTGAGTAGTGTACCCCGAATGCGCGGCTTAGTGCATGAGGCTCCTGTGTCTGTCCTCTCCACCAACGGTGTTGACATTGCATGCACTCAACCTGGTCTTTGTTTTTCTCCCCCCACCCTTCTTCTTCATCTTCTTGTGCATGTGTGCATTAGCATCATCAGGCGGAGGAGAATTGGCATCGGAGCACGAGGGAGCTGCAAGTCACAAGGCCCCGGTGGGCCCAGGAACAGACACCGAGGGCACCAGTGATCCGGAGGGCGAGGGGAGCACCACAACGGGGACCGGTGGTGACACCAGCGACACCGACACGTCCTCGGTTGGGAGCTCCCTAGCGGTGGCGGCAACATCCGGGCCCCCCGCCTCTACAGGTACAGCCGCCACCCAGCGCACCAGCCCCACCCTCCCAGCAGCCCCTCAGCCTACGCTCCGTGCCCGCTCGCCCAGGAAGGCGGGCGTCTCCTTCGCCCCAGGCACCTCAGCCCCTGCCCCTGTCACCCCTGCTGCCCTCAGTGAGGAGGTCATTGACCTCCTTCAGACCATCATTGTTGGGCAGACTACACTTTTGAATGCCATCCAGGGGATAGAAAGGGAGGTGCATCGGAGCAATGCCTACCTGGAGGGCATTCATTCGGGTCAGGCTGCCCATCAACGATCGTTCAATGCTCTGGCCTCAGCACTGACGGCAGCCATTGTCCCTGTTTCCAGCCTCCCTCTTCTGACTGCCTCCACCCTGTCTCTGCCTCCTGTTCCTCAGCCTATCCCATCCACACCATCAGACAAGCCTGCACACACCTCAACACCCAAGGGAAGCTCATCCAGACACAAGCACCACAGATCCCACAAGCATTCACCCAAGCAACACCCAGATGCAGACATTCCAACAGTCACTACCACCTCTGTGTCCCCCTCCTCCTCGTCTCCCTCCTCCCTCCCTGTGACGTCTACACTCACACCTGCATGCACACCACCATCAGCCAGTGCTTCCATCACCAGCACACCCTCCAGTACAGTCCGCACACGTGCAGTCACCACCCCACTACCATTTACACGTCCCCTGTGTCCTCTCCCACTGTGTCTGTCACCCCCTCTTCCAATACACACAAACGCAGGCAGACACCCACCCAACAGCCATCCACCTCACGACAGCCTCCAGCACAAGCACCTGCACCCAAAGACAGCACACCTGACTCTCCTACAACCACATCCTCTTCCTCCACTCCCATCACCACTACTCCTACCCTTTACCTTGGTCCTAAAAAAGTTTTCCTCGCTAATCTTAACCTCTTTCCCTCCCCTGACCCACCCCCTCCATCTGCAAAGAGTCCCAAGAGCACCTCAGCCACCACCAGCCCAGCTTCGAGTGTCACTGTGGTGCATGGGTTCTGGAGTCCACCCTTTGCCAGCAGTGACACTTCAATCAGCAGCAAGGGGACAGCCAGCCCCCCCCCCCAGGCAAGAGGACCAGGAAACTAAAGGGCCGCCGTGAGAGGACTGACACGGCTGCCCCCAAGGAGCAAAGTTCGCCCACTTCACCAGCCACAACATCTAGGGGAGGCAAGGGCCCGAGAGCCCCATCTAAGGAGCGAAAGGGCAGCAGGGCGGAGAAGTCAGCCAGCAGGAGCGCGGAGCAGGAGGGCCCCACAAGCCCCATCCCGGGTGTTAGGGAGGACACCAAAGGGCCCAGGACTCCGTCACCGAAGGGTCCAGCAACAGCACGGTCGGAGGGTGACTGAGAAGGGAGTCCAGGCCAGGTCTGGCTCCCTTGACTTACTGGACGAGCACCGCTGAACAGGGCGCCGCCGTGCAGAAGAGCACCGCTGAACAGGGCCCCGCCGTGCACAAGAGCACCGCTGAACAGGGCCCCGCCGTGCACAAGAGCACCGCTGAACAGGGCCCCGCCGTGAAGAAGAGCACCGCTGAACAGGGCCCCGCCGTGCAGAAGAGCACCGCTGAACAGGGCCCCGCCGTGAAGAATGGCACCACTGAACAGGGCCCCGCCGTGAAGAAGAGCACCGCTGAACAGGGCCCCGCCGTGCAGAAGAGCACCGCTGAACAGGGCCCCGCCGTGAAGAATGGTACCGCTGAACAGGGCCCCGCCGTGCAGAAGAGCACCGCTGAACAGGGCCCCGCCGTGATGAATGGCACCGCTGAACAGGGCCCTTCCTGTCAAGCACCGCTCCGCTGGGCCCTTCCTGTCAAGCACCGCTCCGCTGGGCCCTTACGTGCAAGCACCGCTCCGCTGGGCACCGCCGTCTCAAGCACCGCTCCGCTGGGCCCTTCCTGTCAAGCACCGCTCCGCTGGGCCCTTCCTGTCAAGCACTGCTCCGCTAGGCCCCGCCGTCTCAAGCACCGCTCCGCTGGGCCCTTCCTGTCAAGCACCGCTCCGCTGGGCACCGCCGTCTCAAGCACCGCTCCGCTGGGCACCGCCGTCTCTAGCACCGCTCCGCTGGGCCCTTCCTGTCAAGCACCGCTCCGCTGGGCACCGCCGTCTCAAGCACCGCTCCGCTGGGCACCGCCGTCTCTAGCACCGCTCCGCTGGGCCCTTCCTGTCAAGCACCGCTCCGCTGGGCACCGCCGTCTCAAGCACCGCTCCGCTGGGCCCTTCCTGCATGCACTGTTAACGGTTCACTGTGCCCACCATGCCTCCTCCTTGACCAGTGGAGACTGTAATCCACCTGATGGACTGTGGTTTTGCACTCCCCAGGATGGCACAGTGGGCAAGCCACCTACTGTAGAGACTTGAGAGACTGTGGCTTTGCACTCCCCAGGATGGCACAGTAGGCATGGTGGCCCCTTCGTGGATCTGGCGTCGTGGACTCATGTGGCTGTGGTGCACCCCCCTTCCCTTCCCCCTGAGGTGCCTGTAGTTTTTTCATCAGATGCCCCTGCAGTGTTCTCTCCAAAGGACTCAGGTCTCCTGTGTGGGCTTTGCCCTTGTGTTGTTACACTTTGGCCCACGGACACTTCGATTTTCTTTTGATGTGCAGGACTAATTGCCTCGGTTATCCATTGCAATGTAAATAGAATTATTTTGATATTGATTTTTTGGCTAGTTGACCAATACTTTTCAGAGCCTATTTTGTACATAAATTTTTATTCACAATTTAATTATGTCTTTGCATTTTTCCGGGGGGTTTGGGTGGTGTCACTGTGACTTGTTGCTCTGCATTGGTGTGTACATATTTGGGGGGGTGGGGGTCGCATATGTGTGTGCCGTAACCTTTCCTCCTTCCCCCTCCCGTGTGTCGTAGGTGCAGTACTCACCGTTGTCGTCTGCGCCGGCGTTCGTACTCGTGGTAGATGAGCAGGTAGACGAGAGCAGGTAGGATGTTTAATTCGGGTTCCATGCTGTCCTCCTTCCTCGTGGAGTGCGTAGAGGTGAGCGTTTTCCCGTTCGTAGTCTGTTTCCGCTGTGTTTTTATCGGCGGGGCTCCCACCCCGGAAAAGGTGGCAGATTGGTGAGTTATGATACTGTGGGCGGTACATTGTCTGCCGCCTGCCTGTTGGCGGTGACCGCCGCGCTGTTTGTCTGTACCGCCGTGGCGGTCGGAGTGTTAATGTGGCGGTCTGTGTTGGCAGTTCCCGCCAGGGTCAGAATTCCATTTTTTGGACCGCCAGCCTGTTGGCGGGTTGGCCGCCACTTTATCACCGACCGCCAGGGTTAGAATCACCCCCATAGTGTAATTCTGTCCAGCGGTTCGGGCTGCAGCCGTGTTTAAAGAGTCTATGGGAATTAACATGGGAAAAGCACCTTTTTTGACCACCTCCTTTTTCTCTGCCTCTGCTTCACAGATCACCCCTTAAACTTTACATGCATAACAAGATTCTAGAAGGCACATTTTTGGGAAAATTTAATGAGGACTGGTCGGGACGGTGCTAAAGATATAGGCAAGTCAAAATGCTTTTCCTATGTAAACTAGGTCGTAACTATAGCTACCTACTGGTTACCGCCAGTTGCCGCTTAAAATGGTTTCCTCCAATGGGAGTGTTGCATGCAATATGAAGCTCAGCCCCTGCTCAATCAAACTTCAAAAGTCTCCAAGAAAAACAGTGCATACACTTCTCAAAGTAACTTAGGATTTATATTTCGAAAGCATTTAGCCTCTGTGATGAATTTTGGCACTAAGCCTTGCTCATGCAAGGGGGTGGCTCTGTCACTAAACCATTCAAATACCCATCGGTGAACAAACATAAACACCACGGAAGGACCAAACAATGCAGTCCTGCCACGTTTATGTGGTCGCCATCTTAACTTAATACATCAGTATCAGTTACATGTCTGGGGTCAACCGTCTGAGCAAAACCATAATGCTGAAGCACAAGGTAAAAATAAAATAAAATATAAGTTGACATAATATGTACACTGTTCATAATGATGATACTTTTCCACTAAATATACCTTTATGCATACATGTAATATGTAACAATATAATTACTAATTTCAAAGAACCCAGACTGACACACAACGCGTTAAAAAATAAATTGCCAAAATTAAAATGATCTAACTGTCCCCGTATTTCATGAAAGAACAATATATCCTCTGGCCTAGATTCTCTATACAGAGATGGAGAAAAATTTATAAATAATTGTCTGCCGATATTGCATTAACGCATTTGACCGGCTGTGTCTATGGTTCTATTACATATGTGTGTCAGTGACCCATATTCTTGACAAATTCCCATCATAATACTCATTGTATATAAACATTGTTATGCACTCAAAATATTGTCAACAGATCTAAATAAGAATATTTTTGTCCAGTAAGCAGGTAAATAAATGAAGCATCTGTAAAGGCTCCAATGCTGATATTAATATTAGACACTCAAAACGGGATACCACCTATTATCCCTTTGGCTAGTGCATCAAGTAGATGTAAATGTTGCCCCCCTTGATAATACAGTCCCAAATTAATTAGAAGCCAATACAGGATGCTCTAGCCATAATGCTCTACCTGTTGCTAAAGGTCAATACTTTGAACAATAGCCACATCAGATCTGGACAAAGTGTTATTGGCAAGACATTGACAAAATAGGTTTCAGTCCCCACATACAACAGTATACAAAGTGAAAATCAAATATATCACCCAAGTGCTTGGTGTATTGCCGGAAGAAAAGGGTAGGGTTCTGCAGCTAGTGTCTCCTCTCAAACCCAGTGTACCAGGCTAGAGTCCCTTCCTCTCCTCCCTGAATTTAAAAGAAAACATAAAACTGGTTACACATAAATCAGAGAAGGAATGGCTATACAATAATAGTCAAATTAAGTAGTCAAATTAACAATAGGGGACTACTGCATTTTTCATAACGTATAGAAAACTCTCTATAAATGGATATGTAGCTCCTTATCAGAGTTCAGAACATTCGGGCCTTTGTATTGAGCAATAGCATGTATTTGGATTCCTATTGACTTAACCTCAACACTTGATTACACCCCTCAGATCTGCTGCAATATGTTGGATACCTATGTACTTCAATAATCTTCTGTCACGAAAAAGGTGTGTTTAAAAATGTCTGGCTACAGGGTAATGTTCATCTTGATTCATGATTGCCCTGACATGTTCGAGAATTCAGTTTTGCACTGGATGTATGGTACTGCCCACATACCAGAGGCTGCAAGTGCATTTCAAAATATATGTCACAAAAGGTGCACTGCATGTGATGAATTGTGTGATGGGCTTGACCTTGTTTGTACCAAGGATACTAATTCTCTGCAATTGGCAGATTACTTGCAAGCTTTGCATCTGCCACAGATATGGAAACCTGGCAATGTCCAGCTCAGCCCAGTGTCGTCTACACAAATGTTGGTTTTAACCCCCATATCTCTCAAAGATCTAGTTTTGTGATATGTTACCTTGGGCTTGCTGCCCAGGGCCTATTACTGGATCACAAAACATGAAGGTCCCAATTCCGCTTAATTATGTTGCAAACATCCCTGGATTAGGCATTATGGCCCTTAGTACAACCTTGGTGGTAAATGCCGCCTACCACCGTGCTGACAGCCGCCAACATACCGTGACTGCGGTGGTATACCGCTACGGGTATTATGACCCACACAGAGAAATCACCCACTATACACTCACACAAGTCCGCCAGACCAAAGGTCAGTGATAAACTGGTGGTACCAAAATCCACACCGTTACGGCAACAGAATTTCGCCCACAGTAACAGGACCCACAAATCACTGTGGCGGTCTTTCAACCTCGGTAAACCATTGGCCGTACACACCGCTGCGCTCAAAATACACACACACTTACAAAACTACACCACATTGAACAATTCAAACTAGACACACCTGACACACATACACACATACACACACCACACCCACACACCCACACCACTATAAAACACACACCCACATTACCCACAATCCTTTCAACGAAAAAAAACAGATTGCAAACAGGGAGAGAGACTAGCCAGGAGCATCCACTCAATCTGAGCCACAAAACACCATCACCCATACACCATCCACACACCTCACAGCACACACCACAACACATCACCCCACACATCGTCACACATACCACTCACACACACACACATACCACTGTTGTCCACATCTTCATCCTATGCCTCCTCTTCCTCACTCTCCACAGGCTCCACCGCTGCCACAAGACAATCTCCAGACTCATCCTCATGCAGAAAAGGCACCTTGCATCTCAAGGCCAGGTTGTGCAACATGCAACATGCAACAATGATCTTGCACACCTTCTTGGGTGAGTAGTACAGGGATCCACCTGTCAGATGGAGGCACCAGAACCTGGCCTTCAGGAGGCTGAAGGTTCTCTCAATTATCCTCCTTCATCTCCCATGTGCCTCATTGTAACGTTCCTCTGCCCTTCTCCTGGCATTCCTCACTGAGGTCAGTAGCCATGAGAGGTTGGGGTAACCAGAGTCACCTGCAAATATTGAGAGACAACTGTTAGAAACACACTAACCCTTAGGGACAACCCCATACCCAGACACCAACATATACTGGGTGGGGACCTTGGGCTCACCTATTTGCCACACCCGGTGCCTCTGGAGTTATATCATCACATATGGGATGCTGCTATTCCTCAAGATAAAGGCATCATGCACAGAGCCAGGATACTTGGCATTCACATGGGAGATGTACTGGTCCGCCAAACACACCATCTGCACATTCATAGAGTGATAGCTTTTTCTATTCCTGAACACTTGTTCATTTCTCTGGGGGGGACAAATGCTACATGTGTACCATCAATGGCACCAATGATGTTGGGGATGTGTCCCAGGGCATAAAGTCAGCTTTCACTGTGGCCAAATCCTGCACCTGGGGGAATACGATGTAGCTGAGCATGTGTTTCAGCAGGGCAGACAACACTCTGGTCAACACGTTGGAGAACATTGGCTGAGGCATCCCTGATGCCATGGCCACTGTTGTTTGGAAGGAACCACTTGCCAGGAAAGGGAGCACTGACAGGACCTGCACTAGAGGGGGGATACCTCTGGGGTGGCAGATAACTGACATCAGGTCTGGCTCCAATTGGGCACACAGTTCTTGGATTGTGGCCCGATCAAGTCTGTAGGTGAGGATTATGGGGGTGATTCTGAGTCTGGCGGGCGGCGGAGGCCGCCCGCCAGACTTCCCCCACCAAAATACCGCTCCGCGGTCGAAAGACCGCTGAGGGTATTTTGGGATTTGCCCTGAGCTGGCGGGCGACCGCCAAAAGGCCGCCCGCCAGCCCAGGGCAAATCAACCTTCCCACGAGGTCGCCGGCTCAGAATTGAGCCGGCGGAGTGGGAAGGTGCGACGGGTGCAGTGGCACCCGTCGCGTATTTCAGTGTCTGCAAAGCAGACACTGAAATACAAAGTGGGGCCCTCTTACGGGGGCCCCGGCAGTGCCCATGCCATTGGCATGGGCACTGCAGGGGGAGACGTGCCAGGAACAGGATGGCGGTAGGGGTTGTCACAATCCACCTGGGGGATTCACAAGGGCAGCGGAAAACCGGCGGGAGACCGCCGGTTTTCCGCATCTGACCGCGGCCGAACCGCCGCGGTCAGAATGCCCTGCGGGGCACCGCCGGCCTGTCGGCGGTGCTCCCGCCGACCCTGGCCCCGGCGGTCTCTGACCGCCGGGGTCAGAATGACCCCCTATGTGTCCATCCTCCATTGTCGCAAGGTCCACCAAGGGTCTGTACACTGGAGGACGTCTCCATCTCATATTCATCCTCAGCGGTTGAAGCCTAGGGAGGAAAACAGTGAGCAGAGGGTCATATTCGCACATCTATTGAAATAATGATGCATCTCTTCATTTACAGAACCAGTCTGTGAATCCGAGGGTCAGTTGATGTGCCAATGTCTGCTGTGACGCAGTTAGGTGCCATGTCCTTTGCCCCCCTGAAATGGGGGCTGACTGACCTGTGAGGAGAGACAAGTGGAAATGGGGTAATTCCACTGGCGTTGTGTGCCATTGCGGTAGGTGGTTGATGACCACCGTGCAACTTCGCATTGGTTATCATTGGGGCCTGTAAGTTCCAGGAGCCAATGGTGATGTATGCCGGCGGTGACGATACGCACTGCCACGGAAGTGACCGTCATTTTCTATCTATTCACTCACTTGCTACCTGATCCTCAACAGGAGAGGACCTACACTGCAAGTGCTGCTGTGACCTGTGTCTGGAGGCGACAATGGCTCATGTGTCTGGGGAATGGGCCCCTGCCTTCACTGCGGAGCACACTTTACTCTATGGTCCTCCAGACAAACAGGTGAGTACACTGTGAGCATGATGCGTAGGCCATGAATGTATGAAGTGCTGTGTGTGTAAGCCACATGTAGGTGGGGCCGAGGTGTCCTGGGCAGAGTGCTGCATCTATGGTGGTCAATGTATGTGCGTTAGGGGATGGGAGGGATATGGTTGGCCATGAGTGTGATGGTCCGGACAGTATGACTAATCCCTTTTCTCCTGTATTTTTCCTGTAGGTCAGCGCCCATCAGAAAAAGGGTATTTGGCGTGCCATCGCCAAGGAGGTGCAGACCCTGGAGGTCTTTGACAGGTGGAGCACCCACTGCCGCAAACGGTGGGAGGACCTGCACCGCTGGGCAAGGAAGACAGCGGAGGCCCAGCTGGGGCTGGCCTCCCAATGAAGAAGGGGTGCCCGTCGTACCCTGACCCCACTGATGTTCCACATCCTGGCGGTGACCTATCCGGAGTTGGATGGGTGCTTGAGGGCATCACAGCAGCCACAAGGGGGTGAGTACAAGTTCAGATTCATGACTTTGCACGTGTTAAGGTTTTACCTGGGTGGTGATGTGGAATGTGGGTGCCCCTAGGCCAGGGCGTACATGGCAGGGTAGGTCCCTTGTTGGGCAGGCTCTGAAGCACTCCAACCCCAATGGTGTTAGTGGGCATATACTACTAGTCAGGGCCCTGTTTGTTTCAGGTGTGCAGCTGATGGCATTATGCCATATACCCCATGGGCTGGTTACTAGCTCTGTAACTGGTAGTGCATGGCCTAGTGCATAGGGCTGTTCCCTGTGTGTTGTGTACGTCAACGGTAGTGTTGTTGCTGGCATTGACCAAGTGTATCCTCTGTCTCTCCCCCCTTTGTTGTTTTGTCATCCTGTCCTTGTGTGCATTAGCATCATCTGGCGGAGGAGCAGAGGCCCCAGTGACGGAAGGAGCTGCATCCCACATGGGCCTGGAGGGTGAGGGCACCAGTGGGACAGAGGGCGAGGGGAGCACCACAACGGAGATAGGAAGGGGACACTACAGACAGCGACTCCTTCTCCGATGGAAGCTCCCTGGTGGTGGCAGACACCTCTGTGCCCACCCCAACAACAGGTACAGCCGCCACCCCCCCTACCAGCAATTCCCTCCCAGCTGCCCCTCAGCGTGTTTCCCGTGTCCGCTCACCCAGGAACCTCAGGCCCAGCCCTAGCCAGCCCTGCTGTCCTCAGTGGGGAGGCTATTGACCTCCTGAGATCCCTCACTGTTGGGCAGTCAACCATTCTGAATGCCATCCAGTGTGTTGAGAGGAATTTGCAACTAACAAATGCATACATGGAGGGCATTCACTCTGGCGTGGCAGCCTAACAGAGAGCATTTCAGGCTCTGGTCTCCGCACTGATGGCAGCCATTGTCCCTGTCTCTATCCTCCCCCCTCCAACTTCCTCTACCCAGTCCCAATCCCCTCAACCCCTGCCTGTCCCAAGCACACCTTCAGACCAGCATTCACCCAAATCAACACACAGAAGTGGCTCAGGCAAACACAAGCACCACACTTCATCTCACAGGCACTCACACAAGCACCATCCCCATGCAGACACACCAACATTTACTGCCTTCACTGTGTCCCCCTCCTCCTCATCATCCACCTCCCTCCCATTTGCATCTCTACTCACACCTGCATGCACTACATCCTCATCCACTACCTCCATCACCAGCATGCCCATCACTACACACCCCTCACTGGCAGTCACCACCCCCACATCCATGCACACGTCCCCTGTGTCCTCTCCCACTGTGTCTGTGACCCCTCCTCCCAAATTACACAAACGCAAGCACACACCCTCCAACAGTCATCCACCTCACAACAGCAACCAGCTCATGCACCTGCACCCAAACACAGCAGACTGACACATCCTACAACCACTCCCTCTTCCTCCACTCCCAAACCTTCACCCTCTTTCTGCCCCTATGCCCCTAAGAAGCTTTTCCTTGCAAACATGGACCTCTTCCCTACCCCTCACCCCCATCCTTCCCCTCAGGCCCGAGTTGCCAAAACCCAGCCCAGCACCTCAGCCACCAAGTCCACGTCTGCTGTTGTTCCTCCAGCTGTCAGAGGCTCAAAGGGGGCACCCGTCCGCCCAGCCAGTATGCCACCAACCCCTGCCAAGGCAAAGAACATTCTGTCACCTGGCAAGCTGAAGGAGGGGACAGCATCCAGCAAGGGGAAGGAGCCACAACCACCCTGCAAGGCCACCTCAAAGACTCTAGCTGCCAGACCCAAGGTGACACCACCATCTGCCAAGGGCAGGAGGGGGCACAACACACCAACCAAGACACTTCAGCTGTCTGAGCCTGCAGGTGAAGGCCTGGTGGCTACCAGCACAACCGCCAGCACCGCCGCCAGCACCGCCGCCTGCACTGCCACCTGCACCGCGGCTAGCACAACCACCTGCACTGCCGCAAGCACCACCACCTGCACCGCCACCTGCACCACCGCAAGCAAGCACCACTACTGTCCGCAGCAGCAGCCCCAGTGGACAGCCTTCCAAGGCTGCAGGAGAAGGGCTGTAGCATCCTCCCACCACTGGCAGCACCGCCACCTGCATCGTGGCCAGCACCGCCATCTGCACCGCAGCCAGCACTGCCACCTGCACTGCCGCAAGCACCGCCACTTGCACCCCCACCAGCACTGACACTACCTCCACTGTGCAGCTGTAGCTACCGGTGGATGGATTCTAGCCCTGTCGCCATGGACTATCATGCATCCTGGTCACTGCAAATCTCGTGGCTCTGACACCCAGGTGAGGGACTGTGTCCTGGCACCCCCAAGTGCTGCATCACTGAGCACAAAGCCCCCTCCAGAACCAGTGGAGAAAGGCATCCATTCACCCTATCCTTGGCAGGATGAAGCACACTGGGCACAAGACCCACTCGAAACCCTATCCTTGGTAGGATGTAACACACTGGGCACAAGACCCACTCCAGAACCGGTGGAGAAAGGCATCCACTCACCCTATCCTTGGCAGGATGAAGCACACTGGGCACCAAGCCCCCTCCAGAACCGGTGGAGAAAGGCATCCACTCACCCTGTCCTTGGCAGGATGAAGCACCCTGGGCACGAGGCCCCCTCCAGAACCAGTGGAGAAAGGCATCCACTCACCCTATCCTTGGTAGGACGAAGCACACTGGGCACAAAGCCCCCGCCAGAACCAGTGGAGAACGGCATCCACTCACCTTATCCTTAGCAGGATGAAGCACACTGTGCACAAAGCCCCCTCCAGAACCAGTGGATAAAGGCATCCACTCACCCTATCCTTGGCAGGATGAAGCACACTGGGCACAAAGACCCCTCCAGAACTGGGCACAAAACCCCCTCCAGAATCAGTGGAGAAAGGCTTCCACTCACCCTATCCTTGGCAGGATGAAGCATACTGAGCACAAGGCCCCCTCCAGAACCATTGGAGAAGCCATCCACTTGAGAGACTGTGGCCTTGTACTCCCCAGGACCAAGCAGTGGGCAAACCACCCACTTGAGAGACTTGAGAGACTGTGGCTATGCACTCCCCAGGACCAAGCAGTGGGCAAACCACCCACTTGAGAGACTTGAGATACTGTGGCTTTGCACTCCCCAGGGCCAAGCAGTGGGTATGTAGCCCCCTCCAGGAGCAGTGGTGTTGTACCATCTTCCAGCTGAGGTGCCCCCCCTTCCCTATCCCTCTGAGGTGCCTGTGTATTTTCGACCTGATGACCCTGCGGTGTTCTCTCCGTATTGAGGCAGGAGTCAAGTGTGGGCTTGGCCTATGTGTTTTGGTCCAGTGGGCCACGGACATTTTGAGTGGACATTGTCCCGCCTTTTGTACAAATGGTATATTTTGTAAATACTGTTTTTTGAAATATTAACGTATTTCTGACTATTTCTAATGTAACACTCATTTGACTCAATTCCTTTTGTCCTTGCATTATTCCAGAGGGTTACGGAGGGTATATGTAATGTTGTTGCATGTGTTTCTGTGTATGGTGTTGGGGGTGAGGGTGGGGGTGTTGCGTGTGTGTGTGTCACTCTCTTTTTCCACCCCCCTCCCCTATGTGCTAGATGCAGTACTCACCGTGGTCGGCGCCACCACCATTGGTACTCCTGGTATATGAGAAGGTAAGCCAGCATGGGGAGAAGCTGTAGCTTGGGCTCCATGGCGTCCTGGTTCTTCCTTGAGTGTTGAGAGGTGAGTGGTTTCCCTTCTGTGTACTGTTTCCGCCGTGCTTTTGATGTCGTTGGTACTGCCCCGGAAAAGCTGGCAGATGGGCGGGATGTGATGGGGTAGGCAGTACATTGTCTTCCCCCTGCCTGTTGGCGGTTACCGCCGCAGTGTTTGTTGCTACCGCTTTGGCGGTCGGAGTGTTAAAGTGGCTGTCTGTGTTGGCGGTTTCCGCTGTGGTCATGATTCCATTTTTGTTACCGCCGGACTGTTGGCGGTATTACTGCCGCTTTAACACCGACCGCCAGGGTTGTAATGAGGGCCTATATGTAGTAACTAGTCTGGTGTCAGTACCTTCCAGATCAGTGAGAGTTCTCTCTTCTTTGTTTTAGAATTGTACAGAATCTCATTGTGGGACTGTGTGTTAATTCTTTGGTTCGCTTTCTCTAGCACCCACTTCGGGTACCCTCTTTGAGTGAAGCATCCCAACATGGTGGCCTTTTCTGTCTGAAAGGGTTTCTCATCACTGCAATTACATGTGGCCCTTAACAGCGCACCATACAGAATGGTCCACTTCAGTGGCTCTGGATGACTACTGAATGCATACAACACCTGATGTATATTTACGGAGTAGTTGAAAAGAAACTTATTATCCATAATCACTATTTCTACATCCAGAAATACAATGTACTCTTTTTTATAGGGTGCCATGATCTCAAAATTCTGATTAATATTCAAACTTTCCACAAATGTCCGAGCATCCTCCTCCCTGCCCTGCCAAATCAAAAAGAGATTAGCAATGAATCATAACCAGCAAACAATCCTGTCCATGTCCTCTCTGTATTCAGATGCGGTGGACATCTGTTCCTCCCACCAGCCCATGAGAAAATGTTCACTGCTTGGAGCAAAACAGGTGCCCGGTGCTGTTTCTTGTACTTTCCTGTATATGGTATAATTGAAAGAGAAGACATTATTAGATGTTATTAGTAAGGCAAAAAGTTATAATTTCAATAAACATCTGTGTATGTAAAAGAAGATTCAGGGATATGGCTCTTAAAAAGTATTCACAGGGTCCTCTGTCATCTTCATACCTGATGCCGGTATATAAGACTTTAACATCTAAGATCATTAGGAGCAAGTCAGATTCCCAATGAATTATGTATTTTGTTTACTACAAGTTAACATTGTGACCACATTTCTTGTGGCATGAATGCATTGTTGGTCTTTCCTTGGTGTTTATTCCCCAATGTGTATTTGAATGGTTTAGTGACACAGCCAACCCCTGTGTGAGCAAGGCTTATTGCCGAAACCCATCTTAGGGGCTGGATGCGTTTGAAATAAACATCCCTACTTACTTTGAGAAGTGTGTGCACCATCTTTCTTGGAGAATTTTGTGTCAAAAAAGAACCACCCCTTTTTTTAATTATGTGTAATTTAACACAAACATCGTACTGTAGAAGCATAAGAAAACCGCTCTATTGCATTTAGCACAATTTTCTTATTGTAAAATGCACCCTTGAGTCCATTTTGCATGCAAGGGAGCATTTTCCACTAAGACATGTGCATGTATGAATGCTGTGTGCCTAAACCTGTTTCCTATGTGTCTCTTTTTGCATGCATATTACAAAAGGCAATCATATTGCTGTTGTGCTATTAAAACATTGTATTCTAAGCTAAACAAAATGGCTCCTTTGGTAAAAGTAGTGCAACATGTATTATAAAACCTAAGGTCAAAAATTGTTCATTGGCTGATAATGCCTTGTTCCAATGAAATGTAAAATGGAGTGGGTCATGTAAGCATCTTCCTTACTGTGCACAATTGCTAAATAGCTCTGTATGAACTTTAAAATATACAATTTGACATCATGCACATGAAACTTAGCAGCTCTGGAATTGATAAATAAGTCTATTTTCCCTGTAGATAGACAATTTTATGTGTGGTTGTAGGAGGCCAAATAGATCATCTGCAAGAATTTATGGCTGAAAGGGATATCCCATATCTAGCTTTCAATTCCACTATAAATTAAATTCCTCCATTGGTCTGAATGTATTTCAGTGTCCATATGGCGCTGCAAATCCATTTCGGCTACCATAAGGTTACCGTTCTCAGAGATAACTGTATTATAATTATGGAAATACTAGAAAGCAAGTTTCTTGCAGAAATAATGCTCTGTAAGTGCAAAGTTATGTTGGTTTAACCTTGGGCTACTAAAATAAATTCAGAGTGGTTAGCCATCAAAACGACTTCCCCAAAAAAAATTATTAAGAATCATCAGGTAGACCTGAGCTAATGGACCTTGTTAAATCTGTCAGCCTTAGAGTGGTCTTCCCTCCGACTGTCTGCCTTTTTCCCTCCATTTTTGCTAGATTTTGTTTTGTTGGCCTCAGTACTCTTTGCACATTACCACTGCTAACCAGTGCTAAGTTGCTTGTGCTCACGACCCTAAACATAGCAGAATTGACTCACATCTAACTGCCAAATTTAATGTACTCATAGTTCCCTTATAGAGTGGCATACCATAGACCCAGGGCCTGTAATTGTGCCACCAGCGTAAGTAGTCCCTTCAAACATAGTGCAGAACTGCCATTGCAGTCTGAATGCAGTTTAAACTACTGATTCAACATGGCAATATACTCCCTATTCCCAGCCTTGAATTCCCTTTTTATTGCAAAGACGTCACCCCTAAGTTAGGCCCTAGGTAGCCCATAGGGCAGGATGCATTGTAATTAAATGGCTGGGCATGCACTTTTAAGTGTTTCATGTCCTGTTAGTGAAAAACTCCTAAATTCATTTTTCACTACTGTGAGGCCTGCCTCTCCCTCCTATTGCAGGTAATAAGTGTTAACTTTTGACTGTGGACAGATAAGCATTCCATGTTTGGCATCTATGAAACTGTAATTAAAAATCCTCTTTAATGGTAAAGTCGGATTTTAAATATACAATTTGGAAAATGCAACTTTTAGAAACTGCCATTTGGTGCTTGTAATGGGTCCTAAGTTACATGATAGGATGTGGTAATTGTTTGCACCCCTCACAGTCTGTTTTCTGTGCCATTTTCAGCACAGAATCAGCCCTCCTAGAAGTGACAGACTTCATTACAACCCAGCTTGATCTTGGAAAAAAAAACTATATTAGTTCTGCTTGACTTATTGACCACTTTTAATTCATTTTTCCATGACATCTTATTGCAGCGACTGGAAGAAGCTGGCATAGGAGGCACAGTATAGAGCTGGATAAAATCCTTCCTCTCAAGCAGAAAACAAGCAGTGCACCTATCCCGCTACATCTCAGAATTTAAAGAAGTTAACTGCAGTGTGCCACTGGGTTTAGCTCTCAGTCCTACCCTATTCAACATCAACATGCCCCCTTGCCTCGGTTACACAAGCCCAGGGTTTTAATGTTGTGTCATATGCTGATGATACCAAACTGATGTTTTTCTTTAATAACCTGATTGACTTGGTTACAACCAAATTCCAGGGATGTCTTTTTACAGTTGATGAATGCATACATAAAAGCTGCCTCTGCCTGAACTCAGGTAAATCTGGGGTCTTTCTGTTTGTCACATCTTGGCCATTAAAGTTGGGAAAACCCCCAGCCCCTACTACCTTTGCAAATAACATGGGGGTAAAAATAGACACCTCACCCTCATTTAAGCCATAAGTCAAGGCCACTGTTGGGATTTGTTTTGCTTTACTGAAATTACTTAAAAAATGTTTTAAATTCATAACAGAAAATACACATAAGTGTATAACTCATGTCTTAATCATATGTAGGCTAAATTATGCAAATGTCCTGGTACTTGGTGCCCCTCAAGAGCCGATTAACAGAATACATTGTGTTTCAAATGCTATTGCTCACCTTGTGCTGAAATTCCACAGTGAAATTTACTCCAAATGGGATTGAAAACACTCCACTGGCTTCCTATCAGACAAGGAATAAAATTCAAAGCACTCCTATTCACCTTCAGGGCACTGTATAAGACGGGCTCAATCTACATTCAAAACAAGGCTAAAAGTGCCAACCACTTAGAAATGTACTTTCTACTCACCAAAAACTTAGAATACATAAATCTAGAGGGGGAGACAGGGCTTTTTCCACTCTGGCTCCTAAACTTTGTAACTCTCTTCCTGACCCTTTTTGGAATAGTTCCACAGAGGTAAGTTCAAAGCTCTTTTAAAGACTCATCTTTTTAAAGAAATATGTATCTCTTTTAACTCTCCTTTTTTGCTAGTAAGGAATGCTAGTCTCCTGCTTCTTATTCCTGCAACTAGTGCTGGGATGCTCCATTTGGAGCAGCTACTTGGCTCTATAAATCTTTCTCATTCATTCATTAATTCATTAATTTATCGACTTTGTGAATTCCTCTCAGACATTCACAGAATAGAGAGCTTAGATGTGCCTGAACGGGCCATCTTCTGCCAGGAAGGGGAGGCGGATCTAGGAACAGCCCCACGTACAACTGAATAGGCTGTGCTCTGCCTTCAGGGCTTGTTGCCATTGCATTGTTTCTACAGCCATCCCGAGCCAGGGCAGAGGAGTCAAGAAATTCCAAGCACTTCAAAGAAAAGCCTTTAGAAACTTTTGCTACTTCAAAGAATGCTCCAGGTATGAAAATAGGGCACTGAAACCCACTCTTCATTTTACTTTCTGGACCTCTGGAAGGACTCTCAGAGGACTGCCGACTGCTGTGGCTTGTGTACTTCACAAGACTGCTTTGCTGCACCTGGAAGGACTGCTTTGCTGACTACATCCTGCCTCAAGCCCTCAGAGGTCTGCCCTGCTGCATGACCCCTGTTGATTCACTTGAAACCAGGACTACCACTGTGACTTCAAGAGCTAATTTGCTGGCCTCCTGTTCTGAGCCATAGGGACATAACAGGCCCATATAACCTTGAACCCACACCTAGACCCAGCCTGAGTGAGTCCTAACACCCCACGTGATGCCCCTCCAGTCCTAGACCCTTAGTGGTAGTGCTAAAGGTTCCCTGATAGCCAAAATCCAAAATTTGGCTAAAAACTGTTCTCAGAACTGAGGGAAGATTGAGGAGACCAGGGCCAACAAGCTTATATATCAACCCAAGGTGCAACACCAGTTTGCATGACTTCACAGCTGCTCCTGCTATTTTCTTCTCTGCAGCGGCAAATCCTATTTAGTGGTGCTTCTCCAAAGGAGTATCTGGACATGTGAAAATTTCATCAGCTACAGCCTCCTGCCTCATCCTGCTGGAGATTTTTGACTTCCAAAAAAGCGACTTAGTCTGAAAGTAGAACTCTTCACTGCGACTCGGTAAAGCAGATCACTGATGCTGACGATCCCTCATCAGACACCGCCTGCAGCCTTGCTCAGAACACTTTCTTTTAAATTTCTTCTAAGTCTGGAGGTAGGTGTTGAATGGGCCCAATCCAGTTCTTGTATCGGCCCTGAGCTCCATCATGGCCAGACATATTTTTCAACTGACCAAGACTCATGTGACTAAAAGTCTGTGGCTGGCACTTTGATCTTTTAGGTACTAGTTTTTTCTAAAACAAATTATGTCATTTTGGTGTCAGATAATTTATTAGAATTTACTCTGTTTTTCTAAATTTGTGTGGGATTTTCTTGTGTTTTCACTTTATTACTGTGTGTGTCCTGCATAAATACTTTACACACTCTAAGTTCTGCATGGCTCCTTTTTGTACTAAGCTATCCAGGATTAAGCGCAGGTTAATTTAGTGAGTTTTGTGGCTCACTCTGACAGGAATTGTGGCTGTTGCATGAACAGGGCTAACAGCCCAGTCAACCAACAACCCAATTTCCCACAGACCTGTTTAGCCTATGTTGGCCTAATGGTCCCTATGCTCAAGGGTAATCACCCATGAATATTTTATTTACTATCCCCCCAAAATAGGAACACATAAATGTAATTTATTTTGCAAAATTAGTTACTTATTAAATGATAAAATCATGAACAATGGATATTTTCTATCTACTCTAGTTGGTTCTTCACGCCTATGGAAAGGAGCGTAATCTTAGATCTACTCCAAAGAAAATTCTATCTGAGAACATTCTTAAAATCATTTTAATTTCTCTTAAACTGGAAACAATGAATTGTCCAGATAAAAGTTATTGTAAAAAATGTTGCAATAATAGGAATAATGACTCCTTTTTAGAATAATTAACTGAATTGCTACTGATGGGCCACAGAGTTCAAAATGCTTTATACCAGCTTATATGATATATCTTTCTGACTATTTAGCAAAACAACAAGAAAGGGTAGGGAAGAATGAGCTGCCATTGTGGTCACTGAATTTAAGGCAATTCTGTCCCATTTCACCAGACCGAGCGGCTGAACTACAGAAACTTCCATAGGATCACAAAAGCATTTGCATTACTATTTTCCTGGGGACATTTGGTTCATTAGTGAAGCCACAATATCTTGCACTGCCTCTCCTGTTGCCTGGGTAAAATGTTATTACCTCTGTAAGGCAAGGTGAGTGTTCCATCATTTGCTTGGAAATGAGACAATGCCTTTGCCCCTGTGCCCATGCCATATTATAGCCATATTACATGCACAAGTGTGCATGCAGAAAGGTCCTGTATCTAAATGCTAACTTACTCCACCCGGAAATGTTTGCAATTCATTTGGTTTCCCATACTGCTGCACCAGGTTGTATTTTTTGGAGGAAAATGATTGGTCATGTAGAGCCTTCAGTGGCAATCAAGGGCTGCAGACCTCCTTAAGGAAGGTTTGAAGTCCCTCTCGAAAGGTAGGACACTGACAGTGCAGCAGGTGCTTAGATGTCGGTGTCTCAGCAGTCAGGTTATGTACTCCATTTATTGACCGTGTGCT